>NC_062276.1:7225773-7571821 GCF_916048215.2 Malus sylvestris
TTTACAACAAATCCCACATAATTTACGACAAATCCTACGTAATTAACAACCAAGTCCTTCAGAATCCCATCCTCCCACTACAGGCGTTGGACCCAAGTTCTTCATGCAATGAGGCTCACTTAACCACAATCCCTTCTTGCATATAACTTTTAAAGAGTCCCACAACTTGTTTCTGAATTGAAAAACGGATCTTTTACAGAACAATCAAAAGAAAACACGAAGAGCTAAGAACAATATATTGAAAACAGAGCAAGACCTTTCATCTCTGTGAAACATCTGCTGCAAGCATGGCAGCATATGGGGAACACTTGTCTCTGGCAACTTTCACCTTCTTGAAACCTGCATATAAACATACATACACACACACATATATATATATAAACCTTGCATGTACAAAAGGGTTCACAACACCAAACTCCAAAATGAGACTGAAAATCTTTCATTAGATGAATAAGTTAATACTAGCAAGAGTACCCGCGCATTGCTGCGGGTTTTGAAACTGTATAAAACATGTAGAAAGTTTTAAATATATATATGATAAGCCAAACCACTTATATACATGTGGAAATCTATTTACAACCCTATCTACAATAAGAAACAATGAGTAGTGTTGAACTTCTTTAATCTAATGGGTTTGTTTCTACCCAATTCAATTCAATTCAATTCAATTCAATTCATTAGTATAACTCCTCCAATTGAATAGGAATAGCAAATAGGAAAAGGCAGAAGAAATTAGGAGTACCTGGTCAAGGGACTTGTCGCCGATGAGTACCTGGTCACAGGACTTGTCTCAGCTGTAAGAAGCAATCAAATAATAGAAATGGAATGTCAATAATGAAGCCGCTCAAATATTCATAAAAAACATGTTTCCAAGTGTTCAAGAAAAGACAACAAAAAATGAGATTTTCCCATCCATATATCCAATAAACAGAAAATTGAATAGCTTTACACATATCTGATATCAATAAGAGTTTCATTTGCTCCAACAAAAAGAGTTTAGCATTTTTCTATTGGAACAACTAAATGTCCAATGTACCTTAATAACAAAAGGAAGCAAATCTGAATCGACTCGAGGAACCATAATCGTATAAGGATTTTCATCCTCCTCTTCCTGGAAAAGAAGAAAAAAAATTTAGTAAATATGATTTCTGGAAAAAAAATATTTTCCAACATTAATAAGACCTCTAGTAATGTTGTATATACTTCTAGAAATCAAAAACCAAAAGTATTAATGGTAGATCACCTCTACAAACAGATTAGTTACCTCAAAATAAATAGATTTATCAGTTAATGCAACTTTTCCTGGCCATGCCACGTTGTTCTCCCATTTTAGGACAGGCCGCTTTGGTGCTTCCTGCTGGAACTAATGCAAAAAAAATCTCTCCTCATAAAGGTTTGGACTTTGTCATGTCTGGTATGATTTTCTTCCTTCGTGAATCCTACATAAACATGACTAGTTCAACTTGAGCTTCCTAGAACAATAAGTAGAATTAATTTGAGAATTTAGCAGGCACGCACATAAACCTATAATGAAAATGTAACACCTGAAACATCCGTACACATGGACATTAAAAGCATGAAAATGAATTTTTTTTTGGAAAATCATGACAAAGGATATCTTAATTGAGCCATAGTTGATAATCTTAGGTACTTTTGTTGAAGACATTTTGTAATAAGGAAAAAAACTCAAGTTTCACCGGATGAGTTTTTCAATGGTTAAACTTACAGAATAATCTAGTTGAAGCTGATGATCATAAGTATATCAATTAATTGCTCTACTTGTCATAGTTATCAGAAGCCTTAATTCGAGCATCTCAAGTTAGTAAAATAACACAGTTATGAAACTCACTAGAGAAGTTCATCAACATAAATCCTCAGAGTATGCCCTCTCACCCGCAAGAGCCTTCAATGGATTATGTGCTGTTAACCTATCAGGCACACAACTCCGCCTATGTCTTACATGGCCGGTCCCAAGCCCGGATAAAGGAGGAGGGGGAGGGCGTCAGGTAGTCGACAGCCGGCACTCCATGATCACGTCGAATCATTATGAAAATGAATCCAGAACAAAATCGCGCTAAAGCTAGGGCGTCACCCGTAAGTGGCGCGCTGTGTGGCCTGAGCACAGTGATAAGTGAGCAAGGGTCGCTGTATCTCCATCGGCACCCGGATGCAGTGTTAAATGAGCAAGGGGGCCATAGAAACTTCTTTTCGAACGACTCCACTCAAAGTTGTTTGGGAGCATATGCTCCTATCAACTTTACCCGGGACACACAAAAGAAGTACTTTGATCCTATTAGACGGGGGAGGGTGAAGAAGCTAGGACAGAAGGATAGAGTTCAAGAGAGCAAAATGCGTTTAGGAACGTGGAATATAGGAACCTTAACGGGAAAATCTATGGAAGTAGTGGAAGTTATGGTGAGGAGAAGGATAAATATTAAGTGCCTACAAGAAACTAAGTGGGTTGGTAGTAAGGCAAAGGATCTAGAAAACTCAGGGTTTAAACTTTGGTATTCGGGCACAAATAGAACGAGAAACGGTGTTGGCATCATCGTGGACAAGACCTTGGTACAAGATGTTGTAGATGTCAAGAGGGTAGGAGATAGAATCATGGCAATCAAGATTGTAATAGGACAAGAACTTATCAATGTGATTAGTGCGTACGCACCTCAAGTAGGGTTGGATACGAGTTCGAAGGAGAAATTTTGGGAAGATCTTGGAGACTTGGTGCAAGGAATTGCTCAGACGGAGAAGTTATTTATAGGAGGAGATTTAAATGGACACGTGGGCAGGGAGACAGGCAACTATGGAGGTTTTCATGGTGGCCATGGTTTTGGGGAGAGAAACGAGGATGGGGAAGCTATCTTGGATTTTGCAATGGCATATGATCTCTTCTTAGCCAACACCTTCTTTAAGAAGAGAGAAGAACATGTGATCACCTACAAGAGTGGGTCGTCAAAAACACAAATAGATTTTCTTCTAATGAGGAAAGGGGATCGTATAACTTGTAAGGATTGCAAAGTTATACCAGGAGAGAGCGTGGCTAATCAACATCGCTTGTTGGTGATGGATGTACATATCAAAAGAGTAAGACAAAAGAACAAGACTTGGAAGTGCCCAAGGACTAGATGGTGGAATCTAAAAGAAGAAAAACAAGCCATTTTCAAAGAGAAGGTAATCACCCAATGTGTGTGGGATAGAGAGGGGGAAGCTAGCCAAATGTGGGATTCCATGGCTAGTTGTATCCGAAAAGTAGCAAAAGAGGTATTAGGAGAGTCCAAGGGCTTTGCCCCACACCAAAAGGAATCTTGGTGGTGGAATGAGGAGGTACAAACAAAGGTGAAGGCTAAGAAGGAATGTTGTAAAGCCTTATACAAGGAGAGGACTGATGAAAATGGTGAAAGGTATAGAAAAGCGAAGCAAGAGGCGAAGAAAGCTGTCAGAGAAGCTAAGTTAGCGGCTTACGACGATATGTATAAACGACTAGATACCAAAGAAGGAGAGTTGGATATCTATAAACTATCTAGAGCAAGGGAAAAGAAGACAAGGGACCTAAACCAAGTGAGGTGCATCAAGGATGAGGATGGAAATGTTCTTGCTACAGAGAACGCGGTTAAAGACAGATGGAGAGGTTATTTTCATAATCTTTTCAATGAAGGACATGAAATGAGTGCTTCTTTAGGGGAGTTGAGTAACTCAGAAGAGTGTAGAAACTACTCTTTTTATCGTCGAATCCGGAAGGAAGAAGTGGTTGTAGCTTTGAAGAAGATGAAGCATAAAAAAGCAATAGGCCCAGACGATATACCAATCGAAGTGTGGAAACTTTTGGGAGAGACAGGTATAACATGGCTCACTGACCTTTTCAATAGGATTTTGAAAACGAAGAAGATGCCAAATGAGTGGCGAATGAGCACTTTGGTGCCTATCTACAAGAATAAGGGCGACGTACAAAATTGCATGAACTATAGGGGTATTAAGCTAATGAGTCATACAATGAAGCTCTGGGAGAGAGTCATTGAGCATAGATTAAGGCAAGAGACACGGGTTTCGGACAACCAATTCGGGTTCATGCCAGGGCGCTCAACCATGGAGGCAATCTATCTCTTACGAAGATTGATGGAAAGATATAGAGATGGGAAAAAGGATTTACACATGGTCTTTATAGATTTGGAAAAAGCGTATGATAGGGTCCCAAGAGACATTCTTTGGAGGATTTTAGAGAAGAAATGAGTACGAGTAGCATATATCCAAGCTATAAAGGATATGTATGAAGGAGCAAAGACTGCCGTAAGAACTCATGAAGGACAAACCGAAAGCTTTCCCATAACTGTAGGATTACATCAAGGCTCATCCTTAAGTCCTTACCTTTTTGCGTTGGTAATGGATGAGTTAACATGACATATTCAAGATGATATTCCTTGGTGTATGCTTTTCGCAGACGATATAGTGTTGATAGATGAAACTCAGGAAGGGGTAAATGCAAAGCTTAACCTTTGGAGAGAAGTGTTGGAATCTAAAGGTCTTCGCCTAAGCCGATCAAAGACAGAATATATGGAGTGCAAGTTCAGTGCAAATGGAGGCCAAAACGAGTTAGGGGTGAGGATCGGAGATCAAGAAATACCAAAGAGCGACCGTTTTCGTTACCTAGGATCTATCTTGCAAAAGAACGGAGAATTAGATGGAGATCTCAACCATAGAATACAAGCTGGATGGATGAAGTGGAAGAGTGCATCCGGCGTGTTGTGTGACCGCCGTATGCCACTGAAGCTCAAGGGAAAATTTTATAGGACGGCAATAAGGCCGGCGATGCTGTATGGCACAGAATGTTGGGCGGTGAAACATCAACACGTACACAAAATGGGTGTAGCGGAGATGAGGATGCTTCGTTGGATGTGTGGGCACACGAGAAAGGAAAAGATTAGGAATGAGGATATCCGGGGTAAAGTAGGAGTAGCCGAAATTGAAGGAAAGATGAGAGAAAATCGGTTACGGTGGTTTGGACATGTGCAAAGAAGGCCTACTGACGTTCCGATTAGAAGATGCGACTATGGGACAGAGGTGCAGGGCCGAAGGGGTAGAGGAAGACCTAGGAAAACTTTGGAAGAGACTCTAAGAAAAGACTTAGAGTACTTGGATCTAACGAAGGACATGACACAGGATCGAGCACAATGGCGTTCTAAGATTCATATAGCCGATCCCACTCAGTGACTTGGATTTTCCAAGTCTCCAACCGAGAAGTTTTCCTCATTCGGGAAATTAAGAGAACACTACCCCAACCTACATGCTCCACTCAGAAACCTTCAACATACAAGCTTTAACAAAAGAAAATTCAAAGAACTTAGCGAAGAAGGCTTTGGTGTATTTAACACAATACGTTGAAATGAAGGAAAGCTTATTTATTGATATCCCCGATAAGCTACAAATATGTACATATACATGAGTCAAAATAAGCACACAAGAGGGAGCCTTCACAAAGGTTGCTTAGGAGAAGTCTCAGCAGTCGGTAGAGCCCCAGAAAGAGAAGGCATCGGAGGGGGATCATTTGGAGCCTCAGTACTGGACAGAACCCTAGAAGGAGGAGGCATCAGAGGTTGATCATTTGGAGCTTCATTACGCGGTACAGCCCCAGAAGACGAAGGCAATAAATGCCTTTGGAACAAACCCACAAATCTCTGATGATCAAGTAAAACCTGACCATCAGTTTCCTTCATCTGGTCAAGCTTCCTCTTCATGTTTGTAGCATAGTCATGTGCGAGTCGGTGCAACTGTTTATTCTCATGCTTGAGCCCTCTAATCTCCTGTTTGAGACTCATCACTTCAGCCGCCAATGATTCAACTTGGCGGGTTCGAGCAAATAGGCGTTGGGCCATATTAGACACAGAACCTGCACACTGAACACTGAGAGCCAGCGAATCCTTAACAGCTAACTCATCAGACCGTTTGGAAAGTAGTCTGTTATCTTTGGGAGTGAGAAGGTTCCTGGCCACCACCGCAGCGGTCATATCATTCTTCATCACGGAATCCCCAACGGTAAGAGGACCAGTAGGGGAGACGAAGGATGGGCGCCATATGTTGTCTGGAGAAGGCGGGGCTGCCTCTTCAACAAGGTTCAAGTCAAAACGACGGTCGGAGGGGCCAGACATTTTCAAAGGTGTTGAAGAGAGAAGAGGTCGGACAAATCAAGATCTTAGAAGTGCAAGAATGAAGCTTCTACTGGTGGAGATTCAAGTGTGCTTTGGAACTTAATGCCAGCCCCTATAAAAATCTGCACTCGACGAAGCTTCAGAAATCGAAGAGGCGCCTGCTCAGAAATCGAAGAGGCGTTTGCTTTCTCAAAAGCTGGGCTGCTTAGAGATCACGAGGGTTGATCTCAGAAATCGAAGAGGCGTTTGCTTTCTCAAAAGTTGGGCTGCTCAAAGACCACGAAGGCCGATCTCAAAAATCGAAGAGGCGCTCGCTTTCTCAAAAGCTGGGCTCCCCAGAGACCACGAGGGCCGATATCAGAAATCGAAGAGGCACCTACTTTTCCAGCCTTTTCCAGCCTTGTCAGCACCTGTCACACGCACACTCAGTTTTGCGGAAATTATGGGCATTCTGTCAAAGACTTCTGGGGAAGTAGAAAACACATGAATCTTACTGTTCAATCACCCACTTCCCACACGCAACAATAGCTCATGGGTACCACAGATAACTTTGCCAAAGTTCTCTGCCAAAGTTGAGCACGTGAAGCTTGCAGCTCCCACTACATCGCTCTGACCAAGAAGGGTAAAAGAATAGCAAAGAAACAGCACTAACAAAGTTTAGACCCATAAATTTTGAAGGTCTAGCTACCATATTATTACCCACAAGGGTAAAGGAACAGTACCACTGCTGGATAATTGGAAAGTCCCTGTGTGTCAACCTCTGTGCTTCGTGGCAAGGTAGACTAGCAAACATGCCCAACCTTTACTCACATTCGAGAAAACACTCCCAATAAGATTGCTTGCTCCAAAATCGAAGAGGCACCGTCCTCCGAATCTCGAGAGCCAGACTCCCAACATGACTACTTTCTTAAAAATCGAAGAGAGGGTAAAGGAACAGTACCATTGCTGGATAATTGGAAAGTTCCTGTGTGTCAACCTCTGTGCTTCGTGGCAAGGTAGACTAGCAAACATGCCCAACCTTTACTCACATTCGAGAAAACACTCCCAACAAGATTGCTTGCTCCAAAATCGAAGAGGCACCGCCCTCCGAATCTCGAGAGCCAGACTCCCAACATGATTACTTTCTCAAAAATCGAAGAGACACTGCTCCCCGAATCTCGAGAGCCAGACCCCCAGCATGATTGCTTTCTCAAAAATCGATGAGGCATCGTTCTCCGAATCAATCGAAGAGGCGCTCGCTTTCTCAAAAGCTGGGCTGCTCAGAGACCACGAGGGCCGATCTCAGAAATCGAAGAGGCCCTACTTTTCTAGCCTTGTCAACACCTGTCACACGCACACTCAGCTTTGCAGAAATTATGGGCATTCTGTCGAAGACTTCTGGTGAAGTAGAAAGCACATGAATCTTACTGTTCAATCACCCACTTCCCACACGCAACAATAGCTCATGGGTACCACAAATAACTTTGCCAAAGTTCTCTGCCAAAGTTGAGCACGTGAAGCTTGCAGCTCCCACTACATCGCTCTGACCAAGAAAGGTAAAAGAATAGCAAAGAAACAGCACTAACAAAAGTTTAGACACATAAATTTTGAAGGTCTAGCTACCATATTATTACCCACAACTGTAAAGGAACAGTACCACTGCTGGATAATTGGAAAGTCCCTGTGTGTCAACCTCTGTGCTTCGTGGCAAGGTAGACTAGCAAACATGCCCAACCTTTACTCACATTCGAGAAAACACTCCCAATAAGATTGCTTGCTCCAAAATCGAAGAGGCACCGTCCTCCGAATCTCGAGAGCCAGACTCCCAACATGACTACTTTCTCAAAATCGAAGAGAGGGTAAAGGAACAGTACCATTGCTGGATAATTGGAAAGTCCCTGTGTGTCAACCTTTGTGCTTCGTGGCAAGGTAGACTAGCAAACATGCCCAACCTTTACTCACATTCGAGACAACACTCCCAACAAGATTGCTTGCTCCAAAATCGAAGAGGCACCACCCTCCGAATCTCGAGAGCCAGACTCCCAACATGATTACTTCCTCAAAAATCGAAGAGACACTGCTCTCCGAATCTCGAGAGTCATACCCCCAGCATGATTGCTTTCTCAAAAATCGAAGAGGCATCGTTCTCCGAATCTCGAGAGCCAGATACCACATACCACTTTTTCAAAGTGCTCTGACAGAGTTAAAACATGTGAAACTGGCAGCTCCCACTACCGTGCTATGACCAAGCAGGGTAAAGGAATAGCATTACTACTTGTTGTTAGGGAGACTCCTATATATGTCGACCTCCATCCCCAACGGACAGGCAGACCTGCAAAAATGCTCAACCCTTCATCATATCTGAGAGGGCACTCCCAACGAAGCCTTTCGAAATATTCAGCTTTCTTTCCCCCCGATAATACCTCTGCAAACAAGCTATACTAGAGCAAGAATATCTCATATCATCAGGGTTAAAAGCAAGAGTATCCCATATCATGCTTTTTTCCTGTCTTTTCTTTTGGCCTTGTTTTTACCTGCAAGACAAGGAGAAAGAGAGCAATCAGTCAGCACTTGGAATCAAGCTTCCAGCCAGGAACTGACTGCCTGGAACCCCTTACCTGATTACTTACCTGGCATTGCTCTCGAGTACTCATCTTCAACATCTTATGTTTCCAGGGAAGATTCCGCATCTGCTTGAGGAACAGATAGGGCAAGTGCGAAGGATACAAGGAAGCATGTGGAGACAAGCGTAACAGCACACGTGCCGATACATTCATTACTCTGTCAAAAGCAAAAGTATCCCATATCAGCAGGGTGGAACGTACTCTAGATTTGATGGACTTGTTTTGACCCTCAAATTCTTCAGTCGGCCTTATACTCTGGAGGAAACCAGAAAACCCTCCAGCTCAGTTCAAGAATAAGCCTGTGGAAAGTTACTTCTTCAAAAGCAAAAGTATCTCATATCATCTCTTCTCATTTTTCTTCTCTTTATCCTTCATGCTGCTGCAAGATGGGGAGAAGGTGAACAATCAGTCGGAGCTCTGATTGCTTACCTTGTCTGTCACCTCTTTCAGCAGACCCCCTAGCTCGGCGACTTGGGGGACTCCTACTACATGGTTTGTATCGCGCTTGACCAAGCCTGAAACTACAAGTAAGCTTCAAGTGAAATTGATACATTACCTTGTGCATCTCCACCAGTTAAAGATACCACCCCTGGATGGAGGAAGAGTACTTCCAGAGAAGATGCCACATCTACCTATGAGACAGATAAGGCAAGTCAAGACGACACCACACTCCGATACTTAGAAGTTTCGTGATTACGAGATCATTCTCCCACAATATTTCCTAATGTCATTTGTACTAAATCATTCACTTGTACTCACTAAATGAGAGCTTGAACCTATGTACTTGTGTAAACCCTTCACAATTAATGAGAACTCTTCTATTCCGTGGACGTAGCCAATCTGGGTGAACCACGTACATCTTGTGTTTGCTTTCTTATCTCTATCCATTTATATACTTATCCACACTAATGACCGGAGCAATCTAGCGAAGATCACAAAAAGCGATCGTTTTCGCTACCTAGGATCTATCTTGCAAGAGAACGGAGAATTAGATGGAGATCTCAACCATAGAATACGAGCTGGATGGAAAGAGTGCATCCGGCGTGTTGTGTGACCGTCGTAGGCCACTGAAGCTCAAGGGAAAATTTTATAGGACGGCAATAAGGCTAGCGATGTTGTATGGCACAGAATGTTGGGTGGTGAAGCATCAACACGTACACAAAATGGGTGTAGCGGAGATGAGGATGCTTCGTGGGATGTGTGGGCACACAAGAAAGGATAAGATTGGGAATGAGGATATCCGAGGTAAAGTAGGAGTAGCCGAAATTGTAGGAAAGATGAGAGAAAATCGGCTCCGGTGATTTTGAACATGTGCAAAGAAGGCCGACTGACGCTCCGGTTCGAAGATGTGACTACGGGACAGAGGTTCAGGGCCGAAGGGGTAGAGGAAGACCTAGGACAACTTTGGAAGAGACTCTAAGAAAAGACTTAGAGTACTTGGATCTAACGGAGGACATGACACAAAACCGAGCGCAATGGCGTTCTAGGATTCATATAGCCGACCCCACTTAGTGGGAAAAGGCTTTGTTGTTGTTGTTGACCTATCAGGCACACCAGGAATAGCAGGAGCCATTTCTCCAACTGAACCTGAAAAACAAATAGAATCTGAAGAATGAATTTGAAAAATAAATAGATATATGAAGAATGAACCTAAAAAGAAGCTTTCTTCGAACCATTAGCAAGATCTTCTCGATAAGATTCCCCTATTATAAATATGAGTTTTGGAATGAAGGTTCCTGTGGATGCGCCAACATTTCCAGAAACAAAAACCAAATTACTACATTTGCCAGATACTAATCTCAAAACCAAAGTTTTGCCGAATAGAACAGAAAAAAAAAAAACAAAATTAGCTTCCACTACCCAGTAACCAAATTCAAATTCCAAAATTCTCGAACAAAATCAGGTTTCTATGTTCAATACACAATAAATAAATAAATACACATACAGATGGCTACTATAAATTCAAATATTTTTGAAATCATTAGATCCCAAAACTGAAAGTTTTTATTTTGAAAAATCACTTACGTTGGAGGACAGCCCAGAGGAGAGGATCGTTTTTAATTCTTGGGTCGTGGTCCAATTCCGGCAATCTTGGCCGGAAAGTCGCGGTCACCATTTCTTAGATCTGAAATTCAGAAAATTCAGCTACAAATTTGCATAAACTAACTTGGGGATGGAAAGAGGACGGAAAGAGGATTCTGGAGGTATAATTTTACGATCGTTGATGACCGGTGTGCAGCGGCGCTGTTGCGCGAACGAGGTGAGGTAAAGATGGGGAGGAGAGAAAGGAGGGAAGGGAGAGGAGTTGGGAGGTCTGTCTCAAAAAGAAAGGGAAAGAAGGGGATAGAGGAGTCGGTTAATTTCAGAACTTCACTTTATTATTGGGCACAATAATTTTTTTTTGTGCTGGGTGATATTAATAATTGATTATATATATATATATATATATATATATATATATATATATATATATATATATATATATATAGATATATATATATATATATATATATGTGCACACGCGATTGTACGCCTATTTGATTGAACGATTTTAGAGCAACTCCCGTGTAGGAGCCCTCTCTCTAGGCTATTCACTATTTAATCCACCAAGTGAACAATAACTGCCTTTAATGAATAGTGCATTCCCCTGGCAATTGTTTTTTGCATCTCCACCCCTACACTAAATAGCCCTAGCAATTGGTAATAAAATATTAGTATTTAAATAATACAAAATAATTTTTAATTGTTTTCCTTTTTCTTTTTTCCTATTCCTTTTCCATTTCATTTTTCCAAACTCAACCGACAACCATTCTCTAATTTTTTTTCCAGAACACTCTTCATGTTTCCTAGCCCTCTGTCTCTCATTTCTCTCCCTCTCTCTCTTTACGACGCAACCCCCCTCATTTTTGAAACCTCACTCTATCTTTAATCTCTCTCATTCTCTTGCATGCATCATCATATCACAATTTGGGTGATCCACCATTGAAGCCGAGAAAATAAAATCCAATCCAATCATGACAGCCGTCGCGGCCACCGCCACAGACATGCTAAAGACTCCGACTTGCATCAAAATTAAGGCCATTGCCCTCCTCTTCCTCCCTTTCTTCTCCTCCACCGCCACGTCCTCCGCTGCACAATCTCCGTCTCTCGCATCGCAGACGCCGGAATCGCATGCTCCGAATCATCCGTCAGCTCCTTCTCCTCCTCCACCGTGACCACCGCTGGAGCTGGAAAGGATGGGGATAGTGGACGAGATCGGCGTAATGTTGGAGGAGTTCGAGGCCTGACAGAAAAAAAACATTAAAATAGGCGTCTGACGTCAGCTGACTTCAGACCCACCCCAGGCTCTTAGGCCGGCAAGAATCGACGGGCCTAGCGCTCGGGGGTGCTCGGGCTCCCTCGCCAGCCAACGCTGGACTTCTTTCCTCAGGCAATCAAGCCCTGTTCCGGAGCCTGTCCCTCGAACAGGAGCTCTCGCTGTAGCTACTCTTAAGGTTGAAAGAGAGAGGGCTGGCGGCAATTAGAGAGAGAATAAAGTGATTTAATTGTGAATTGTGTTTGTATCATCGCACTGTACTTTTATTTATAGTAATAGGATAGGCAAAAACCTTATCATTTAGGATTACAACATTTAATAGGTAATCAACTCCTAATAGGAATATAAGATACATTCTCATATCTAATAGGATTTACACAATCATATTCCTATTCTAAATATGACTACAACACTCCCCCCTGAGTGTGTAAATACTCAACAAACCATCGTATTAGATCTTCAACAGGTAAGGTAGAATAGTTGATGAAGTCATCAGCATAATGGGTGAATGCGAGTCTCAAATTTAAGAAAGTATGCATTTGTAGTAAAACTCACAAGACCTCGTTATGGTAAAACCTAAGGCATGGGGAAAACCTATAGACTAAGGAGAAAAGTGAGAAGTATGCATAATGTCTAAAACAAGCGTCAAACAAGACGAAAGTAGTGAATTCACTAGAGTATGATCATCCCAGGATGGGTGCCTCATTAAAACTTCGTTAGGTAGCAAAAACCCAGTGGGAAAAATGCTCCTAATCGTAGGAAAAAGAGTACATTAAGATCATGTGAGTATGTTTCTAGATACTCCCCCTGAGTTAAACATAACTTTTAAATAAGAGAACTACAAGTGATTCAACTCAGATAATTTACGCATACCGATTCCTTGGACGAGCTTTTGAAAAGTAGACTTTGGCAACGACTTGGTGAAGAGATCAACCAGGTTGTCCTGAGAATGAATTTGCTTAACTTCAATGTTCTGATGCTGCTACCGCTGGTGTGAGTAAAAGAACTTCGGCACTATGTGCTTGGTGTTGTCTTCCTTGATGTATCCCTTCTGTAACTGCTCGATACATGCTACATTGTCTTCAAAGATCGTCGTAGGAAGGTTAACAACTGATGTAAGACTACTAGTGCTTCAAATATGTTCCATAACTTTTCTCAGCCAAAAGCATTCACGCGATGCTTCATGTAGGGTGAGAATTCAGCATGGTTCGACAAAGTCGCAATTAGCGTTTGCTTAGTCCAAGATACAGCGGTGTCTCCAACAGTAAAGACATAACCTGTTTGAGAATATGCCATATGTGGGTCAGACAGATATCCAGCATTTACATAACCAACAAGGCGAGAATCAATTCAGGAACCATAGGGGGCGGCAACACTCGAAGATTCGCGGGTATAGAACAAGCCCAAATCCGTAATACCCTTAAGGTAGCGAAAAATGTCTTTAACACCATTCCAGTGCCTACGTGTGGGCGCATTACTGTATCTTACCAAAATATTAACAGCGAAAGAGATGTCGGGTCTAGTGCACTGAGCCAAGCATAATAAAACCCCAATTGCACTTAGGTATGGAATTTCGGGTTCCAAAATCTCTTCCTCATCCTCATTTGGACGGAAGGGATCTCGTTTAGTATTTAGAGTCCGAACGACCATGGGTGTACTTGAAGGCTTTGCTTTATCCTCATTAAAACGTTGCAACAAAGTGACAATCTGAATGTTAACATGCCTATCTCCCCCTAACAACGAGAATACTGTCTCATCAAAGTGACAATCTGTAAAATGTGCGATAAAGAGATATTTTGTCAAAGGTTCTAAGTAACGAACAATTGATGACGAATCATAACCGACATAGATTCCCAGTTTTCTCTGAAGACCCATTTTGGTACGTAGCGGCGGTGCTATTGGCACATAAATGGCACTCCCAAACACCAGTAAATGCAAGATGTCAGGACCGTATCCAGTTACTAACTATAACAATAAATGTGGTTAGGTAACAGTAGGCATCAGGCAGACCAACATAGTTTCTTGCAATATTGCATAACCCAGGCAGATACCAGCAATTTAGTTCTTATAACCAAAGTCTGAGCTATCAATTGAAGGCACTTTATGAAAGCTTTTGCCAGGCCATTTTGGGTGTGACCATGGGGTACATGATGTTCCATATCAATCCCTATTAACATGCAATAATCGTCAAAAGTCTGTGACGTAAACTCTCCAACGTTATCTAGTCAAATTGACTTAATCGGATAATCAGGGTGGTGAACCCTTAGCTTAATGATTTGAGCTACGAATTTCGCAAACGCAGCGTTACATATGGACAACAGACAAACATGTGACTATTGTCTCGATGCATCAACCAACACCATAAAGTATCTAAATGGTCTGTAGGTTGGTTGGATAGGTTTACAAATGTCCCATTGAATCTTCTGAAGAAACTTAGGGGGGTCGTGAATAATCTTTGTATGTAAGGGTTGAGTATTTAACTTCCCTAAAGAAGATGCTTTGCATGGCGGGAGTCCAACATAGGAATGTAACCTATGCCAATGTGAAGATTTGAGGATACAGCGTGTCATGTCACGTCCAGGATGTCCTAAACGGTCATGCCCAAGCAACAAAGTGTACTGGAACTCAAGCATAGGGCCGGCCACACTGTGGGCTTCTATGCCACGAATGGTTGTGATGTACAACCCACTCGGCAGACATTCCAACTTCTCATGAATACGCTTCTGGCCATATTCGTATGAAGTGATACAAAGGAATTCAGAACCATTATCTTCAGTGGTTTCAATATGATATTGATTATCTCAAATATCTCTAAAACTCAGCAACGTTCTTCCAGAACGTGGATAATAGAGTGCCTCATTAATGGTTAAGATAGTACCATTGGACAACATGATACAGGTTTTTCCGTATCTTTCAATCAGGTTGGATGGGCTTGAGAGAGTTGTCAAATGAGCTTTCTTGGGTATTAAGTTAGTAAAATAGTGTCATTCACGCAAGATGATGTGTGTGGTTGCACTATCTGCCAGACAACTGACTTCCTCACTAGACATACCTAGAAATAAATTGATTGAATTGGTCACATGCATAAATATTTCATTCAATTAAGCAATTTGAGAAAATAATATCCATTCAAATAACAACCCATAATTCAAAACAAACCAAAACCAAACAAATTATTCCAAATACTTGTAAAAATTGTTCTAAATTAAACCATAAACCTAGAAAACTAGGGGGTAAGGCCGGCTACTCCTAGTGGGCTTGGCCACTAGGGGTAAACACCCTAAAAACATGTCTAATTTATTCATCCATATAAGCTAACGCCTCTTGAAAATTCGATATCTCCATTGATGTAGTTGCATCTTCTGGATGATCCACATGTGCAAAGTTAGACTCACAACATGAATGATACTTGGCAATAGCCTCAGGGGAAGCTTGGCATATGCGTGACCAATGATCTCTTGATTCACAACGGTAGCATATGTCCAGTTCAGTAGAATCAGGTTGAACGGGAGGTTTGCCCTTGTTCTTGAAGTTTGAGGTCTTAGGGGCAAGTGGTGGATGTTGTTGGGTCACATTTCCTCCCTTAGGTGTGGCACTCTATTGACCTTAGGCACGTGGTGGGGCTTGCCGCCCATTGCTATGGCCATGACGACTCTTTCGTCGTTTATGGTTGCTAGAATCTATCGCATGCGCTTCAGGCGCAGTGTTCGAGCCAGTCGGTCGAGCTTGATGATTTTTCATCAAAAGATGGTTTTTCTTTTCAGTAAGAAGTAAAACAGAGATCAAATTTGAAAACTTGGTGAATTTTTGTGCCCTATATTGTTGCTGCATGACAATATTGGTGGCATGAAATGTCGAGGAGATCTGATTCAGTTAGTTCCACTTTGCAAAATTTCAACAGTGAACGGATTCTACAAACTTCAGAGTTGTATTCATTCACGGACTTAATGTCCTAGAAACAAAGATGCTGCTAGTCGTGTCTTGCTTCAGGCAAGTATATGTCTTTATGGTGATCGAAACGGTCGACCAGAGCAAGCTAAAGGGTGCGTAGGTCCTCCTTAGCGAGATACTCAGTCTGCAGTGCATGATGGATGTGTTTTTGAATAAAGATCATTGCAGTAGCCTTCTAAGCTTCATCAACAGGTTTGTCGGCGATAGGTGCCTCGATTGTGGCTCTAATGCCCTTTGCAGTGAGATGGAGCTTCACATCTTGAACCCACTTCAAATAGTTTCTTCCAGAGACTTCTAGAGCGAAGAAATCAAGCTCGTTCAAGTTCAACATGTCCCTAAAACAGAGGGGAAAACGTGAGTAGTCATATGGTAAGCCATAGACATATATCGTAGAACATACAGGTTTTATAGATATGTATTGGTTTTATTTATGCATGAAAACTACAGGTTTCATGTGGTATGTTTTGAATGAGAACTTCGGGTTTCAAAGGCACTAAATTTGAAACTACAAGTTCAATTTAGTTTTATGAACAATTAGTTCATAATAAGAGATTCCTGCAAGAAACACAGAATGCAATATACTAATTTAAATATAGTGGGTTTGAGTTTCTTCGGGAACTCAAGTGTGAGAGCTTTGTTACTACGAAAGTATGTCAACGGTTCAAAGTATAAAAATAAATTATTGAATCGTTAATGTCCAAAAGTGATATTCAAGTCAATAATTTTATATTCATTATCAGATTAATAGACTGCATGTCACTTTTAATTAATTCAATAAATTAGGCCATAAGGGGTTGATTGTAGAAGCAAAATAATACTAAAATAAAAGCATTGGGTCGAAAATACCATAGCCCAAAAAATAGGGTTGGGTGCCATGAGGAAAAGGGCTTGGAGGTGGGCTACAGGCCATGGGCCGGGTTGGAAACAAAAAACCTAGCAGCAGGGCTGCTAGTTTTGGCCTCAAAAAGGCGCGGGAGACTTGGGCCCAACACGGGGTTGGCTTGGGTGCGGCGCGGGAAACCCCAGTTAAGCTGGATTCTGTTTGGGCTATTAAGGTGAGCCCAGCCGCATGGGCTGGCTGCTTGTTATGCTGGCCAGGGCTAAGACAAAGCCTAGCAAGCATGACAGCTTGCTGGCGTGGGCCGAAACCAAGAACCGGGGCTGCAGGCCCGTGTTTGGGAACAAGTCCAGCATGCTTATGGTATGCAGGTTTGGGCTCGGGCGGACCAGGGCTTTCAGGCTCGTGTGATAGGAACCTAAGTCGAAGCTTGGTTATGTTTGAAAAGGAGCAGCAAGCCAGAAAGCTGCACATGTGGTCCAGAGAGTCGGGGCGACGCCGTCCCACGGTGATGCTGCAATAAATCACCCAATTTTGTTTTTTTTTCTTTTCAAATCTAGGTTGAAACTAATTGCTTTTGATTTATGAATATACTTTGACTCACATATTCCACATAGCAAATATAATTACGTAATGCATGAAACAAATATATAAACATATACAATATATATATATATATATATATATATCGTAAGGAAAATATAAACATAGAAGGATTCATGCATCATGGGGAATGTTTTCATGCTTCATAGATGTTTCAAATATCTTTTTTTATTTTAAGTGTATCTTGTCCGTGAGTCTTTCAAGATAATTGTATCAAAATTCCAGATTTTTCTACCGAGCCGTTTGACCGTGGCAAAGAAAAGAAAGGCCAGCGCTCAGCTTTCCTATATTGACATTTTTGGACGTTTTGGGTATTTTGGAGGTCAAGATGACATATTTTAAGGAAGGTTCCTTCTAAGGATTTGTTGGGAACGTCTTCAGCAAAGGCGTAGCCACCACAAGGCTAAGGTGGGCTGTAGCCTAGGGAGGTTTTCTGTAAGGGTAGTGTTATCCATGTACTCATTTTTACTTTTTACACACTTCTCTTAATTGTCGGTTGTTCGGATCGAATGAATTGAAAATGATCACTGACAAAATATTAATAAGGTTGTGTTGGAAGTAAAAATGGGTTTGTGAATAGATCTATTCTTTTGTAAACTCATGCTTATAGCCTACTCAATTTCAATACATATTGTTATTTAATGTATATTTAGTAGAGGAGAAGTAGTAAATAATAGTTTTATGCTAAAAATCATAAATTAGTTCTATCTCCAATCCCCCTTTATTCTATTCTTTAAGGAAAAAGACCATTTATCCTATGTAATTTAGCTTCTGTGCTTCTTACTCAAGAAAAGATTAATAAGTTCTTTAAATACACAATTAAATCCCTATCTCCGCAATTCCTAACTTTTTGTTGCAATTTTATAATGAATGTCACCTTTGGTACGTTCTTAATCTCTTTATTTACTTATTCTTGATTCAATTAGTAGGTTAATTATTTATATGATCCTTAAATTTATCGATTAGGGTTATAATTTTGAGAATAGTTTATATTATATTGTTGTTCTTTTATATTGATTATTATATATTTTATATAAGCAAAAAAATAAACATATGATTTTATGGTACTATTTTCAACTAGCCTACCCAAGAAAAAAATCATGGCTTTGTCGTTGGCCTTCAGCTTTCAAAAGAGACATTGCAGAACCACATTGAAGTTGATTTGGTCAATCAAAAGTCTTCTTTTTTTCTTCTTTTTTTTTGAAGTCTAAATTTGACTTTAAATAAGAAACCTTTTATTAGCTAAATTATTATTTTATTATGTTTCCTAAGACTTTTTTAGGTGGGATTTTATCTTGTAGTAGCATAAATAAGGCTATTTGGCCATTAGGTTAAGGGCATACTACTTTAGAGAACTCGATTAGAGAGCTTTTGTCAATTCAAGTTTATTTACAAAGTGTTTTTTTATCCATGTTCTTAATAATATTATGCTTTATGATTGTGTGTAACTAATTTGTTTTGCTAGGGCAAGGCCATGAGTCTTAGCATGAATATGTAGTATTTATTTCATTGCTTGTGATATTATGCATGCATACTTTGAATTATTAATCTACTGTGTTATACTGTCTTTATGTCGTGATGACTGGCCACGATTAAAATGTTTAAATAAGTAATTGGATGCAATTTGGTAGGAATATCACCGGAGAATTAAATAATGCTTCTTGTGGTTAATAATTGTAATTTAACTTAAGATGTCACGCCCCGATCCCGACATACGTGCATGATCGACACGTAACGCCACCAAATACTCGTATCTCTAACTTACCTCGCCTCCGGGCTATGAACAAAGCACAACTCAAGTCCCAATTTCCTAGTAATTTTTCGTATGCTTTATGGCTGCATCTAACTTCCTCGTTAGACTGCCTACGTACCCTGAATAGGGATCAAGCCATTCGTAGTTCACCTTCGTTTAATTAGAAAATGAATTTTTAGAATAAAGCAAAAATCTGACTCTATGCAATTCAAATGACTAACCTTTAATCACACATACTTGACAGATTCTTACATCCACTGAATCAATTTAGCCTTTCATAAAAGGTTATACAAGTGCAGAGCTTAAAACACATCAAATTTATAACCAAAGCAATATATATTTATGTACGATGAGGTTTCTGTTTGATTGAAGCATGTATGTCAATTTTTAATATATTGTACAATTATACCCAGAAGTTTCTTGGGAAAAACTTACAACAATGGAAGAATCATCAACTGCTGTAAACAACCCCAATAAAAAGTGAGAACCCAGAGCTAGTTTTCATCACACATCACCCAAATAACAAGGAGAAAGCATGGGAGACCAAGTGAGTAAAATTCTTGGAAGTACTGTTCTCTATCGTTGAAGTGCTAGATATCTATTTCTATATTTTGACACAGGTTAGTATTTTATAGAGATGAAACGATGCAACTCAAACCTGAAGCTTGGGGGCGTTCCCACTGATCTCAACATCCACAGCAACAAGAATTCCCCCTTCCCAATGTCTTCCTCCCTCCCTGGGTTTTCTTTTTTTTTTTTTTTTTTTTTTTTTGCCCTTTCCTAGCCCGTCTCTCCCCCTTCTCCCTTCTCTTGATCTTCCTGCCCGCATCTTTCTTTTCTTCCTCTCTCCTTCTTTTGGTCCCTCACTCTTTTATCTAATTGGTTACCATTCCCACGGTGGAAGTTTTAAATAAATTTAAAAATCTATAGTTTAGTAACACAACTTCAAATGTCCGTAACTATACTGTTAAAACCCGAACTCGCAAAAGGCTTTCACTTATCCGTTCATGGTTTCGAGATCTATTCGAAAACATTAATTGTGACCCCAAATGGTCAACAAATTTAAAATTAATTACGAAAATTCAAACCCGATAACTATTCGTTTTAATTCCACAAATTAACAGGATTAAAATTAACTAATAAAGATAACATGAACGTGAAATACAAATTTAAATTGCGAGATACGTAATGAATAGTAAAATTCCGAGGACGAGATTTCACATAAGATGAATATCACGCTCTTGAGGATTGCATG
Source organism: Malus sylvestris (assembly GCF_916048215.2). NCBI lineage: Eukaryota > Viridiplantae > Streptophyta > Magnoliopsida > Rosales > Rosaceae > Malus > Malus sylvestris. Next base: position 7,246,233 of record NC_062276.1, read on the forward strand.
GTTTTTCAAAGGATTTTCACAGAACTTAATGAGTCTTGCATGTTCATATTAGATCTAAATATTACAGACAGATTGCATGTTAGAACTTAGATATACGTTCTTTCTTGAATATTATGATGAGAATATGCATTAGGAAAACCTAACCTTCAAAGTTGCATGTGTAATTCATAAGTAATTGGTTAAACTACATACGATTGTTAAGGTGACAGTGGAACCCTAGTGCTTAAATTGATTTTCAAATTATTTTCTTTTGTTTCTTTTACTTTGTCAATTTAATTAATTGTTTTTATTTAAATTCGTTTTTAATATTTTAAGTTACAAAATCAACATTTTCCAACCTTTGTTTTAAGTATTTAATTAAGAATTGGCTTAATGCAAATTGTTCATTCAATCTTTGTGGAGAATGACCTTACTAGAGCCGACTATACTATAATTACCTTGTTCTCTTGCAAGTATTTTTAAGTATTTTTAATCCTACTTTTGCAAGTAGTAAAAATCTTATTACAAACCTATGGCTCGAGACATCAATTGTCAATATAATTGTGTTGACCTTCAAAATTACAATGTCTACGTGGCACGTAAGCCAAGTCACTATTGAGTTAACTATGTTCTTCTTGTGAATGCATGCATGCTAACTCGCAACCAAGGTTGGTCGGGTGAGTAAAGTAGATGTGGTGGTAGTGTCAAATGTGATGTTGATAGAATACTCAATGACTACGACCGAGGAATGACGTCTCTCAGCCCAGGGTTCTAAAACCTAAAGACAAGATTACTTAATTCATTGCGAAGTTCAAGATCTTCTGCCTTGGGTTTGGCCGCTTCAACTATATTTGTGAGAATATAAGTGCACCTAGTCAGTTTCAAGCTGAATAGGAAAAGATACTCACAGGAAATGAGTGTCCTTATGGTGAATATGGTTCGGCCGTATGATGTTGAACTCTGAAATATACTTGCAAGTAACCAATCATATAACACTTCACTTCAATGGGGAAACTAATGAAGTGACCTCTTTCAGCGAAAGAATCGAAGACTTTTCGCCAGCTGAGACATAGATAGGTAACCAACAAAACTATAAGTAATGATGTTTTACCAAACTGAAGATACTCTTAGGCCGACTAGTTCTACGACTCTAGTGATGTTCACCCAAATTGAATATGTTGCTACTTTGTCAACCCAGTGATGGTCAACCGAATTGAATATGTGATGACGGATGGATTAAGATAATTAGTATTTTTCTCATAGTTATGAAAAAGCTTCACATAGAGTGTTAAGAGTTATTTGTTGAGTTGAAGGGGCTTCTCACGTTGTAAAACCACTTCTATTTATAGGGAGAGTTCGTGATAACCAAGCTTGCTGAGGTAATAAAGTCCTAATAGAACTATGCATTTTCAGCACCCACCTGGATGTTCGTGACGTTATCTCTTCAATCCCCTCCTTAACCATTATGCACTTAATTCATTATTTATAACCATAGATTTTGATTCCTAAATAATTCGAATCTTATCTAAACCCATCCTGATCCTTAGCAATTTTAATTCAACCAGGACTCGACCGGGCCACATCTAAGTCTGGCCCTTAAGTAATCCTACTTCCACTAGAATTCGGTCAAATCATGCTTTTCTGAGTGAAGAAAGCCAAATGGCCTAAAGGCTCACCTTTAGGCCGAGCGTCATGACCTTCTAACTTGAATTACCTCTCCTCAGCCTAAATCCAATATTTCATACTCAAACAAATTGATATCTTTTAGTTTCGAACCTTAATTTCTTAGGAGTACTAAATATACCTTTCATACATTATTTAAATCTCTCCTAGTCTGTCTTTGCATGCTTGTGTGAGAAGATAGGGTACATGGTCCAGCTAGGACTCCTCAAGTTGTTGGAGAAAATAAATCCCAATTGACAATTATATAAGAGATCAGATCGCCACTATCATGTGATCACCCAAAGTCTCAAATTCAAGTTCCAGATATTTATACTAGTAGTCTATAATTGCCGATTATTAATTAGCTCTTGCTTAGAGATAGCATCCCCATTGCTCGATCTGTATGAAATTTAAGATATTCTTTATTGTGTGGCACAGCCTAGCTCGTTAAGCAATAACAAGCCTTAAGTAAACAAGAGCTAAGTTTATCTTAAGTAGTCTGCATCATTAATTAAATAATTGTCTTGCAATGTTGGCATCACATGGTGGAACCAATCCATACCATCATGAGTATCGTAGAACGTTAAAAATGGTGATGATAAAATTCCCTCCTCCCTCAGGTATGTAATTGGATAGTACTCACTTTGGACGTCATTCATCATATTGTCCGGCTGAAATGGTTCGGTCCAAAAATCTCCACTCGATTTGTCTAATATTGTTTCTGATGAAGCTAGAGTACCATCTTCAGCAGAGAAATAACTCACGATAGGTTGATCATGTCCATGATTTATGTTGGAGCTCAAGGATTGGCCACTGGAAAATGTTTCAGGGGACAACGGAGAGCTCTCCAAAATTTGGTGACCATTATTATCATGTTTAGGAGCACTTTGAGCTCCCAATTCTGTATTTTGGCTAGTTACTGATGGGGCATCACTTGATTGCTCTGTCGTTTGAGATAGTGCTGTTGAATTTTGCTTTGTGAGCTTCTTAAAATAGGTATGCCAATGATTTTTAATATCATTGTCTGTTCTTCCTGGTAATTTAGCAGCAATCATTGACCATCTACATGTTGAGGAAACAAATTTTCATTATAAAACGACCAACATTTTATGGCGTTCCTAATAGATCATTATCGTTATACAAGTGTTATGGACATTTTCTTTGTAAACTTATATATAATTAGTTACTTTGAATATATAATTAACTCATGAACTAAAGAAGAAATCATACTTATTCCCGAATTCTTCATGTAATTTGATGATCAAATTGTTTTCTTCTTGAGAGTAGTTTCCCCGTTTTACACCCGGTTGAAGATAGTTCGTCCATCTTAGTCTGCAACTTTTACCACACCTTGCTAAACCTGCAGAGAGATTATATGCAAAACAAACAAGTATATTTGATCACTACGTCACTCCTTGAATTGTCTGATATATCATGCATGCTTATTGCTTGAAGGTTCCTTAACCATATATGTGATCCAAACCAAAAGCTAAATGATGATGAGTTTTCGAAATTATGGTCAAATTAGTCACACATGCTCTCATAGTTGAATGGGATGAAAAAAAAATTCATAAATTAGCCCAGAACGTTGTAGTCTTGTAGATAACCTATGTTATATGAGATTAAGCTTAAGAAAATTCTTTGAAGACACAATTAAGATGTTATTTTATGTACACTTACCAGCAAGTTTGGGAAGTGCACGCCAGTTCTTGTGACCGTGCTTATCAACATAAGCTTTTAACACATTGTCTTCTTCAGGACTCCATGCTCCTTTCTTTTGCCCATTTTTGTCATAGAAGGGCGCTCTCACCATCTCGTAGACTCCCCGCTTTCCCTCTCTGTTTTTTTATTTTTTTGTTTTATAAAAATAACATTCGAGCAGTATTTTCCCACCCACACACACACATATATATGATTAGAGTGAACATGCGATGACTGTAAAGTATCACGTGAAACGGGGAAGAAGAGGTAAATTCAAAAGCTATAGGAAAAGAGCATTAATCTTTTTATCATTTATGAAACGTGTGCTAATTTGACCGAAGATTGTAAGTGCTTTTCTTAGTGATTTCTTTAAAACTTTTTTATCGGCCGCCACAAGGTGATTCCTTGGTGATTTCTTTAAGAACTTTTTATCGGCCCCCACAAGGTGATTCCTTGGCAACATGATGGTATTTAAACAATTAAGCTTAAATTCACAATGAACTTTGTAGGCTAATGGTATACTTCATTTGCACGCAAACAATTCGCCGTACCTATAATCAAGGTTCTAAAAGACGCTAGGCGCAAGTCGGGCGGCGAGCTGAAGCCTAGCACTTAGGCGAACTAGGCGGATTTAAGTAAATATATTATATTTCATGCAAATATGTGTCTGTTTATACTTAAATATATATAATTTCATTATAAACTACAAAATAAAATGATATATATATTAGGAGGTATTGGAACATAATGAAAACATGGGGAACATGCATATAATGTGTATTCATTTAAGTATTCAACAAATCTCTTACAATTTATTGAAAAAAAATAAAATGCAAAATGAAAGTTATCTATTTTCTGTCTAAGTGAGTAGCAACCTAGGCGGGTATGGATGGGCTAGGAGGGTGCCTAAGCGGTCTAGGTGGGCGCCTCAACAGGTCTAGGCGCCCTTTCTTAATTTTCAAACGCCTAGACATTAATCAGGACGGTGACCAACCGTCTAGGCGGCGCTAAACAGGGATTTTTAGAACAGTGCCTATAATTATTATTGTGTGCTAACTATACTTCACACTCTTGAAGTTTGAAGTAATTTTCAAAAAATTGGCCACGAGATTATAATTTTCAAACATTACGTACATAAGTTTTGAAATTGTATAAATTGTAAAATGTACACTTTTTGACTCTTTGAATATTTAATCCTCCATTAAATTGATGATTTTTATTTGTCAATGTGGCTTACACATTAGCGCCCATATAAGGCCCCTATGCCTACCATGTCATTAATTTATTGAAGGATCAAACAATCAATCCCACAAAAAACATGAATTAATACAATTTAATACCTTACAATGTAAAATGAGAGAATTAAAAATTCATGACCCATTTTGAAAATCAACTCAAACCTCAAAAGTTTAAAATGTAGCAACCATATCATTTTTATCTTTGACCACAAATATTATACATATAATTAAATAGGTGAACCAATATCCTAGTGAATAAGGTGTTGGCTTCTACCTATGCGTCTTGGGTTCAAAACTCTCAAGAACAACAACAACAAAGTCTTATCGCACTAAGTGGGGTCGACTTTATTTATCATAGAATGCCACTGCACTCGATTTTGTACCAAGTCTTCCGTGATATCCAAGTACTCCAAGCCTTTTCTTAGAGTATCTTTCCAAGTTTTTCTAGGTCTTCTTCTAGCCCTTTGGCCCTAAACCTATGTCTCGTAATCGCATCTTCTAACGGAAGCGGTTGTAGGTCTTCATTTCACATGTCCAAACCACCTACCGATTTTCTCTCATCTTTTCTTCATTTTCGGGTACTCCAACTTTACCTCGGATATCCTCATTCCTAATCCTATCCTTTGTCGTGTACCTATATATCCAAAGAAGCATTCTTATCTCCGCTACATTCATTTTGTTACTTGTTGATGCTTGATCGCCCAACATTTCGTGCCATAAAGTATTAATGGCCTTATTGGCGTCTTATGAAATTTTCCCTTGAGTTCTAGTGGCATACGATGGTCGCACAATACACTTGATACACTTTTCCACTTCATCCATCCAACATGTATTCTATGGTTGTGGAAATATTTCACATTGGCCATATCTCTGTGAAAAGAAGAGTTTAAATATTATATCCTCACTCCAACTAATACTGAGGCCTTTTGTCATAAAACCCCATACCTAATAGAACTATGTTGATGGTAATTAATAAGTTAGGGACAACATCGATGTTGTTAGAAGTGGACCTTTAGCCCATTTCTCTGATAATTCTATATGGTATCAAAGCCAAGAAAAGCGAGCACGTACTACCACATGATGGGTGGGTCCTCTTGGTCCCGTGTGAAAATGGTCGGTCCCTTGGCCTCGGGTGTTGAGTGAGTCCCCTTAGCTCCAAGTGGTTGTCGATGTATAGATCTCTCATGTGTGACCCACTAATTTATCTCATATCAGCCGTATCTCTATGAAAAGAAAAGTTAATATTATAACCCCACTCTAACTAGGTCTTTTTGTGATAAAACCTCACACTTGTCAGGAATGTGCAATTGGTAATTAAAAAATTGGGGACAATATTGGTGTTGTTAGAAGTGGACCTTTAGCTCATTTCTCTGATAATTCTATAGAGGTCTCTATCCAATTCTTTGTTCTTTTGCAAGATAGATCCAAGATAGCGAAAGCGCTCGCTCTTTGTACTTCATGATCTTCAATCCTCACCCCTAACTTATTTGAACCTCCGTTCTAATTGACCTTGCACTCCATATACTATATCTTTAACCTATTGAGGCGAAGATATTTAGATTTCAACACTTCCCACCAAAGGTTAAGCTTCACATTTACTCCCTCCTAGGTTTCATCTATCAACCTTATATCGTCTACGAAAGCATACACCAAGGAATATCTGTTAGACCAAGTCAATGTTTGATTCATGTTCCAACGACTTCAGGATGTTGTGATCAACCTAAACTCTTATTTACGAAAAGTTAGCTTAGGTGACAACTCCTTTACATGTTTGTTGTTTCTGTGATATGTTTCCTTTGTGTGTTATATTGTAATTTTTGAATTTTGAATAGTCTTGTAAATAAGGATTTCATTCCCTGATGTAATTTGACATGGAATATAAATACATATAGCTTCTCATTGAAAAGGCATGCAATTGAAATGAACTATTGTGTATTCTTAAGTCTTACATGGTATATGAGCCTTAGCAATCCAATGACACAGATCCTAAATTTTTTTTCTTCCAATGGCTGATAACTTGAATGGTGCTGCAACCTCAACCAATTTAATTCCCAACCCAGCAATCATAAACCCCTTCTTATCCATGACTACAGTTGTCAACATGAAACTAGATCGAACCAACTATTCTCTGTGGTTGGCTCAAATCCTACCAATCCTCAAGAGTCATGACCTAATAGGTTATGTCAATCGCATGCCCTCCCAAACATCTCATTGGTGCCGCTGCCATCAACCCTGCATACACAATCTGGGTGCAGCATGATCAAATGATACTAAGTTGGATAAATGATTCCCTCACACCATCTATGTTATCTGTTGTGGCAAGCAAGAGATCATCTCGTGATACCTGGGAGGCTCTCAAGCAACAGTATGCTTCTTTGTCCCAAATCGCATTTTGTTTCTTCGAAATGAACTGATGCAAACTAAGAAAGGAAATATGTCTATTACTGAAGATGAGCTTGCCCAGATGATCTTGAACAATCTGGGCCCTGCTTATGAAATGACTGTGAATGATGTAAAGACATATGACACTCCAATCATGTATCCTACACTTGAGGCTCTCCTGCTGACAACGGAGATGAGAATGGCTGAGCAAATAGCTCTTATTGTGGAGGCTGCTCTTGTGAATGCATTTGTGACTGCAAGAGGTCGTGGTGGATAACTTTGTGGTAATGGACACGGTGTGTCTCCATCTGCACATGGTGGTGGTGGTGCTGTCAACCACGAGGGTTCCTTCCTCGCAACAACAATCAAAGGCCAAACTTTGCTTGCAACAGTGAGAAATTTACTTTTATATGAGAAAGATGACCTACCAAATATGTGGAAAACAAGGGCATTATGCCCTAGACTGTTACCAAAGAATGAATGTAGCATATGAAGGGATGAATGTAGCATATGAAGGGCGAATTCCAGCAAAGTGGCTTACTACTATGACGACATCTCTAATCACCATCAACAAGCAACATAATGGACAGTGGCTGCTGAACACATGTGCTAATGCTCATGTGACTCCAGACATTCAGAATTTGGTCAATCCAAAAAAGTATAACGATAATGAAAATATTAGTGGTGTAGGTAATGATACTGGCCTTTCTATATCTCATCTTGGTTCAAATAAAATCCAAACTCAGTCTTTCTCATTTGAATTGAAAAATATTCTAAGATGTCCCACTACCTCAACAAATATTATTTTTGCCCATAGGTTTACCCTAGACAACAACTGTTATTTACTTATCTTTCCTCATTTTTTTTCTTGTTAAGGACCGCAAGACTCGGAAGACGTTTTCCCATGAGAGATGTGAGAATGGCTTACCCATTTTTTGGTGGCGGTGGACAGTTCAACTACCCTATTTCAATGTGTGTAGGCATTCGAGTCTCAGCTCAGAAATGGCATTCACATCTTAGTCATCCTGCGTCGTCTATTATCAAGTTTTTAATTTCAAATAAACGAGTACTAGTTCATGGTACTTCTAATGTATTGTTTTGTAGGTCGTGTGCACTAAGAAAAAGTACTAAAATACCATTTAGTGCTTTAGAGTTTGTTTCCCAATTTCCTTTGCAAATTTTACATTTGGATGTTTAGTGTTCTCCAGTTGTTTCAATTGAAGGTTTTAAATATTATGTCTTATTTGTGGATGATTATTCTAGATATTCTTGGATTTTTCCCATGAAAATTAAGTCTGAAGTCTTTGAAATACTTGTCAAATTTAAAACTAAAGTGGAAAATATGTTCAATACTTCCATTAAAACTCTTTAGTGTGATGAAGGAGGAGAGTACAAGATTCATGTTTTTCAACATTTTCTTGCAACACATGGAATTTCTCAAAGGTTTTCATGTCCAAAACACCCTGACCAAAATGGTATTGCAGAAAGAAATCGACATATTGTCGAAACTGGTATTGTCATGCTTTCTCATTCCTATATTCGAAACAAATACTGGTTTGATGCTTGTTCAACGACAACTTATTTAATTAATAGACTATGAACTCGAGTTTTGTCACATAAGTCACCATATGAGAAATTGTTTTCCAAATCTCCAAGTTATGAGACGTTGAAGGTATTTGGTTGTCAATGTTTTCCTTGGCTAATGCCTTATGCACAAAATAAACTCCAACCTAAGTCAAAACCGTGTGTATTTTTAGGTTACTCATTGAACCAGCAAGGGTACAAATGTCTGGACTTGTCCACGAGACGAATTTATTTGTCTCACCATGTTCTATTCGATGAGGACTCATTTCCATTTAAGGAACTCACATCTTCACTGAAGAATGTCGATCAAACATGTAGTGTTACAAATCTTGATCTTTTGTTTACCTTTCCTATATAAATGTCCACTTCATCCACCAACTCGCTGACTTCTACTCAAATCATAGTGTCCTTGTCTCAACCAAATACTACCACTCCTGATTCGAACAACCTTCCACAAAATCCCATATTATCTCATCCTGCCAATCCACCAGTCACTATATCTATGCCTAACCCTATCTCCACCAATCCCGATTTAAATAAGCGAGCAGTAGTTAATGAACCAAACATAAATCTGCCTATGCCATCTTCAGATCATGACAATACACAGTTGAGTCAGCCCTATGTGCCATTGAAGCAAATGACAACTTGTTTGCAGTTTGGAATACACAAGCCAAATCCTAAATATGCTTTGCATGTTTCTACTGACCTTTCTTTCGTTGAACCAACATGTTTTAGTCAGGTAGTTAAGCATCAAGCATGGAAGGATGCCATGGTTCAAGAGTTTAATGCATTGCAACACTGTGGTACTTGGAAACTTGTTCCTTATCATCCCCAAATGAATTTGTTGCCAAACAAATAGGTGTTTAAGATAAAAAAAAACGGGCAGATGGCTCGGTGGAAAGGCACAAGGCCAGGTTGGTTGCCAATGGGTTTCATCAACAGCCTGGAATTGATTACATAGAGACCTTTAGTCCTATGGTCAAGCACATCACCATAAGATTTGTCCTCAGTTTAGCAGTTTCAAAAAAAATGGCATGTAAGGCAACTGGATGTACATAACGCTTTCTTGCATGGATTTCTAAAGGAGGACGCATATATGTGACAACCTGCCAGATTCATTGATAAGCAGCATCCCAATCATGTGTGCAAATTGCAACGAAGCTTATATGGCTTGAAACAAGCCCCAAGAGCGTGGTTCCAACGTTTTTCAGAGTTTATACTTCAATTGGGGTTTCAAGCTTCCTCTTGTGATTACAGTTTATTTGTTTTCCATCATATGTTCTCAAGATCAGGTTGCTGATCTGTTTATAAAAGGTTTGTCATTGGCGCAGTTCAACCTTCTTGTTTCCAAGCTTTCAGTTATTCCTCCGCCTGCCAGCTTGCGGGGGGAGGTTAGACCAAGTTAGTGTTTGATTTCTGTTCCCGCGACTTCATGAGGTTTTGATCAACCTAAACTCTTATCTACAAAGAGGTAGGTTAGGTTACAACTCCTTTAAATGTTTGTTGTTTCTATGATATGTTTCCTTTGTATATTCTGTTGTAATTTTTTAATTTTGAATAGCCTTGTAAATAGGGATTTCATTCCCTAATGTAATCTGAAGTGGAATATAAATACATGCAGCCTCTCATTGAAAAGGCATGCAATTGAAGTGAACACTTGTGTATTCTTAAGTCTTACAATATCATCTTAAATATTTCCCATCACCTCATCCATTATCAATGCATAAAGGTAAGGACATAAATATGAGCATTGATGTAATCCTATAGTCATGAGAAAAATTAGGTAAGGACTCTTCTCTCTCCTAAATTATTGTAATATTTTCGAACTCCCCCCCTCCATTTAAAATAGTAAATTTTAAAAAAAATTAGGTTAACCAAACTTTTTATTTTTGGATGGATAGCAGTTCTATTTTATGTTTTTGCGTATATTTAAAGAAGGTCATGGCATTGGCAAATGGCCATTTATAGTAATTTGGCAAGGCTACATCATGTAGCTAATGATATCGTACCCTCAACAAAGAAACAGTCAAGGAGAGAAGATCACACGTGTAGCATAGACTTAGACCAATAAAACAAACTTAGATAACCGCATCTGGATCCAACGGTTGACGCGCTTAATGTCACATGCAAATGTTTGGATAGGATCGACAATTAAATAATCAACTATCAATACCCTAATCACTTATTAAGTTGATGACATCACAGAAAATGACGTAGAAGTTGCGATGTCATCAATGGTTGAATAAGAAGAACCAAATTAAGAAAAGGGACCACTGTTTCCGACTGTTTCGGTTGATGATACAGACACGGTTTTCCCCGAAAAGTAAATCTTTGAATAAAACAATAATTTAGTAGACGCTTTCACACTTTGAATAATTCGGTTTCACACTCTATTAATCTTGCACAGATGTCTATATTTGTCTTGTTACCGGTGGACAAAAGCCAACCCTACAGAGGAAGAGGATCATTTCTAGATTCATTTTGTAGAGATCCTAGGAATTCTATAATCTAACCGTTTATCGTATATCGTGCGATTAATTTTCGTTATACTATATGTATTTAATTTTAAATAAAAAAAGTTAAATAATTTCTGATCACACGATACACGATAAATGATTAAATCAAATTCCTCCTAATTAAAGAAAACACCAATACAATCCACAAACCAAAACACACAAAAAGAACATAGGATTTATAATACTACCTAGGTTTTTGTTTTTTTTTGATAAAAAAAATAATTTATTAAACACAAACTTACAAGCAAACCAAATGCCCAACTTACACCTATAAACAAACAAAAAAGGGCTTAAGACAAAAGAAAACACACAAAGAGAGCCCTAAAATAGTAAGGCCCAAAAAAACACAACAGCCGACCATAAGCTTCCACTGCATTTTCCACCGATAGATTACTAGTCAATCCATCTGATTCCCAGTCCACCCTCAAGTATCACCTCATCAGACGCCACCTCCAACCTAGATTTGCTACCTGAGCACAACCGTAAATAGGGGATAGTCGGCAACTAAGCGAGAGAAGCCAACTACCAGTACGAAGCTCGTGGAAACCCACAAACGACACTATCGGAACCAGGAGACAACAAGGAGAAAGTGATGGTGTTGGAAACACCTGAGCCAGTGTTAACACCGGAACTCTACACGCAATCTCAACAGGATACTTGAAGATCGAACCAAGGAAGAGCTAGAAAGAGGTATACCCTCGGGGGTTGAGGAATTGGACAGATCAAAGTTAAAATTTGGGTGAAAAAACAGTAGAGGCAAGGAAAACGGAAGGAAAAGAAAGACAAGAGGACACTGTAACTAACCCCGCCGAAGCAAAGGCCAGTACCACTGTAAAATCTTAAGTTTGAAAGCCTCACACAAATAGTGAGAAAAACTATCAACTTGGAGAGAAAAGCTCTCAACTCGTGGAGAACTAAAAAGCAATTGTTTTGGTTTTTTTGTACTTAGGTCTATTTTGGTAATCGAGTTTTGGAGTACATAAAAATCTTCTTTTTTCAAACATTAGCTTAATCTCTCACACACTTGCTCACAAGACTCAAAATGTTTCCCTTGTAATTAATTATACTCAAGTAAATAACCCATAAGGTCTTATTTATATGTTATAGGCTTTATATTGCAGTAGGGATCCCAAAAACATCAGGAACTTAAGAAATCTAAATTCTCGAAAGTGATGGTGCACTGTGTGGAAGTAAAAAATTGTGTGGATGAGATCCTCATTGTGCATTTTGATCAAAATTTTGATCATGAAATGACGTTACAAGACAATTCTCTATACTCTCCTTCTATAAATAGAAAACTTGAAGTAGAAAACAATGGAACCAAACACAAACTTGAGCATTGAGGTAACCTAATCCTTAAACTTTAAAATTAGGGTAAATTACACAAAACTAACTCAACTATTTTTCAAGCCATAATCTCATATCTCATGTTTTATACATTGCAATGTTATACCTCAACTTATGAATTCGTTGCAATGTCAGACCTCTGTTAATTTTTTGTCAATTTGGTTGTTAAATGATGACGTGGCAGAAGTGGGGCCCACTCCTTCACCCACTAAAATAAAAAATTAATTAATTATTATACATTATAAATTTTTTATTTGACAATTAAAATCAATTAAGAAAAACTCTCTTCCTCACTCACTCACTCTCTCTTTCCTCTCACTTGTCTCCCTCACTCACTCGCTCAGCTTTCACTTGCAGAGAAACAATGGCAGCCATGCTCGCCATGGCCACACTTCTTCTAACGAGATTCTTCTTTGTTGTTCTCCATGTCTCTTCAAATTCGGATACCAAACCTCTCATATCATTCAAAGTCACGTCTGATGCATCCAACATGATCACCACTTGGAAGTCCACCTCCATTGACACGTGCACCTGGACTGGTGCCTTATACATAAGCAATCGAGTATTCTGACTCATCATTGAGAACCTCGACCTCCGTAACTCATTCAAGCCACTTATCGCGCTAACTCAGCTGTGAATCCAACCAAAGCTTATGCAGATCATACATGTTAGAGATATGTCAACAATATGTGATAAACTTATATATATGCTACTAATAAATGCGAATAAATATATTATAGATAATAAACAAGATGAAATATTATTTAAGCAGTGAAACAGAAGATCGAGGCTTGCGTACCGCAATGTCCTTGAAACAGAAATTTCGTCCCTACTCAGTGCTTGTAGTTCTACGGATGTCTGCTTCACCAGGATTCAATGATCTAAGTTAGAATTCCAGCACCGGAAAACTAAACTTCTGCGAATTTGTTTGTGGGACTCTCAGTATGTTTGGTATATAAGGATTGATGATTTTCAGTGAGTTGAATAATATGCAGATGCATGTATTTATAGTAAGCATATGTTTGTTCACAATAAACATGTTTTTGGGAGGCGACTGTTCAATGCAAAGGTGTGTTGCTCCATCTGTTTCTCAAATATGTTTATACACTCTCAGACTTCATCTAAATGATGAGTCTTTTCATAAAAAATAATTTAATTTAATTCGAAATTAATTAAAAATAATTAATTAAAGAATTTAACTTTCAGAGCCCAAGATCTCCAAGGCCCAAGGCCCATCTTTTGATAATTAATTATATATTAATTATCAATTAATTGTTACACCCCAAAGCCCAACCCCAAGGGTGAGCCCAATTTTATTCTCCAAGGTTTATCACTCTAATCATTTTCTATAAGGGACAAAGCCTTATAAAGTGAGAAAACCTTATGGTGGTGAGCAATGTGGGACAATGAAATTATACTCAAAATTTCCAACAATACACACCGATGCCGACGCCACTGACTCCTTCAGCGACGACAATGTCACATCCCGGCTCGGGAAGGACCACTTCCCGGGCCTGCTCCATCACCGTAGCACAATATTGTCCGCCTTGGGCTTACCATTCCCTCACGGTTTTGTTTTTGGGAACTCACGAGCAACTTCCCAATGGGTCACCCATCTTGGAAGTGCTCTGGCCTCCTTCTCGCTTAACTTCGGAGTTCCTACGGAACCCGAAGCCAGTGAGCTCCCAAAATGCTTCGTGCTAGGTAGGGATATGAATATACATTTAAGGATCACTCCCATGGACGATGTGGGATGTTACAATCCACTCTCCTTAAGGGCCCGACGTCCTCGTCGGCACACTTTCGGCCAATGATTGGCTCTGATACCATTTGTCACATCCCGGCTCGGAAGGGATCACTTCCCGGGCCTGCTCCATCACCGTATCACAATATTGTCCGCTTTGGGCTTACCATTCCCTAACGGTTTTGTTTTTGGGAACTCACGAGCAACTTCCTAGTGGGTCACCCATCTTGGAAGTGCTCTGGCCTCCTTCTCGCTTAACTTCGGAGTTCCTACGGAACCCGAAGCTAGTGAGCTCCCAAAAGCTCTCGTGCTAGGTAGGGATGTGAATATACATTTAAGGATCACTCCCCTGGGCGACGTGGGATGTTACAACAACGAGGACAGTGTCGTGTTAACGGTGAAGCAGCGCAGCAGAGAAATCAACCTTGAGGTCTTTTCGCCTTCCTCTGCTTCGTCTTCTTTGCCTTGCTCTGGTCGTCCTAAGCTGTGCTGAATCTACAACACCAACTGGAGTTTGCTGATTTGAGCCTCCAGAAGGTACATCAAATAAACCTGACCTGGCCTGGATATAAGGCATTTCCCGCAACACTAACTAGAGTTTGCTGAGGTTCCCTATTCGCCATCAACAATGGTGTATCAGCCAATGTGGAGGAACTTGACGAAGCAGTCGGAGTGGGAGGCTTAGTGGTCGAAGAAGGGAGCGTTGAGGTCGAATGAGATGTCGTTAGGGATCTGCGTAGGAATTTTGGTGTGTCTAAGGCAAATGAGGAAGAAGGGGGACAAATGAGGGAGTGAGGGGAGGAAAAAGAGGGGCAAATGAGGGAATGAGTGGATTAAGACGGTGGACGGAGGTGGGCGTGAGAGAGAAAGAGTGAGTGAGGGAGACAAGTGAGAGGCAAAAGAGTGAGTGGGTGTTGAAGAGAGTTTTTTTTTTAATTAACTTTAATTGTTAAAAAATTAATAATTACTTTTTTATTACTTTAGTTGGGGAAGGAGTGGGCTCTGTTCCTGCTACGTCATCATTTAATAGCCAATTTAACAGAAAATTTAACGGATGTATGATATTGCAACGAATTCAAAAGTTGAGGTATAACATTGCTATGTTTAAAACATGAGGTATGAGATTGTGATTCGATCTATAGTTGAGATAATTTTATGTAACTTACCCTTAAAATTAATGTTGGCCAACTGAGATCAAAGCAGAACAAATGAATATATACACTCTAATTAATGAGTGATGAGAGTTTCATGATTTAGAGGTCAAAATATTTACTAATTATGTGATGCTGTTTTTTTTTTTTTTTTGAATACATCTGTATTTTTACACTAAGAATTTTAATGACTGAATACTGACACGCAAATATATATTAATCCTAGCAAACCAGTTTCATGAAATTAAGAAGTCCAAAATAAGAACAATTTGGCATATCCATGGTATATAACACGTTTTCACTAGAATTTCCAAGAAACCATGGGATTGATTTTGAAGCTTCTAGTTACTTTTTTCTAATGAATAAGGTTTGTGTGAATCACATGCATGTACGTAACAGATACAAATTGTGTAATTAATCATGTTGATAATCAATTATGGTGGCGGCACATAAGTTAAAGTACTCGTCAAATTAATAGTTTCTAAGATAATGACGTAAGATTCCGACGGATAGATAGTACTAGTGGTACTTGGTACAAATCACATTTGATAAAGCAAATCTTATATGCGACAATAGGTACGTGTTCATGTTGAATAACCTGCAAGATAATGGGCCTGGGCGATCCTATTAGCCTTAATCATTATCATATCATGGAGGTTAATTAGTCGCTTGCTCCGTGGCTGGTGATGACTTAGTTTTTGCTAGCAGCCTGACAAACAGTCTAAAGTATGGCAATTTTTTTGACTTTTTGTTACTTTTTTTTTTTCTTGTTTGTAATCTTTTTTAGCAATAGCTTTGCCGTCAGCAGCAACGCTTGCTCTATGGATGTTGCTCTATTTTCTTGTGGAGGTGAGCGGTTTAGGATGATGAAGGCTGAGATTTTAAGAATTCAAGCAACCTAGTACCAGCAAGGTGAGAACCAACTATTGGGTCTTTTCACGTACTTTCCCAAAGTAACGTGTTACGAGCATACCGGATTGAGTGCAGCACCATCAGCCGATAAACTATCAAAGCGACCTTGTGACCGGTTAAGAGGCAATATAACACAACCATTTTGTAATAGAACAAGCAATTAAGTCATAGGATCGAATCTGAAGTGAAGATGAGAATGAGACAACCCTGGCAAATAAGCACTCCTTTAACACATGCAGTGCCGACTTCAGAGGGGAACTGCAAGATAAACAGTTAATGACCATCACCATACTTTTTGAGACAAAAATTAATCGAGTAGGAAGGATATCTTTGCATAAATTTCATAAGTACAAGATAAAGCTTTCTAAAGGGTAGATCACACCCCCGATGAACTAAGGGACGCCCATCATAACTTAAAGCAACCGCCACTTGATCCAATGCAAGTTCATTTGTACATCGTGTTAAGCTGGGTGCAATACACAATTGTTTTCCGTACTTGTGTCGCCTAATTTTATCGTGGATTTATAGTCTATAGAAATATACGAAGTACAAATACGTTTACATATGTCCATGTGAATGTTAATTTAATTTTGATAACCAAGCTTAGCTACAAATCAGCTATTGTTCCATTCTTCCAGTGAAGGAGTAGCTAGCATGTTTAGCACTAATTCGATAAATAGGAGAAAGAATTGTAATTTCAACATGCTGTAATTTTTGATAGAAAAGTTCTTGTTCATACACAAAAACACAAAATGCTGGCATTACATTTGATCTCCAAGCATAAAATGATATTTTGATTAGATAAGACGACCTCACTTTACAAGAAATCTCCACCAAATAGTGGATACACAAACTCAGAATCCATCAAGGGCGTGTAAAACCCACTTGGAATGTAGGAATTATCAGCCAAAAAAGGCTCGGTCCAGAAATCATCGATGAACTGACTATCTGCATATGCTTCCATGGAAGTAACATTGATGTCTTCCACATAATTAACCCAATTATTATCTGCACTCATGGATGAGACTTCACTCGATGACGGTTGTGGAGACGGCGAAAGTTGGGAGCTATTATCAACACGATCATCAGTTTTTTGGGTTACTTGAGGGGTAACGGTACTTTCTGCATTTGGAAAAATAGCTTTCTTAATTGGTTGATCCACTGCTGCTTCAAGGCTTGAGTAACTGGGAGTTTCTTCAGTATTTGTGGCTGATGATGAAAATGATGAGTTGCACTGTTTATTATTCGTTCGCTTCTTGAGGTTTGTATGCCAGTGATTTTTGATCTCATTGTCCGTTCTTCCTGGTAGCTGAGCTGCTATAGCAGACCATCTGCAAATCAAGGAAAACAAGATTAATATATATCATGAGATATATTTGCACTTAACTAATTACTGAATTCTAGATTTTGTTTATTACAAGCAATGTTCTAAGCTAAATTAAGAGGAGGGGGATTTGAATACTGGACACAAATTGAGGAGGAAATGTTCAATCTACTAGAGCAATCCAGCAATTACTGAATTCTGGATTACAAAAGGCTTTTTTTTTTTTTTTTTTTTTTGGTTACATTGGAGGGTTTCAGACGATGGACATAGCATACTCCTACTTCTCACTCTACGGCCATCCTCACTACTGGGCTAACCCTAGTGGCTTAAAACATATGATTTTACGTGATCCAAGTTATCAAACAATTAGGGTCTAGGTTGCATAAATTAAGAAGAGTGTTATACCTATTCCCCAATTTTTCGTGTAATTTGACAATAGTTTCCTCTTCTTCTGTGCTGTAGTTTCCTCTCTTGATGTTTGGCCTCAAATAATTCATCCACCGCAGTCTGCAACTCTTCCCACACCTCGACAAACCTAATCAAGTAAAACCAAATTGATTAGCACTAAGAACTGATTAACTCTTTAGCTAAATACTTTAACAACTAAAACCCAATTCAATTATCATCTCTAATTACAAGTTCAGCAACTTAATAAATCACTTAGTGTCTCACCTGCAAATTTGGGAAGTTGGCGCCAATTCCAGCAGCCATACCTGGTGACATAAGCAATTAGCTTCCTGTCTTCATCAGGTGTCCACGTACCTTTCTTCATTCCATTTTCATCGCGGCAAGGAGTTCTAACCATTTTTCCTAATCAAGTTCTCTCTACTATTTCTCTCTGGTTTAAGTCTTGCTTTCTCTGAAGTTTGAGTGAGATCTCCACTGCTTGTTTTTCAGGTTTTTCCGCAAGTTGAAACTCTTATTTATATCAGTCCCAAAAACGTGTGCCACACAATATAGTATTGCATAACGTTGCCCTGAATGTATTTTTCTGGTTTTCGGCCCCACACCCTAAATAATAAAAAAAGGAGCTTTTGGCAACTTCGCTACAAGTGGGCCCCAAGAAGAAGATTCAACGGAGCTACATGTTCGTTTTTTATGTATATAGAGTGACTTTGACTGTATGTTATCAGGTGGAATTATATCAAGTAACCTATTGAACACGAGTGCAAAACAGCCAGCTTCAAGGAAACTGGCCACCTTGATCCATGATGCTTCCTACTTTGCATCAAACCATGTGTTGCACAGCAAACGCCTCCTTTTGCATGGGTTCATTTGCCTAATCTGCCCGGTGTATATCCAGTCAACGCCTGGTACTTGCTGCCTGATATAAAAATGTGTGGCCACGGATGGCGCCGGTAAAGGAATACCCGCATAAAATAATTGCAAGTATGGACAAAGGAAAATTTTGATATTTAGAGACAAACTATGACAACAACGTCATGGGGCGAAGAAGTTTGTATGGCTACGGATCATCATCGTATATTATACGAGAATCCGTTGATTCGAGTATATAATGTTAGAGATATCATACTATTGATCATATTTTTGTAAGGCTTTTTATATTAGCATTCTACAAAATATTGAATGCACTCTAAATTAAATTTTAATACTAAATTATTTATGTATTCTATGCAATGACAATTTTGACCTTATTAGGTTTTAAAAAAAATAAAAAATTTCTAAATACACCACAAATCATTTTTATTATTTATCTTCTTCAACTATCAAAACTCCTCCCACCCTCCATTTTTTTATGGTTATTTTCAACTAGGTTTATCTTACAGAATAGAAAGTATAGAGCATTTAGGAAGCATGAATACTACAAATTGGAAGAACATAGATACCCGATAGCTATAAAATTTGTTAGCAAACCATAATTTTCATATGAAAAATGCCTACAAATTCATAAGAGCTTTTGGTTTCATTACACGGGCCAAATATTCCTTCATAAGATATTACATCAAAGCACAACTTAAAAGTTCACATGTATCAAAATCACCATTGAAAATTAATAAGCTACACAGGTTAACCCTGTCCTGAACAAAGTATAACGAAAAACAAAATCATAAGATGTTTAATTTCTAAAATATTAGAGCATGATTTGGATGGTGAAGTGGTAAACTCAAGTCACAGTTCAATAAGCCAACTAAGCCGTTTAAAAATGAACGAAAAACAACAAAGTAGAACGAAAAATAAAATCATAAGGTGTTTAAAAATGAGTGTTATAAGATTTGAAAATTGTGGGGTGTCTAGAAAAGGTATGGAGAAAATGTGAGGTGTATGTTGTGTCAAATCCCGGCCCGGACCCTCACCACATCCCGGGCTCGACTCCATTGTAGCATGATATTGTCCGCTTTGGGCCCCGACCATGCCCTCATAGTTTTGTTTCTAGGAACTCGCACGAAAACTTCTCAGTGGGTCACCCATCATGGGATTGCTCTTGCGCAAACTCGCTTAACTTCGGAGTTCCGATAGAACCTGAAGCCAGTGAGCTCCCAAAAAGCCTCGTGCTAGGTAGAAATAGGAATATACATATAAGGCTTACAGGATCCACTCCCCTGAGCGATGTGGGATGTCACATGTTGAGAATGTGGGGGTGTGAGGGTATTATGGGGAAGTATGTGGTATATTAAGTATGTGGGTTTATTCAATAATACGTGAGGTATTAATATAATAAGCCTTTTTGTAATAGTAAAAACTCTTTGTAATAAATGTATATGGCTATATGTCATAATAAGATCAGTTAATATTTTGTTGAAGCATAAGAAAAGATAAATTTTATTTGAACCTATATAACTTCTTTCTACACATAATTTACTTTCTACATCTATATTATTTTTAATTAAAGAATAAATAGAGCCCTTATTTACTACCTAAATACCCTCACAAGCCCAATTCAAAATGTCAATTTATCTTTACACCTATTTAGAAAATAAAATCCTTGAAGTTTCTACTTTTTTATGGGAATAAAAGCTTTCTGAAGTTTGACTTCTGTTAACAAGTTGAATAATTTGATGAAGTTTCTACTTATTTATGAATCTTCCGTATACTAATAATAATTTTTCTTTTTAGATTTCCCTTCATATTGTATGGCTTGAACTTGACAAACTGTTGTGTTTGTTGAGAAGACTAAATGTGTGGCAATGGCAAAGTATTATGGAACTGAGTATGTTAGGATTTTGCATATCTGCTAAGTTATTTTTCTAAGTTACTCTTTAATTTGAAGGAGTCAAGATCTATGTTTTTTGGTCCTTGTGAATTTAGATTTGCTTGTTCAATTAGAATTGATATATTTTTGGTAACGTTACTTTTATTACATTTTGTTATACTGTATGTCACATCCCGGCTCGGGCCCCCATCATATCCCGGGCTCAACTCCACCGTAGCATGATATTGTCCACTTTGGATCCTGACCATGCCCTCACGGTTTTGTTTCTGCGAACTCACACGAGAACTTCCCAGTGGGTCTCCCATCCTGGGAATGCTCTCGCGCTAACTCGCTTAAATTCGGAGTTACGATGGAACCTGAAGCAGTGAGCTCCCAAAATGTCTCGTGCTAGGTAGAGATGGGAATATACATATAAGGCTTACAGGATCCACTCCCCTGAGCAATGTGGGATGTTACACTGTATTTGTATCACATCTCTACTAGAAATGGGACCCACATGTGTTGGTGGATCTTACCTCTATTAAAGAGATGATACAAATGTGAGATGAAAAATGTGGTAAGTGCATCATTATTCTACATTTTTTTTAATTAGTCTTGTATCTTGTTTTATTGGCTTGTTCAGAAAGTGCTTTTAAATGATTAAAAACATTTTTAGAAAATTGGAACCAATCCTTAATAATAATGCAAGTTAATCCTGAAAAAACACTTAAAGTGCTTCCTATAAGAAGCACAATTTCGGTGCTTCCTACAAGAAGCACAATTTCGGTCCTTAATAATAATGCAAGTTAATCCTGAAAAAATACTTAAAGTGCTTCCTATAAGAAGCACAATTTCAGTGCTTCCTACAAGAAGCACATCATCGGTGCTTCTTGCCATAAGCAATTCAAGTGTTTTTTAAACTCAATAATATTTTCTATAAAAGTGTTTTTAGTCATTAAAACACCTCCCAAATGAGTAGTCTGTGTAATTTGTTCTGAAATTATGAAATGTTGAAATTTACCCTAAAACTTTTGCTAGCATGTTTGTCAACGAAATGAAAATGTTTAATTTGTCTACAAACATTAAATAGTGATTAATTTTTTGTTTACCTCAAAGAAATTATAAGAAGTTTGGTTTGTGTAAATGATTAATTTATACTTTAGCATAGGTTGATGGTAAGGTTAGTACCACCTGCTAAAATTTCTCTTCAGTGAACTCTTCTTATAAGCATTAAAAACTATTTAGTGATCTAAATAAATTGCCCAAATTAAATTAATAACTATTTTTTTTTTTATCAAATTTACCTTAATTATATATTTTTATGAACAAATGATATTATCTACACTAGGAGGGGGTGTGCTTAGCCTCACAATGTGCTAACAATAATGTGGTTCAAATTCATATTTGATGAAAATCAAATCTAAGGCATCTCACTTACAAGATTGATAGTCTAGCTCTGATAATATCTATGTGTAAGAACTGGGATATTGATGTCAAGAACTCAGAGGCGAGCTGGTAGATCACTATTAATCATACTGATGTACATGTTGTCTCAATTTAACCACCTGCACAGTTTGATATAATTTGTAATTTGTTATGTCCCGCTTTCTATATGGGATTGCATCACGTATGACCATGTCAGAGTTCTGATATTATGTTAAAATTTAAGAGTCAAGTTAGTAACACACTAATAATCACACAAAACTATCCCAACTTAACCATGCATCTACACTACCCAAGATATGTTGGGTTTTATCACAATTAAAATTATGAATGAAACGTTCAATATTATGAATTGTAAGTTATCTGTCAAATTATCGAAAAAGGATTGCATTCTTTAATAACTAATTGCTACATGTCATACAATGTATGTGACAATGAAAAAGTGACGTTGATAACCAAATTAGCTGAAATAATGCAATGCCTATTATTTAAATGACACGTAGTGAAGCAAGACAATTTGTACGACGTTTCACACCACGTGTGTGAATCGAATTTGTTGTTATGTGATTTGAATCAGGTTGGCTCTATACTTTCATGGTCAATGAAGAATCTTTCTCTTTCAAAACCCCAAAAAGAAAGTAGATACAAGCGAGCAACAGACCATCAGCCCATTTGGGGTCTTCCTAATTGTCGGAAGACTATGATCGGGACCATTTTCAGTAACAAATGTACGATCCTCACTTCATCAGGTCTTCACAAATAGGAAAACAAAATGAGGTCATTCTATTGCCTTACTTGAGTTTAAATCTCTCCTACCAATTAATTAATTTGGACCCTTGAAATTTGATCTAAAGACTAAAATTATTATAACTTTTTAAGGAGCTCAATATTTATAGTTGTTGGATCAAATTTCAAGGGCCCCTTAAAAAATTATAATATTTTTAGTCAATTGATCAAATTTCAAAGGTCCATATTAATTGATTGGTGGTCTTTAGTGGGAGAGATCCAGAGAAGATCCCTTCTCTTTAAATAGTAGTGTACTACTGTTGTGAAACTGAGACTGATTTCCCACCCTTGTTTTGAATAAAGGCGTGAATTTTGAACGGCAAACTGAAGTGGTCAATGCACTTAAGGAAAGTCGATTGAGACCTGAAAACTGCAAAGAAACATCGCCTCAACTTTTCGTCAAGATTTCTCTCTCAAAAAATATGAGGCAGTGGATTTTACAAATTAATTTTATAAGCATCAAAACAATTTCAGTAATATTTTAATTCAAAGATGTGATATCTTTTATTTGTTACCTGAGCACACTCAAACTAGATTGTAAAGGCTACTTGTAGCTTTATTCATATTTCAAGATTCGTACCTCAAGATTCAAGAATCCAATCCCTAATCCCAGTTTTGGCTTTCCTCGTTCTAAAAACAAAAAAAAAAATTCAGTCTCAAGTGTTCACTTTTGAGACTTTTGTAGAGCACTAAAAATGAAGAAAATTGAGGTTATAAATAAATCAATAGAAAACATGGGATTAATCCAATTACTTAAAAACACATGCAAGGTCCTCTTTTTTCTTGATATGGGATTCATACTCTCCACAGGTTCCTAACATGTGGTAAATTTTCAAGCTTAACATATGAACAACACAAATCGACGGACGTTGAGCTTCACACACGAGACTACATGCTCTGATATCATTAAAAAAGTTGAGATTCCATCATAAAATCAATTGACAATATGGAAATTAACCCAATTACTTATAAGCAAGATCTCTTCTTTTTCCGATATGGAATTCATAATGGTTACCTTTTATATTTTAAGAGTCTTGTGGTGTAAGTTTGTTTTTATTTGCATATCTATCCATATTGAGGCGTCAATCAATTCTTACTTACAATTATAAAATTAGGAACTTCAATAATAAGGATGAAATAAAAGAAAAAATTTGAGCACTACTTAAAAATTTTGGAGCGAAAGTATAGTGAGTAGTTTACACAAGGATTTCAACTCACAAATTATACAACAATAGCTCCTTAATTATTCTTTTGTCTACAACCTAAGTTTTACAGTTCAAAACTATAACTTCTAATTTCAAAAGAGAGAAAAACATGACCATAACACATACGACAACCTGAAGCATTTTGTATAAAGTAATGTTAGAGAGATTAAATTTTTAAACTTAATTTACAACATAAATAATGTATCACTAATAAAAATAAGTACGCTAATCAATACTTAATAATAATATAATTATCAATAACCACATCATTTAATTTATAAAAATTTTATTTATTAATTTAATCTCTTTAACATTATTTTTTTATAATATTCTCCTTTCAAATGTATAATTCAAGTAGGTTAATTATTCTGTTTGCGTGGTCGAGGTTTGAATTTCATGAACTGTCGTCTCGTTAACTCATTTTCTATGTAGTACAGAGGGGCCCACAGTTGCATCAGGCTTGAATTCCAAATGCATACTGTAACGAAAACGAAAAGAAAAGAAATTCCATGCACATAAAAGATAAGCCATATTTCATGCGTCGTCGTTTACTTAGCAATTCATGCAGGAAGAGTGAGTGTTGACTTTGACGTCCGAGTCGAGCTGCCATGTGATCAACATTATTGAGTTCTCTTTATATGTATTTCTTGTTTTCACGTATTCTCACTATGTCCCCTTCCCACTTCCAACGTCACTGCGTCATGCGTGGAATAATACACCTAATTAATTAGCTAATTAAAGAGAACTTGTTTTGTTATTATGTTCACACATTTATTTACACCAACTTGATAGCTTCCTTGGATGCAAGGAAATAAACCGTATGAATATGGAGTTAGTCTATTGTACAATTAATAAAAATAAAAAAAAAAAAAAGAAAAAAAAAAGTTACAATATCATTTAATATGAACTTTCGGTAATGTAATGGATATATAATCACATCTAAGTATAATAATCTACCTTAGTATAATAGGTTCTTAATGTATCTACTAACTTTGTTGTAGTAATAATAACGTCATTATGAATTATTAACTATAACCGTAAGATAATCATATCACGGTTTACCAATATAAACATCTAGAAAACAAGACATTACTCATCTTTGTATACCATATGTATATATGTAGGGAAATTTATTTGAACATATATAATAACTTTCTACACCCAACTTAAACTTTAAATGTGAATGTCTATATCAAGTACAAAATGAACCTAACAACAAAAATAAGATTTATTGGTAAACGCGCACCAATTAAACAAACCTAATCATCACGTAATCTTTCTCTTACGTTCTATACTGGCAATATCATTAATACGCTCTCATAGAGAAAAACAAGTTATTTTTTTATGAATGAATGATGATTTTGATGTTTTAGATACTCCAACTAAAGTATGAATCGATTTATACAAGCTTTTTTTTAAAGCAAAAATCCAGCCAATCTCTAGGAACCTCTCTTGCACGTCAGTCAATATCCTATCGTTGACTTTAAAAGCTTTCACTTTAGGAATTTGGCTTCTTTTTGAATTTGAGGTAAGTTAGTAGCATGCGTAGAAATCATGTTATTAAAATATAAGTAAACTGCTGATATGCCTCCTGAACTATTACTTAACCTTCAATTTTTCTTTTGAATTTTTTAATTGAAAAATTAAGGATTTAAACTAATTTTTTGGCCAATTTGCCCCCTGTTGTTAATTTTTCATTCATTCCATCCAAATTTCTGTTAAATGGAAGCATGTGCACAACATGTGAGGGTAGTTCAATCGCTTCATTCTTTAAAATAATTGAAAACCTTAGATTTCTAAAATATAAACCTATGTAAATATGTGTGATTCTATAGCTTTTGTATCAAAAGGTCTAGCGAAGTGACTTTTGTCCACACAGGAGAATCACGTGGTGTGCACGTAATAAGAGTTAATGTTAATTTGAATGAAATATATGAAAAACTTACGGTAGGGAGGAAATCGGTCAAAAAAATTAGTTTAAGTCCTTAATTTTCCAATTAAAAAGTTAAAAGGGAAATAGAAAGTTAAGTGATAGTTCAAGGGGCAAATTAGCAATTTAGCCTTAAAATATTGATCAACAATACATATTTTATTTTTATGTTCATGCTTCTTTCTCTTACACAAAAAATAACAGCACTGAGTACAAATGAACAAGAAGTTTTCTCACCAAATGGAGTTGCTCTCAACTAGCTTTTTTTCTCTTCCTCCGAACTGCTTCTAGGTGCAAATACCAACGAGTGTGCTGGAGAAGCCAAAATAAATGCAAGAGGGTAATTTAGAGGGGACAACTTGTTTGATATGGTCACGCAAAGCAACCAAGGGTTATCAAGAGCAACGCTGTTAAGGGTGATGAAGACTCCATCAAAAGTAACTGTTGGAAGGAGAGAACATCAGAGGAGGGAATGCTTTGATTTTGGTTTTTTATTTTTCAAATAGGTGTAAAGATAAATTTACATATTGAATTGGATTTGTAAGGAGAGGTACTGATAGTTTAATTAAAAATAATATGAGTGTAAAGAGTAAGAGGTTATATGGGTTCAAATAAAATTTTTCACATTTATATTTAGGGTTCGTGCACTATACCTTAATAAAAAAAAGTACCTATACCATTTAATTTAAACATTAAATCATAATGCAATCACGTCCAACTATATTATACTACCATAAGAATGTAACGTAACGTCCACACGAGGAAATTGATATGGTAATACCAACGTTATTTGGTGAAATTAAATATAATTTTAAGATAATTATGTAACCTTAATTTGAATGATTACGGTGTAGCCTTACCATAGACCTTGTATGTTGACGTCATGTTGTAATACAATTACACTGAAATGTAAGTTCATAATGTTCGATAGCAATAACATATGTCTATAGTAGTATAATAGTTACGTCATTGGTATAATCATAAATGTTAATTTTGTAACACGTTGAAGTACAAAAATCTACCTTCACAAAGTAATAAAACATCCACAATGTAACTACCAACCTTGTTATAGTAATAATCACGTCATTCTTTGTCATTAGCTTGAACCCTTATTATTATGTAACCTTGGAATATAATTTTGGACCATCATAATGTATCTTAAATAGTATTGGTACTGATAAGTTATTTTTTAATAAAGTACCGTATAATCACCTATGTATATTTACGATAGCGCTCACAACCAATTGGCCAAGTAATTAACATGGTGATATAAAATCATGGAGAAATTAGGTTTTCATCTTTGATTTTTCTATTTTGTTGATTGAAACTTTATTTTGTTTTTAATTTTTTTATCAATATTGACACATCTCGATCCTAGAATCAAGGCGTGCTGGCCGTCACGTGAGCGTGACGTAACCAAAAGTGCAACGCTGAAGTAAAAGATAAAAGAATTACGAAGGAATAAAAACCAACTACTAACAATAATAACCAACTAGCATACTAGAGTGAATTTAAATGTGAAACACATATGTTTAGAGCATAAGTACTAGGTGCAGTCAAGTAGGACTACAACTAAATTACAACACTCGAAGGTGAGTCCTACATTTATGTAGTCTGTCAGTACGCCGTGGGAATCCTCGTGGGCCACCAACGCTGCTAACTAGAACCTGAAAGGGCGCAAAACAAGATTGAGTGGGTCAGTAAAACAAAACTTTTCGAAAACATTTCATTTAATAACATTTCTAACCCCTCGCTATAAAATCTGTATACTTTCCCAAAAAATAACATAATATGCATATAATTCTTCAAATATCTCAAATCACCAATCTTTATCGAAAACCAAAAAGTATGCCATGCTATAAACGTCAACAACAGAATAAGAATGCATCAATATAACAGGTGAAATAATGAATCAACCGGAGACCCTGCAGCTGTCCTGTACGGTTAATTCTATAGCTCAATATCCAATCCAACCGAAGTCACCACTGTGACCTGTACGGTGCTACTCTGCACATAAATCGGAACTACCTAAAGTAGTATGTACGATAAGAATTGTGTAAGAATACGCTCTAGTGCTTCTCTCATCAACAACTGTATAATAATCTAAGATCACCTATAAGTCGGAACCACCTCTAATGGTCTGTACAACATGTCGGAACCCTCTAATGGTCTGTACGACATGCACCTATTTGGATCCAAGGTGAGCGTGTGGTGCGGGGTGAATAATATAAGCACTAACACCAAGGGTGCAGGTTATGAGCTCTAAACACAATTCACATCATCAATACACCATATGAACAACATAAAACTCACTTGATACTCACATGTGCGTCCACAACACCATTTCACATATATGCATCAAATACCAATTCATATATTTCATATAATATGCATGCATGGCATTTTAAAACATATTTTCATTTAAATTCAATTTCTGGGAAAAATCAATAGTATGTAAGTAAATACAGAAAATACTGCCCATTCACTGGTAAGTCGAAGGGTCGTAACCCCCGTGACGCCCTTGATTACGCTCGTCCTCGGGATAGGTATCACTTATATGCGAAACAATTATAAAAAGTTATTTTAAAGCATACAACCAACAATACGTAATAACTTCTCATACGATGCTCAAATTGGGTATATGAATATACCACAGTGACCTACTCGACGTCACGGACGTCGAGGTATTTTTAGAAAAAAATTTCGATGCTGCACGCACCCCCACGCGCCAGGAGGGGCACAGACCCACGCGCCCCCACGCACGTCATCTTCTTCCTCCAGTCGCCGGACTGGTTTCGCCGGCGCCGGAAAACTGGAGATTTTTCAATCTCCTTGTTCTCCGTCAATTCTCAACCATTTCTTACGCATTTTATATCAAAATGAAGCCCTAAGCATGTAGAATCACGTTATACTACTTTAAGGCTAAAAAACATACGAAATCTCACCGAAGAAAATCCAAGAAAACCAGCCAACTTCGAACCCTACGATCCTGACGTCCAAAACCTTCAAACTAAGTACCCCGAGCTTCCTTGGGACCTCACTAAGCTCCCGTGAGCTTCAAATTCCCTGAGAATCAACATTTCACATGTGCATGAACAATGACATCAAACTGAGGTTCGGATTTCACGTGATTTCGAGGGTTTCCAGTTCTAAAAATAGTACCATTCAACTCAGGAGGTTGCAAGGATGAAGAAACTCACCTTTTTGACGTCGATCCGTGAAGATTTGAGGGTTTGGTGCCTTGTCCGTACGGTTTCGAGAGGAAGATAGAGAGGAACTGAGAGGGAAGACAGAGAGAGAGCACGGGGAGGTGCTTGTCCCGTGTGTGTGTGTGTGGTCCACCCAAAACAAACCATACTTTAATTCCCTAACCACACAAATTGTAAACAACTTTTAATCCACTTAAAATTTTCCAAGAATTTAGGAGAGTGTACATTTATTCAAATAACATGTCACATGTACCTTAATAGCCTTTAAGGGCAATTCCGTCATTTCACATCCACGATAAATAAATTTCGGGACGGGCTGTGACAATCTCCCTTCCTTATAGAATTGCGTACTCGAAATTCATACAACACTCAATCCACTAATATTCATAAAATAACCTTGGATACATCTCTCTCATTCGATCTTCCGTCTCCCAAGTAGCTTCTTCCACTGAGTGGTTCATCCACAATACTTTTACCAAGTTCACTGTCTTATTCCTTAGAACCTTATCTTTCCAATCCAAGATAGTCACTGGTTCCTCATCATACGTCAAATCCGGATTAATCTCCAAAGGTTGAAGAGGAATCACATGTGAAAGATCTGAAATATAATGTCGAAGCATCGAGACATGAAACACATTATGCACCTTAGATAACTCCGGGGGCAACTCCAACCTATAAGCAACTTCACCAATCCTTTCAATGATCTCATAAGGTCCTATGTACCTAGGACTTAGCTTGCCTTTCTTTCCGAACCGCACTACACCTCTCCAAGGTGACAATTTCAAAAATACCAAATTACCCACATCATAAACTCGATCAGTAGCATGTCTATCTGCATAACTTTCCCATTTTTTGTGTCATACGTTTGTATTTTTAATTTGCACCCATTTTTTTATATGTGCCAGTTTTCTTTTTAGTTTTAATTTGTAACCATTTAATTTTTTCTGTGCCAATATTTTTATACTTTTCATTCGTAAATTGTACCCATAATTTTTTTAACCTTTTATTTGTACCCATAATTTATTTATAACGTACCCATTTTTCATACAAAAAATGTACAACTTTGTTATATATATGTAAAATTTACCAATTTTTTATGTAAATGTACCAATTTTCTTAATGTAAAATCTATTCATTTTTTCTATTTATAATGTGACTATATTTTATAACTAAATGTACCCTTTTTCAATTTATAATGTACCAATATTTAAAAATAAAAATAAAACATTTAATTTTGATAAAATATAAAATTTGATCAGATTTCACACCAATTCGAGGAAACAAAATTTAAAATCCCTATTTGGTATTCATCTTTGCATGATTTTAGGAAAGATTTAATAATTTTTTTTATTAATTTTTTTTTAAGGAAAGTGTTATTCGCACTCCAAAAATCTCATTCTACACTCCTCACAAGTATATTTTTCTTTTATAATATAAGTTTGGAGTGTAGAATGAGATTTTTGGAGTGCTAATAACAATTCTCTTTTTTAATTAATACAGATATTTAACATTTTGTCCTTCAATAAAAGTATTCAAACTAATAAAGTTCCAAACTTTCGACAAAAAATGTAAATAAAGTTTCAATCTAAGATTTTAGTCAATCAGAGATCGAAATCAAAGTTTCCCTAAAATAAATTTCTTCAACATTTTAGTTTCATTAGCCAACATGAATTATGTAATTATCCGTGTACTATGCAAGGCTCCCTTTGGATATTTGAAAATAAGTATTTTTTTTTATTCGAACGATAGCGTTAGTAAGTTAAATGTTAGATTAACCACCGGAGTTTGAACACACGTCATCATTTAAATGAAAATAAGAATTTGTATTTTACAATAAGGTTAAATTTTCTAAAAATTAAAAAAAAAATATTCGACTGAATGCATTTGTTTATAATTGGATGGTGTACATATGGAATTAGTGAATTTAAATGACTAGCTATATGAATAATTCGAAATCCAGTTGTTTTATCCATATTCCCTCTTATTCAAACCCTAGCATATATTAATATATTAATATGGATTAAGCAAACAAGTTATTAACCTTTTAAATCATTACATTTGAAATCACTCTCAATCCAAATCGGTCGTAATTAAGAATGCTTGTGACTATATATGATATAGTTTATGTAAGATTCACCTGGGAGGCAGAAACTTCTCCTCTTGTACTCTTGTACGTGCACTGCATCTAACCAAACCATTTTTTTATTTTCTGGAACTTCTGCAGTGGTAAGAAAATCCTTTTGGTATTTCAACACTGAAGCAAGGTCAACCCTATGCACGCGTTTGATTATCTATAGTGTTATCGGACTAAGTCAAAGTCGAGCATTATGTTTTTTTTTTTTTCCAGAAAAATTCTGCAGATGATCAGACTTGACTCCAATACTTTAAGAAAAACGACTTCAGTAATCCAAGCTTAATGCATGCATGTATATTCAATTAAACTCAGTAATTAATTTGTTTAAACGATGGTGATACTTTGCGCGTTTGATTGTGGGGAAACTTGACTCCAACTCTTCTAATTCTTATGAACACCAGTCAGTGCTGATGAAATTTAGTCTTGAGCCGAAGTCTTTTTATTTTTTTAAGAAAAACTAATGAAAACGACTTGAACACTTTGAGTTTTAACAATAAGGACAAAATAGAGGGTCAAGTGAATAGTACCAGAATTGACTTTTTAGTGTAAAAATATGATTTTTCGTTGAAATAAACAGTACCAAGAGCTTTTCGTTAAAGTTTTCTTTTTTTCTATCCATAATGTCCTAACCTAATTTTCTAGTCAGTTGGGCTAGGTCAGGAAATGCTTACATGGATCCAGGCTACAAAATCCAGATGACAATTGGGGGCTTTGAGTTTCTTGGCCTAAGGCCATTCCTTGTTTCTTTCCTTAATTTGTTGGGCCATTGATCTTTACCCAAACTTTGATTAGTTAATCAATTTATTGATGAATTGAATAGAAGCGGTGAATAGCTAACTAGTTAGTAACTTAATATGGTGCTAACTAATTTTTGGGCCTGCACCACAAAGTAATTTCATTGATTTGAATCGTTCATTTTTGAGGTCCTTATTCATAAATCATTCTTGCAAAAATTAACTCAAAGCAAAAATCTTTACCCCCTTAACTTAATCATTATCATGAACATTTCATGGTTTATCAACAATATTATGTTCATCTACTTCTAAACTCCCAATTAGCGAACTAAACTTCTTCCGATTTTAGTTAAAGTTTGTAAGGATGATCTTTTAGTTATAACCAAGGTATTAAATATCGGAAATATCGGAAATATCGGTAGTCCGAAAACACGGAAATATCGATGGAAATATCGGTAAAATATCGATATCGATAAAAATTACATGGAAATCACGGAAATTGTAAGAAAAACTTGGAAATTTTAATTGAAACTTTGCAAGATGTTTATTTAGTCAATTATCTATTAGTTTATCACAAAAAATTGGAAGGAAATGCATTGCATGATGGATTTAACTGATTTAAATTGATTATATAGCGAGCTGGCAAACATTGTGAGTGTAAAAAATATGTAGTAATTAATGAAAAAAGTTTAAAGACACCACAATCATTATATACAATGAATTAGTACAATATTTTACACTTTATATATTGCATTTTTTTTTCTCTCAGATAACACACACAGACTGACACATAGCCTGGATATTTTGAAAGCAGGTTTGGATTTTTTTTTTCTTCTCTCGGATAACACACACACACCCCACTTCTACACACACACACTTCAAAGTGCACCCCACTTCTACACACACACGCACAGACACACTGTAACAACCCAACCCCAAATTTTTATATATTTTCGTGGTTCCCCAAATAATTATGAAATTATCGTTTTAGTCCTCTATCTTAACCAAATCTGGACCATTCATCTTGATTTCCAAATTCTCTCAAGCTACCACATGGCAGCACCCTAGCACCCTCACGTATCTCTCTCTCTCCCCACCCCGTGACCTCTTTCTCCTTCTTTCTTCTCTGCACTCACTCTCCCTCTCTCGAAGACCCTCACTCTTTCACCCTTTGACCCACACCCGAGAGCACCCACGCACACCCTTCGTGGTACTCCGTCGACGGCATCGTCATCACCTTCTACACGCCGTCGTCTCTTTCTCTCTCTTTCTCTCTCTCCCGTCGCTGCGCAACTCGACGAAACCCCAAGAACCTCCGGCGAGTTCTTCATGGGTTATGGTTAGGTAAGCCTCGAACCTCTCTTTCCGTGTTGGTTTGTTGCTTGGATGTGATTATTGAGGTTATTCTGTCCTTTTTACCAAGGATTTAGCACGGAATCAGCCCGGGAATAGGCGCACCCATCTCCGGCGAGACCGTGGGTGTCGAGAGGTTTTCCGACCACCACGGGTCGTTTCACGGCAAATGGAAGGTATAAACACACTCCTCTCGTCTCGTGCTTTTGTTTGATACCTAGATCGGGGTCTAGAACCCTTGTTTGTGGTTGGCCGGAGCTGTAGAAGCTCCAGCGTTCTTCTCCGAGTAGCAAGGTTTAAAAAATATCGCGATATTTCCAAAATATCGCGATATTTTACCGAAAACCATTTGGATACCTATTTAAATATCCATTACCTGAAAAACCGATAATATCGGCGATATTTCGTCGATATTATCGATATTTTCTTCTATGGTTATAACCTTAAAAATGGTTGATTCAGATTACGAAAAATATTGTAAAATATGCCTAAACAAATGATTACCTCTGTATTAACTTACTAACCGGTAGGTCAACAACCACTTTAAGACTAGGAGAAAGAATGATAACACATACGTTAGTTAATCCAGTTGCCCATGATAGTGTGAATGTCTTCCTACTCTCAAGTTTGAATCTTGTTTTTTTTTCCTTGTCCATGATAGTGTGAATGTCTTCCTACTCTCAAGTTTGAATCTTGTTTTTTTTTCCTTGTCTTTAACTTACCGATGTACTCACCACACTGGTAAAAGTACTCATCTTCCACCTCTTGTGTACTAAGAAAAGATTACCATGATGTGCAAGACATGAAAGACATTTGAATACTTCATTATGGCCCATTTCTTTCCATTTACTTGTTAATTCTCAATATACATAGAAGTACTTGTACCAATATAAACACATAAAAATGATAATATTGGCATGGACCGTGGACTGTAGGCTTGAGCAATTGCTCTTGCTAGCTTTCCTTTGTATCGACATGTTATAAGCCAACACAGATTGTTTTGTTTTTCTATTTTGATCGTAGCACAACGTTTTAAAGTGAGTAAAATGGATCATGCAATGTCAAGATCAATATCTCTATTCGGCAACAGTATAATTAGAGTAGAAAAAAGAAATACTCAACTTCTTAAGCATTCAATAATTATACTTAGTGTCACAAAAGGAAGCTAAAACAGAAAGGAAATGCTAAAAGACAATCAAACTTGTCAAATTCTTATTAATTATTTGCCCCACCTAATGTGCTCAGAGTAAAAAACCTCCCCAATCAAATTAAATGGACGGCCATTAACTTGCCACCATGTCAAACACTCAAACCATAAGTCTCAACCACACCAACCAACTCAATTAAATTGAGAACCCATTAATCTCCTCCCTTCCCAAAAACAAATAAGTATTATATAACTTGTAACCCTAAACTTGTCTCCCGTGCTGAAAAGGTCCTAAAGCAAATGTAGTTAAAATGGTCATTTTGGTTCCGATTCTTAATCAATCTAATTGTTAAATTGAAATCTTATTTGTTTAAATATTTTGATCGAAATCTTTAGCTTCATTTAAGAGATTTAACTCATGCATTTATGAATTTAATGTCCCACAAATTATGAAATTTAAAAAAATTCAAATAATATTTTAAAATATAATAAATAGTTAAAAAGAAATTTTAGAGTAATATTTTTCTTCACAAAAATTAAAAAAAAAAAGTAATTTACCCACATAATTATTAACATATTTAAAAAATAACTATTAATATATTTTAATACATAAAATAAATACATATAATTAGCATGGGTACATTTAGCAAAATAAAAAATGGGTACAAATACAAACAAAAGTTTAAAAAATATGGGCATAAAAATGAATTAATATATGGGTACAAATTAAAGCTGAAAAGAAAATTGGTATGACTTAAAAAATGCTTGCAAAATAAAAATGGGTACAAACTAAATATAAAAATATATGATAAAAAATTTAGCCATAAATATAAATATATAAAATGTAATGTTTCTAACACTAAATGAATATATTTAGAAGAAAAAATATTTTATTATTGACATAATTAATGACATTTAATAAAATCTAAGGATTTTGATCAAAAATTGAAAATGAATAAGGTTTTAATCAATGGAGTAAGAAAAGTAGGAATGGGCACCTAATTTTTCCTAGTTAAAAGGTTCTCACAATAATTAACAATCAATTCAAAATTAATTGGCAATAGGTGAACAGGTTCAAGTCTTGTTAACATTTAATGCAAGACTTATCTTTTATTTTTCTATATGCTCCTCATGCCTGTAATAAGGTTGTGCATATGGTGGCATCTTATGTCGTGTGTATGGGGGTAGTCATTCTTGGGATGGTTTTGAACCAGAGTTGTTGTTTAACACTATGACTTTTGATGTAAACATTTCGATTTGTATTTAATTTTAATCCAACCCTTAGCAAAAAAATATATATATATATATTCTCAACACATCTCTTCATATGGCGCATCACAATCCAAAGACATAAACAACAATCAATTGTCTCTAAGAATTTAGTGTAGGACGTGTTTACTTACTAAATCAATAAAGTCATAAATTTGAAGGATTCCTATTAAGAAAACATGCAGTCAGAGTTGCCTTATCTCTACTAGAAATCTGATGAACAATTACACCTAAACTACAGGTTATGTTACCTATTGTGTGTTTTAATTGCACGAAACACTAAACTCACCACAAGCATATATGTCTTGAATCAAATCCTATAATTAATTTGAGTTAGAATATGAGTATCCAACCGAGAATAAAAAAAAATCAACTAATCTAAAAACAAAATATTGAGTCACTAACATAACATATAAATTATCTATGTGACAAAAGTTTTCAACTTTTTTGGATTGCCTTTAGCATTTTTACAAAGAAAAACTAATGAAAATGACTTAAAAACTTTGAGTTTTAACGATAATGACAAAATAAAGAGTAAAATGAATAGTACTAGAATTGATTTTAAGTGTAAAAATATGATTTTTCGTTAAAATAAACAGTACTAGAAGATTTTCGTTAAAATTTTATTTTTACAATGATTTGATAAATAAACTCCACATGGTACACTCTAGTTAAGAGAGAGAAAACAAGATAAGCATAAAACACCCCCACACACACACCCTCGTACGTAACTCCAAAAAGTCTGAAGTTCCAACCGACCACTCGTTGTCCGGTAAATGAACAAGACACCAATGCTGGCCTCCAACACCCTAAACTCCCAAATGAAAACAGATTGTCTCTGTATCCCTTCTTGCTCTTTCCTTGTTTTGACCAAAACCTTAACCCCAATAATTATCCCATCTTAGACAAGCCCGTTTAGGCGTTTCTTTTTGTTGTTGATAACGGACATAATGATGAAAAACGTTTCGAAGTCAAAACCCAAGTTTCTGCACTGTTTCCGACCGGTGGACGTGGACATGGTGCTCCAGACCAAAGCTTCCCGGAGGAGACAGGTCCGGACTATTGAATCCAGGGAGGACAAGAAGGCGGCTCCGCTGACGAAAACAATGTCTCTGGACAGAGGGTGTTCTTCTCCGGCAGATTCTGAGAACTCGAATATGCCTCCGCATCCGAACAAAACTTTTTCCAAGGCGGTGAAAGCCGTAGTGTTCGAAACAATCTTGGTCAGTGTTCCGAAATCCTCAATCTTTGATGGATTATAGATTTTGGGTTGTTTTTGTTTTTCGATTTTAACCATGGTTTTGTTTTTGGTATTTTGCAGGCTAAGAGAGATCGTGATCGGAAAGTTTGCCGGCAGGACTCGTTCGGATCAAAGCGGTGTTTTTCGTTCAGAAATGAGGCGTCCCTGAATTTGGGAGGCGATGAGTCGGTGAAAGTAATTGAAGAAACAAAGCCAAATTCTGAGATGTCGTTACATTCTCGTTCTTCCAGTTCATCATTATCCGCATTATCTTCTTCGAGTTCGGTTTCGGAATCCGAAAGGTTGTCCAAAACTCTCTCGGACCCGACGAAACAGAGCCTCGGGAATCCTAACAACCCCGCCGCGAAACCGAAGAACACGAAAGTGGGGTCCTACTGTTTCAACTCTGGAACATATTTTCTTCTCATCAGCCTTGCAGTGACGGTATTTTGGGGCAAGGCGATTGCAATCCTTGTCTCATCAATTTGGATCTACTTTTTTCCGTGGCAGAGTTCGAGTACAATCTCGCCGGAATATGTGAGGAGGTGGTCGGAGGCGGAGTGTAAGGATAATAACAAGAGGGTACTTATGGAAGGGTTTATTGATAGGAAGAACCACCACCACCGCCACCAGACAGAGAGGGGGCATTAAGTTTTTGACGTGAAAATTCTCTGTTTCGTGTTTGATGCAGCTTTTGTGGTTGGAAAGGACATCAAGGTTTTAATTGTGTAGGTTCCTTGTGGTACATTGAGGAGAAAACACAGAACATTCTGTATTTACATTTACTTCTATGTTTTGCTTGTTTTCTTGAGACTTGTGAGTTTTATGTGGTTAAGTTATATATATAATGCATGCTAGCCATGCCACAGAAAATTGGAAGCGGTATTCGTGTCGAAGAAAATCTTGGTTGTAACTTGTAACCAGTGATATATAAAAAAATACGAATTTATATTTAGTACGCAATCAATGAATTTCTCTTGCTTTACTTTCACTCCCTCTTGTCGCGTATTTATCGACCGCAATGTAAGAGTGTCTCACCCATTGGATTACATGCTTTGTGAGAGGTGTGCTTATGAGATTTGGCACACCTTATCATGATATGGTCATTTTGGATTTTGATTTAAGGAGTAAAACTTAATAAGAACTAGTGCATAAACTAATGAATATGAGAAATTTTGGTAGGATTTTTTGATATTATGATAGATCTCATATCAGAAATGAACATGGAATCAAAATACATGAAATCTCATATTTTTGTGAGAGCTGTCTGATGGGAAATTGAAAGCGTGTGTATGTGTTAAATTGTCTTGGTTGTAACAGAAGATATATCAAAAGACACGGACTGTTTTTACTCTGCTTGTATGTCCTTGCTCGTGAGTGTCTCATTCATCATGTAATATATCTCTAGTGATAAGGCATAATCACTCCTAGTTTTTCTTTCAACCTCCCTATAGTGTCACTAGTCATTATTTAATCAAATTTTATAAACATCCAATGCTTGGTAGTTCTGACAATGTAGATTTTAGCCGTAAAATTTTGGCTTGTGCTATTCGCAAACTTATTTTTATTTCCCACATACCTTTTCTTAATTTTTGTTCTTTGACCTTTTTCAATTTATTCGATCCAACTACGTACCAAAAGTTAAAAAAAATGTATCTAGATAGCACACCTCTAAAATTTTATAAGAACGTGCACATAAACTGCAATTGATGCTGATACACATTGCACATCTTTATTTATTTATTTTTTATTTTTTGACATCTTTATTTATTTATTAAAGACAACCTTTTTTCTCTTAATTTCACCACATTGTTTATTGAGGAAGTTCCAAAGCATCTTAGAAATCAATGCATTATCTGTTTTTGTTCAATGGGCTGGTGCTTTGGGCATATAATGTGCTTAAATGAAGGTTCTACAAGGCACTAAGCATTAGTCGGGTGTCGGGTTGGTTCTTAGCATCTAAGCGAGATTAGGTGGACTAGGTGGGGGTATAGGTGGACTAGGTGGGGGCTTAGATGGACTAGATGGGGGTTAAGGTGGACCAGGCAGATTTAAGTAAATTTATTATGAGTTGTATAAATAAGTATCTTCTTATAATTCAAAAAGACACAATTTCATTAGGATACATAAACTATAAAATAGAATGCAATTATTGATTATAAAGTATTGGAATATAATGAAAACATGAGAAGCAAGCATATAATGTGTGTTCATCTAAGTATTTAACAAGTTTCTTATAACTTATTGGAAAAAATAAAATACAAAATGAAAGTTATATACTCTCTATCTAAGTGAAAGTCGCAACCTAGGCGGGTCTGGACTGACTAGGCGGGGCCTTAAGCGGTTGAGGCGGCCGCCTAAGCAGGTCTAGGAGCTCTTTCTTAATTTTCAAACGCCTAGGATTAATCGAGACGGTGGTCAGTCGCCTAACGCCTAGGCTACTCTAGGCAAGAATTTTTAGAATAGTGGTTGTGGAGCCAAAAAATATTCCCAAAAATTTTGGAGTTGTTACACGGATTTTTTTACAAGAAAGACAAGATTACCCTTGTTAGATGGACAAGGCACACCCGAATTCCCACGCACATGCAACAATCAATAACGACTCAAGATTCCCTCTATCCAAGAAATAGTCAAAGGTGATTATTATAGAATTTATTCAAAGCACTCATCATTCCCTCATTGATTTCATTCAATAAGGTAACTCCTAAAATCCCTTATTCAATTTAGAATAATTACCATAGTAATTTCAAAATATTATTTCATATAATATCTTGAATTACTCCACTCAAATTCACTATATATGGTTGGCCACTCCCAACCCTAATGGCCGGCCATCATCCTATAAATATCCCACTTATCCTACTAAAATGTTAAACCATTTGTTACCCACAAACTTCTAAAAATACTTTATTCTCATAATACTAACTTTGGAATCGGAGATTCTTTGGCCAAACTCCCACCCCCTCCTCCTAATTCATCATGGGCATGCATGAGGCTTTAGCCTTAATCGAAGGTGTTATTATTTTACCGGTGTATTTTTATCAAAGAAAAAGACGACGGAAATTTACATGCACAGTGACTTAAACGGACCTAAATTTTATCATTTTTGGCAACATTTCACACATGGTTACATGTCCTTTTTTGTTACTACTTTCTACAGTTTGTCCTCTTGGCTTTATAGCCAAACCCTTCTGGATTTAAACCACGCCATTGATACTGATCTTATCAATAATATCGAAAGATCTCAAAATTTAAATAGCATTAAAAGGAGGGGTCCAATTCTTTACTACCCTACCAAAATCCATGAAGATGGTTAGATTTAGAAACTTCCTTTGTCATAAGATTACTGAGCCTGTCATAATATTATTCTTCAATATATTAAATGGGTTGTTTGCCACGTGGATTGCAGGTAGTTGAAGTAATTGTTACCTGTGAAGGGTTTGAGAGCATTTTCAAATGAGATGTAAAATTTTAAACATAAATTTATGGCAGTTTGATATCATTTAAGTTTTGCTTGCCACTCGATATGTCAAATTAAATTATTATTTTATTAAATTAAATTATTATACTAAATGTTTTAAAACAATAATAAATTAATAAAATGAATTTAATAATCGATAGATTTTTTTAAGCTGTATTTCGGTATTAAGGGTGATAGCTGTCAATCCATGTCATCCCACATTAGGCTTGGTTTTTCAATTGGAAAACGTTGCTGCTGCTTTTTTTAACTGTTATTACTGATTTAGACATTTTGACATCTCGTTTAGAGATATTCTAGTGTTGAAGTAAAATGAAAGATCACCTTTTTATACTTTATGTTGTGATAAGTGATGTATACAACAGATTTAGACATTTTGACGTCTCATTTGGAGATATTCTAATGTTAAAGTAAAATAAAAGATCACTTTTAACTATACTTTATGTGATAAGTAATGTATACAACAAATTCAACATTCAATCAAATAAATTCATTAACTTTATTTTATCAATAATGTGGTTCAAATTCAGCTTTAACGAGAATCGAACTTAAGACCTCTCACTTACTAATGAAGAGGAATAATTAGACCTTAGTTTAAGTGGCTAATCTAACCGAATTATATAACTTATCAATAGTAGAGAATGAGAGATTCTTAAGCGTCACCAATTGTATAGTTATATGTGCTTATTTTTTCTCATCAAGCAAATTATATGATAAGATAATACACATAATTATATACAATCAGTGATATAATCAGATTTTTTTATAGAAGAAGGTAGGTACCATATATGATTTTCTGAGAAGAAGTATTGGTTTTTTCCTTCCTTCTCTTTCTTTAATTAAATCAAATCCAAACAAAAAGGTTTGTCTTTTGCTCTTTTTCTCTACTTTGATTAATAAAAGATCAAGTGGCTAGGCAGGGATTTACTTAAAAGTTTTTCTGTCAAAGGAAGATCAGAAAGAAAGGGACAGGGTACTCTGCTTTATCAACTTATTCATTGCAAAAGCTAGAGAAAAAGAAAAGTGTTGGGCCATTCACTTAATAAAAACCCCATAAATCACACATATTCCTTTTTTTGCATCCAACAATTTTGAAGAGGAATTTTCATGTTATAAGTACACTGTTATGACGATGAGAGTAAGTTTTGGCGAAACATAAAAATTATTTTTTGATGATCGAAAGATCAAGAGTTTGAGTCGTAGAAGCAGAATCTTTGCAAAGTAAGAGTACGACTGCGTACGATAGATATTCCTCCAAACCCCCACCTGATCCTCACAAAACAAAGAATCTTGTTGACTTGGGGCCACTCACAGGTATACCTTTATGATGATGTTCTATATTATTAATATATGTAGGGCAAAACTAACATATGTTCGTTTATTATTAGCACGAAATATCACTGTATAGCTGTAACATACAAATCATTCTCAAACTTAATTGGCCATTAAGGCACTGCAACTCTGCCTTCTGGCAGTTTCTTAACACCAATACAAGTCACAAGGAATGACTGGATCTAAGTACAGACCATAAAAAGAGGGCACCAACGACAATAATGATGATACAAAAAGGTACCCAACTCTTCGTTTCGCAGCCTTGGAATTTCACATGTTTCCTGATATTAGTTAAAGGTTTTTGTATCAAAAGCAAGCTATGATGACGAACTCTCTCTCGTGGGAAGAGATTCTTAGTTATCTTCGGTTTCATATCTCCTTTAATTATTTCGTCATGGGATCAACAAGTTACATGATAAGAAAGATAGATACGAAGAGACATACAACAAAGTACATGATCGAAAAGATAAAAAAGGAGCATCACTAAATCACCTTCACTTTGTTATCAACCAAACTAAGGCACAGAAGTACAGGAGTACATTTCCTTTCCTTTACCCTTTACAGATCTTTATCCATTTACAAATCTTCTTCCCTTTGCAAATCTTCGCTATGCAGGCAAACTCAAATTCACAAAACCAGAAATAGATGGTATTATTCGTATGTAACTATTTATAATGTGCTTTTCGAGAACTGAAGAAGTTGTAATCTGGCTGCCTGTTGGAAACCATGACGTGATCCTTGTAAACGCAGCCTCTACCAAAACGTAATGCATTATCGTCCAACGTTCTGAGCATTTCTTTGAGAATTTCTACACTGTTAGAAGTAGATTCGTTTGAAGAATGTACGGAAGGTGTTTTGGGTTCAAACCAGCATTCACCCTACAAGAAGAATATCCACAATAAGTTTCTAAGCGAGACTATATCAACAAGTAACCATTCTTCAAAGCATTATAGTAGTATGCAGAATAAAACTGACTCTGTCCAAAACAAGAGTGAGTAGAGAGCCTCATACTAGGACTTGCTCAAAACTCGTGATATCATTATCACAGTTAGCCAGCATATAGTGTTTCCCGACACTTCCAAACTGTCACGGAGCGAGGTTTTATAATTGCTTCCAACCCTTTCAGTGATTAAGTGTTGCACAGAAAGAGTGATCTTGACTGAAATCAAAAGACAAAGAGTATTGATTTCTTACATGTGCGTTGTAGCTTTGCAATCCTAACACAGGGCAGAAGATGCGACTTGCGTACTTATTGGCAGGATCAACTGAAATAGTCCTCCGTACAAAATGTCCAAGTGAATGGTAAGTCAAGAATGTAGCACGTAAGTTCCCTTCTGGAATTCGATATATAGGATACCAGGCCACCGAAAACCTGAAAGCCAC
The DNA here is from genome assembly GCF_916048215.2 of Malus sylvestris. Lineage (NCBI taxonomy): Eukaryota > Viridiplantae > Streptophyta > Magnoliopsida > Rosales > Rosaceae > Malus > Malus sylvestris. Next base: position 7,289,567 of record NC_062276.1, read on the forward strand.
ATTAACCCAACATTCTTAAACATGCTAAGAATCAGTAGCAAACCACATAAATTGAATAGCAAAGTTGATTCTCACCAAGATGCAGGATGTAAATCGTGCAAATTCAGACAATCTAACTTTGACGGGTCACCAAATAGGTGATGATTAGAAGTTCCAACATCAGTTAGCTCCAAAATTCTGCAATCAATTAGAAATCAGGTACATCAAAACTAGTAACCAGTGACATGTATCTCAAAATCAAAATTACTAACATGCAAATACGAGAAGTGAGGAATACTCAGAAGTCCAAAACAAGACATTAAATTAGGAACCAATGTAGTTGAAATAATCATTTGGGGTTCTTTTTGCACTTTCATCATTGTTTCAAACATGGATCAACCATATTGCATCATTGTTCGATTTTTTTCATGGTCCATTTCAATATCTATTTGGAAGTTTCTATCCCTCATTCTCGAGTAAAAAACTAGGTTCCACAGCAATTTAATAATGTGTAAAGAAACCGAACAGCTAGAGAAGTAAACAAATATTGTTAACAATCAATCCAATTTTGATTACTATTTCTAGAAACTTTTCCGCTGCAAGATGAATAGAACAATAAGAAGACGAGAGTGGCAAGAACATACTTATTGTAGAAAGGCAAGATATCCTAGTATAAGAGTGGCAAGAACATACTTATTGTAGAAAGGCTTTCGCTGATATGGCTGCTCAGACTCAAAAAATTCAAATATGAGCTCTGAATCAGGTGAACAATCTAGAGTCAAGGGGACACTTCCATAATGTTTCTCTGTCCCTGCCTGAAGATGGTTGAGCTCAGCCGCTTTTGAAGAATGTGTTGCATTCAATGTTTTGGAACAAGAGTTTTGGGGTTGAAACAATTGAACAGCGGAAAGGTAAGGAACAAAATAGGCATGGAATGGCATTGAACTATTGAGGTTTTTTGAATCATCTGCCTTGACATCCAATCCGTAGTTCCCTGGTTTCTCATACCAGTTCCAAACAGTGCGAAGTGATAAATTCGGTATCTGGTGCTTGCACAGGAAACCATGAGACATCTGATCATCCAAGCAAATAGAACATTTTTTATGTATATATGAAGATGCAATAACAGGAGCAGCACAGTGGATGAATCTTTCAAACTCTGCAAGTGGACATCCCATTGTAAGCTGAACAAGCTCAGATGCTAATTGCATTCTGTAAGAAGCATTTAGACCTTCCACTGCCATTTGTGAGCCAATCAGGAACTCGTCGGTGGCCCTTGGTCTTCTACCATTTGCTTCATAACTGTTACTTTCAATGTTCTGATTCTCTATTTCAGCAGCAGGCTTATAGAATTTTGGGCACTGATAAGACTCTGAAGGCAATTGATGGCTAGATATTGAGGCTGTGCATCTTGTATCAGATGAAGGGAAAGGAATTTGACCTCCTTCCTGATGGTTATCACTCAACTCCTTACTTAAAACTGGTAAGCTAAGGTTTAAAGCATTGCAAGTTCCAGCAGAGCCAATCTCATCATTTCGCCTGGACTCTTTTGTACCAACAGGTTTCCACTGATGAGAACTTGGTCCAGAATTAGCAGCTTTCCTAAACTTTTGATCACTGTGATATCTGAACTGAGAGTATGGCATACTGTCCAAAGAAGCATACGAACACCTACCAAAGTTATGCTCCATGATTGGATTCTTCCCGAGTTTGTATGGTCGAAAACCATGACTGGGAACATGATGAGCATGGTAAAACGTTCTTCTTGCAGTGTCTCTAGTCTGGTAATGGTACATACCAAAAGGAACCTGTGAATACTCTTTTTTCCCATTGAAATTCTCACGCCTATACAAATTAATTGATGTTGCACAATCATTTTCCGCGCCTTGAAATTTACTTGGTTGTGAGACACATCTATGAAAACTCCCATTCAAACTCTGCTGAGAAAAAACCCACTGTGATGATTCATCCCCTACAAATGCTCTTGGCGGAATTCTCCGATGCATAGATGACTGTTCGTGTCCCATCCCCTTAAACCCATAAGCAGCATTGTTGCTAGGCAACAACCCATCTCCAGAAAATGAATCATGCTCAACCCATACCTGATTCTGCGGCGGATGAACATGTTTTACTCCATATCTGTAACCTAGTTCCTTCACCCAATTCTTTCGTGCTTCCCGCTTCATCTTCCAATAGTGACTTAAACATCTGTTTTCCTTTCCATTTTTACCGCAGGCTCTCCCGGTTCCAGTCTCGGTACCTTCAGAAACACCTCCTTTCGAATCTTTAACTTCAACCTCAAGAAAACTACTACTGCTTGCATCATCAAACCCACAATTGCTCATCTTTGAAGAATTACAAGAATCCCGCACACCAACTGACGATAAATCCTGGGTCTGGTCCGAAACCCCATCACAAATATTTCCTTTCTTCTTATTCTGTTTCTTCTTCTTCTTCTTCTTCTTCTTCTTCTTCTTCTTCTTCTCAGAAATCATCCCATCAGGAACGTCCGTACATAAAGGTACAGGATTAGGTTCAAAATTTCCCCCCTTCTGGTCCACCATCATTTCTCTTTCATAATCTTTAGAGGGAAAACACACAAAAAGAGGAAAAGGGTTTACTTCAATTTCAAGAAACTAGCACAAAGAAATTCGATCTCAATCGAAGAAACCCAGAAAACCCAAATCTTAATGTTGTCTAATTGTGAAGAAAAATCCAATCTTTTGCAGAAAAAATCACAGAAAGTAAACCGAGAAATGCAACAAGAGCTACGGAATATTGAAGGGAAACTATTTTCTTGTAAATTAAATTGGTATGGAAAAAAGGAAATAAAAGAAAAAAGTTGCAGAGAAAGTACCTGAGAGAGAAAGCAGAGGGCGCGCGACGGGAAGTGGACAAGGAATTTGAAAGGCAAAAATTAGTTGGGTTTTTGGTGGGGGTTTAACGGTTCGTTATGCTTTAAGCGCCGCTTGCTTGCTTCTGTTATGGTGTGATGAGGGTGTACCACTGTTCATTCAGTGAGCCTTTGGATGTTTGCCACGTGGATGGTCATTTTATTATTATTTTTTTTTCTTTGTTTGACTAATGAATTCATCTCACAAGTTTCTATTTGAGTAATATTAGGAAGACTAAATTTTTTAAACTAAATAATGTGATTGTAGATGATTGGATTATTAATTAAGTGTCGATTAATGTGTTTGTTTCTCATTAGTGACACATCATTTTATTTGCAATTTGGTTTAAAAAATTTGGTCTCCCTATCATTACTCTTTGCATTTACAACCTTTTATTTGTAAGCAAAGGAGGGTAGGGTAGACTTTGGAGTTTAGGGTTGTGAAATATGGGAATTTGGGGGTGATTTGGGACTTATTTTGTGCTAATGAGTGCAATTAAGGTTTCAATTTTCGTTTCAGCATTCAACACATGCATCTATGTCAAAAGATGGTGCGGCCTAATTGAGGAGGTAAAAATTTGGGCGGGATACTTGGGTAAGATGGTCAAGTTACCCTTCATTTTCTATCCACGTTAGCGAGAATGCATGATTTGCACATATCACAATGCCATTTAAAGCTCTTGTTTGGGATGGATTGACGAAGTTATCACATCACTTTTATGGTTCAAGTAAAATTTTCAAGTTCGAAAAAGAAAAATAAAGTTTTCCAAATTAACAGTCCATCACTTATGCATATGAAGCTTTAATTAATCAAACAGAAACAAAATTTATCTTGATAATTTGGATAATAATCCAATAACATACCAAATCAGAAGCTATCTATAACACACACACACACACACACACACTAACAGACACAATTACTCGAGGATCAAACCAAATGACCACATAGAAAAGGCACATCAAAATGCTCACTGATGCTCTTCAGATCCCTTGGAGATGGTTGAAGATGGGGTGCTCTTGGTCTGAGAGGAAGCAGTCGATGTGTTATTGCTCCGCGGGCGCGAACTCTGGCTCGAGGATGACTCAGTGAAGAAAACTATCTGCTCCTGGTCGTCTCCAAGCAATTGAAGAGCTCTCGGAATTGGTGGCAAGTTGACATCGGAAACTGCCTCGAGGATTTGCACCACCTGCCCCATTGATGGCCTCTGAGCTTCATCATCTTGGACACACCAACATGAAACTCTACAAACCCTAGTGAGCTCTTCTACGTCGGCATTGCCATCGAGACTCGGATCCAATAGGCTCAACACATCACTTTCTGGAGTACTAATCTGGCTAGCAGCATAAGCTGGGAAGAATCTAACTTTCCCATCTTCAGATTGCTCCGAATTTCTTCTCCCTGAAACGAATTCAAACAGCATCATTCCGTAGCTGTACACATCCGCTTTCACTGTGATCGGCACGCCTGAAATCCACTCTGGCGCAAGATAGCCTCTTGTCCCTCTCATGGTTGTCAGGACCCTGCTAAACTCTCTTCCAACAAGCTTTGCAAGGCCAAAGTCTGCCACTTTTGGACAAAGTTCAGCGTCTAAGAGGATGTTTTCTGGCTTTATGTCACAATGTATGATGCAATCTCTGCACTTCTCGTGAAGATAAGCCAACCCTCTTGCTGTCCCAAGTGCAATTTGGTACCTTGTTTTCCAATCCAAGAGCCCCGGGCCCTTATCATTGAAAAGGTGAGAGTCCAAAGATCCGTTTGGCATGTAATCATACACCAACATCCTTTTAGAACCTTCGGAGCAGAACCCACGAAGGCGGACAAGATTGACATGCTGGATTGTCCCAATTGTGCTCACTTCTGTTCTGAATTGCTTCTCCCCTTGGCTAACACTTTCAAGCTTCTTCACTGCTATGACAGACGAATCGGGCAATGTCCCTTTGAAAACAGAACCAAAACCTCCTCCCCCCAATTTTTCAGAGAAGTTCTTCGTTGCATCTTGCATATCTCTGTACCCGAATGCCACCAACGAACCCTCTACTGCTTTTCCCAATCCTTTCACTCGCTTTCTCCGTCTCAAGATTGCAAACACAATAAGGCCTAAAAGAACTGCTACACCGGCAGTTGAGCCTGCCACAACACCAACAATCAATCCCTTGTTACTTTTCGAACTCTTAAACTCAGATGCTGCAAGTTTGAGGTATAAAGTTCTTCCCTGGTCGTCACTTGACTTTAGTTGTTGCAAATCCAAAAGCTCTCCTTTCCAAAACGAACATCCACTTCTGTTGTAAGCATAAGCAGTGCAAGAGCAGTTTCTAAGGCAGAACGATTCACATTCCGCAAAACTCCCAACCTCCACAGACTGTTCATTTTCAGGCAATGACATGCTAGGAAGTTCAAGAAACTGGTCTGGCTTCCCGTTAGCACTAGTAGCATTTTCACAATAAAGACGAGTTTTTCTCGAACACCCACCAGAGTAGTCCATCAAATCCCAATCTCTCTTCGACTTGGGCTCGAAACCGTTCAAGCAATTACAGGCGAGGTTGCTTTCCTCATTGCAACTTCCGAATGCGCCACACAAATCATAAACTTCGCATTGCTTTCTCGGTTGAGACCAAAACAAATTCCATTGCCTGGAGGTATCCAACCATGTAAGCTGTTGAATCTGCCCCGAAGTATACATCACGAAACGAGATATTCTCTTAGGATCATAAACAGAATAGGTGAAATAACTTTCGGTTTCGTTCGTAAAGTAGCTGAAGTTGTATATATAATTGAGCCTCATTTCCGGAACCAAGCTGAAAATCCTTGATTTTGGATCCCATGATCCACTAGTCCAATACTGTCTAGACCTATTCCACAGTATGAGATACGCATTGCTTCCGTTGGGGTCTAACTCGAGCGAGAAAAGACCCGGTGCAGGATCCTCCGAACTCTTCCATGAAGTAAGAATTTGGGTTTGTTTGGTAACAGTGTTAAACCCAATCCTACCTCCTGGAAGCCATGTGTGAGCTGGATGATCAAAGCTTTGCCATAACGCCTCCGACGTAATATTACCAGACCCCGATCTCAAGACCAGGTTTCCGGTATCCAAAAGACGTGCAGTGGTGGCGGAGGAGGAGGTTAAATTCGTTGACCAAATGGGGGTTTTGGACTCGTTCAAGAGGACTAAATTACCATCTGAAATCCTCAAAACCGAAGAAAATCTATCGGAAACTGGTTTTTCTCTGTTTGCCACCCAAACTATGGTTCTATCGGATACCACTTGTTTGGTGTACCACATGCCTATGTAGAAGTTTGAAGAATTACCTGGATTGAAGAAACCGAGCTCGAAAATCCCGGAGACAATGGTTTGGTCGCCGGAGAGAGATTGGTTTGCGGTGATGGAGTCGGCTGCAAGGGAGACATGGGTTTTGAGATAGCAGAAGAAAAGAACTGAAAGCACCACTCTTTGCTTGGTTTTGGCATCCATGGCTGCTCAGAAAAATTTGCAGACAAAGTTGAGAGAGAGATTTCTAAGCCAAATAGCTTTAAATCGTTTCAGTGGCCAAAAGTCATGATCGTGTGGCTAAAAGTCAAAGGTGAGTTTCTTTGGTTTTTTTTTCCACAAATCCCACTGAGGATCCATTTGTTTTTCTGCAAGTAAAGTTTTGTCAGATTTGGAGAAGCTAAGGTCAAGTGGTCAAGCAACCAAACAATGGAGGGATTGGACCACATAAACCATGTTACTATGTGAACAGAGTTTGATAATATGTGTAGCTTTGCCAGCCGCAATTGACTTGACTAGGTCTATTTGTTTTACAAATTTTTCAGTAAAAACTTTATAAGAATATTGAACTATTAATCAACTTATTAAATAATTATCTAGAAGCTATTGTGTGAGAAAAACTATCAAATCAAATATTTGAATGCAAAAATTACCACGGGGTGATTCAGTGAATGTAGTTGAATTTCAGGTTCGTATTATCCACAACACGTTCTGGGTTCGATTTCTGTTGTTGATGAATCGCACAACGATGATTAGCGGAAGCTGAAATATCTTTGTGTGTCTTTCCCGTCTCGAAAGGAAGATTGTCTTGGCAAAGCCACTAGCTGGTCCTTTTTTTTATACAATATTCAAATGCAAAGATTGGTTATAGGTATGTGTCAAACTAGCAAAAATATTAGTGTCAAAAAATGATGGATTGTTTAGTTGAGAATTTACTCCAATAATGGTCAATTTGTATTACAATTCTTTAATCATATAAATGTTTTGTGAATCGCGTTATAAGGAGCAAAATTTATAAAGATGTTGTGAATATTTTGTAGGTAAGATAACGATAACACGTTAATAAATTTCGCATTTAGCATGTAATATACTAATATAATAGATAATTTATCATTAATATCATGTTATATTCCGTCGTCTAATAAATAACATACGATGTGGCATAGAAAATAATTATGGTGGTAATATATAAAATACAAGCACGCTTTACATACGTTTGAACAAATTTTTATACCAAAAACAACAATTCCTGGGTCATAACCGTTTCCACCATCTAACCAACATAAGATGAACAAAATTGAGAAATTCGACTGATCGGTTACGAGTAAAGTAAAATTCTTAACTAGCCTCCTTCAGACCGAAAGAAATGAATAATAGAAATTCGTCACCCGTTGTCCTCCTTCAAAAAAGAGAGAAACTAAATTGGACCCCACTAAGATTTGTCTGTTATTGTGGTGAGGTGTTGAAAAAGCTACACAAATCACTTTCTTTGATTGATTTTTTGTTTCAATGCTAATTTCTGTTGTTGTAACCTTTCTTCCAGGGCAAATATTTTTCCATTCAAATTAAAGGTCTCCGTAACTGTGAGGCTGGCGGTTCGGCAGATTCAATCGTCACGGGGTCCACACGGAAGCAATCTCAGCCGTTCAATCTGTTGTTTGTGATAAATGTTCAAACCTACCTCGGTTGGGATGATCATATACTCGAGACGAAAGGTCCAACATTCAACGAATGGATGATCAGCCTTTGCGTATGATTTGGTTGGAAGTTTCCATCTTGACCGCTGGTCTAGTCTTTTTCTGCGTTATGTCCTTGCTGGCTCTGTTGGGAGCTCAACTCCAAGGCTCCCACTTGGTCGGAAGATTTGTCGTGTAACTGGTTGTATATCAATTCTATTTCTTATTTCTCGTTCATAACATAATGTAAAAGAGTGAAATATATTAGAGTAAATTATAGTAATGACCATTCAACTTTAACCAAATTGAAACAATGGTCATTCAACTAAAAATTCATAATCATTGGTCTCTCAACTCATCAAAACATGTAATTATGCTCATTTTCGTCAACTTCGTTATAATTCTATCGAAATGAATTATGTTGGAAGAATCATTGCTCTAATTGTGTTAAAATTGAGGGATTATTTCTTTAATTGGATTAAAGTTGAGAGACTATTGATACAATTTTTCTTAATTGATTTTTCATACCTTAATTCAACCTCACGTGCATCGCACATGACTCATTTTGACGAAAGTTCTCATGGAATTGACGAAAATGATCATAACTGCACGTTTTAATAAGTTGATGGATCAATAATAATGGATTTTTAGTTGAAAGATTATTGCTCTAATTATGTTAAAAAAAGTATCATTACTACAATTTACTCAATATATTATATACAACTGGTAACATATACCAAAAGAATTGGATTGGAAATTGAGAAAGAATTAAGGAGAATATTCAACTCATTTGCTAAGACTTGAGAAAACTTGAGAAGTTGGACTATATTATTTTTCTCATGTCATGTTCGCTAGATTGCGGACAAAATCCTGTTGGAGAGGGGAAATTTGCACACTGGATCTCGAGTGCGAAGATAAATCCTTTAACTCTTACAAGTTACAGTAGCTTGAATAATGTGCTATTTTTCCACATTGTGGTTGGGACAATTTTTTTTTTCTTTCAAAGCTTGTGCATAGATTTTAGAGGCAGTTAGATCTAGATCTAAAAATATTTTTTTTAATTGAGTCCGGTTATAACATACTTATATCAGAAGAAGATTAAAAAAAATTCAAGCAAACCATATTTAAGATAGAATTGAATACAACTAATTCTGAAGAAGTAGACTAAAAGCAAAAAATGTCTATAATATAGGTAGTTAAAAACGATTTATTTGTGATATAGATGTAGATAATCGACAAAAAAATCTATGACATAGGTATATTAAATAAGTGCAAGACTAAATGCAAGATAATTGAAGGGATTTAATTCTTATGATTTAGGATATTACAATTCTTTTTTACTTTTCACTTTTATCACAAATTTAACAAAAGAATTACAATCATTGTGAGGTTAGACCCATCCATTTCTCTTTAGTGTAAATAATATCGGTTGTTCAAAAAACAAAAGTGGACTATTCCTAATATTAGCTCACAAAATTGAATTTATATTGAATCTACCCTAAATCTTAACAAGAAAAACTAATTTACACTAAATTTTAATAGAACAAACCTTGAAGAGAGTAGGAAAACAGGCATAAAAAATGAAATTGGACATCTCTCGATTTACGTATGTCGTTACGAAGGGTCATGCCAATCCTCATTAATTTTTCTAACCGAAAGATGCATTGAACAGAGTAGGAAAATCAAGAAAAATAGAAAATTTGATTTATTTATATCATCTTTACGAATGGTCATGCCAATCCTCATTAGATTCTAACGAAAAACGCATCGAAAAGAGTAAGAAAATCAAAAAAAAAAATAACCATACTAATCTTCTCTATATCATTTTAATTTTATCAAATACCCCTGAGGAACAAGCTTAGTTGTAGAGCGTAGCCATATAAAGCTTTACAGAGTCCTGAAGTTGTCCGATGTGGGACAAAAGTTACGTTCTCTTTCATACACGTGGGCCATCCAAGCCCCATATACCTTCTTCTTTTTTTGTGGGAAAGAAAAGGATTATTCTAGAACAATAAAAATTTGGAATACGCCTGAATAAATTGCTTATCAAGACCGAAACATATGGATGTTTTATGAGAAAATAGCCTTTTGCTGCCTCTCTTGAGTCTTGGAAGCTCAGCTCTCCAATGCCAATAAACTTAGTGCTTACATGAAACGGAGACGTTCCGTGATATATATATATAGAAAATCTCCTCAAATAAATCACAAATATATTATTTTTAGTAGTGAATGTATAGACCAAAAAGACTTGGACTAATAATAGAAATTAGAGTTTATTAGACTTTGCACCCTTGTGATTAGAATTCAGTAACAGTTTGGTTTATGTTTTTTCATTAGTTTTCCTCTTTTAAAAGTTAACAACCTCTCGGTATGCCCAAATTAACTATTATTTTTTATATGACAATTTGCGAAGCTGTTTTTTCCTTACATGAATATAGGATGAGAAATATTAAGGGAAACTCTCTCAAAGTGAGATTCTATGTGGAATCTCTGTCACCACACAGTTTAATGTCAATTCTTGTATCAACATTACCAACATTATGTCAAAAATATAAGGTGACAAAGTCCATGAAGAATTCTACTTTTAAAAGAGTCTCCTTTTCATTTATCGTATAAGATTTGTTGATGCACAAAACCAGAGGTCTTGGAACAACATCAATCCGACCGTGAATCTGCAAGAAAGTAAAGAACACAAGATGTATCGTGGTTCACCCCAATGTTTGGGCTACGTCCACACTGATGTTGATTGTATTTCTCTCTAACTGTATGTATGGATTACAAGGGTGAGGGGGAGTCCCCCAGAGAAAGAGAGGATTTGAGAGAGCTTCTCTGTGAGGATGAGAGCTTTGTTTAGGGGATGTGAGGCCTTTTCATTGTGAGGGTGAGGAGTTCCTTTTATAGACTAAAGGCTCCTCACTTATTACATATTTGTCCCTTTATTTATTACCTAATTACATTTTAATCCCCGAGTATTTATACGAGGTCTAAATACGGAGGCCCTAAGTATGATACAAAAAAGATTGATACCAAGTAAACTATTTTTGATCAATTATTATAGGGTGGATTATTTTTTAGCATCAACAATGGGAGCATATTTACTCACCACTATAAATTATGGTGTATGCTTACCATACACCTAATCATCTATCACATACCCTTTAACTTAATTTTGGTTAATTTTTTCAAAATTGAAAAAGTAACATTTAATGTGAAAGTTAACTAAGGATACATGACAGATGATCAGGTGTATAATGGACATACACCATAGTTATGGTGGTGTGCAAAAATGCTCTCATAAACAATTCTTATTTACCATTTCTATGTTATGATCCACGTGGTACCAATATAGCGCATGTGTAAGTGCAAAATCAAGGGTCAAACAATGTACCATTTAATAACATCAAGGGTTATGATAAGCTCCTAATCTCTTTCTCCTTTTCTCCCATTCTACTTGAACGATTATGATAAGCCACGTCAATAACTTATATTGATTTTTTTTTATAAAGACAATAAGACAAAAAACAAAGTGTAAGAGGAGAGGAAGGAAGGAGATGAGAATCATAATCCGGTTGTTGCTTACCAAACTGTTACTTTTACCCAAACCACATGAGTGCAAAGTGCATATAAATTAAGGTGAAGTGCCGATTTAGTCCTTGAACTATCACTTTAGTGAAAATTGGGTATTTGAATTATGTTTTTGGTAAAATAAGTCTCTAAATTTATTAAAAATTGCTAATTTCATCCCTACTATTATATTAAAAGCTAGGGTAAATTACACAAAACTGCCTCAACTATAGGTCAAACCACAATCTCATACATCATGTTTTAAAAATTACAATGTCATACCTCATTTTACGAATTTGTTGCAATGTCAGACCTCTATCAATTTGTCTATTAATTTTTCTGTTAAATGCTAACGTGGCTTGGAATAGGACCCACTCCCTGTCCAATTGGATAAAAATATTAATAAATTAAAGATAAAATTATTTAAATATTTTTGTAAAAACAAGTGGAATCCACCCTTTCTCGAACCAGGATCCTCTCCTGAGCAATTCCCTAGGGATCCCGCAATCTTGTCCGTTCATCGTATATCGGGCAGTCAGAAATCATTTAAAATTTAAATTTTAAAATTCAAATATAAATAGTACCTAACGAAAACTGACCGCACGATATAAAATGAACGAACAAGATTGCGGGATCCCTAGGGAATTGCTCAGGAGAGGATCCTGGTTCCCCTTTCTCTCTCTCTCTCTCCCTTCTCTCATATCTCTCTCACATCCCTTCTCTCTCTCTCTCTCTCTCTCTCTCTCTCTCTCTCTCTCTCTCTCTCTCTCTTTCTTCTTTCTTCCTCCATTCTTTCACCTTCATCTTTCACAAAAATTTAAATCGGTTGAGAGAAAAAAAATATTCACCACTCTCCTCCCCAAAAAAATTTCACCTTCATCCTCCAAATTTCATCATTTTCCTTCTCTCTCCCCAGAAAAAAAGAATAAATTTTGGACCAAAAAAAACCCATATATATATATATATATATATTTTTTTTTTTTTGGGATGTGATATCCACACACCCCATTTTACTTCTCACACACCCTTTATTAATTTCTGTTCATTGATCTTCTTCAATTCATCCAATCCGACGGCCGAAAATTAGAAGGGTGTGTGAGAAGTAAAAAAGGGTGTGTGAATATCACACCCCTTTTTTTTTTAGGTGGGTCTGTTGGGCCTGGGGACGTGGTCGAATTTGGGGATCTGGAAGAAATGAGGTAGAAGGCTGAGATGCAACTGTCAAAGTAGAGGTAGAAGATGCCGCCGGCAAGGGCGAAGTAGAGGGAGTGTGCAGAGAGTAAAGTCGAAATCTTGGTGCCAACGGGGAGGGATTTGAGGTTTTGGATTGGGGAAGATGGATGAGAGTGATGGGTTTATAGGGGGTGTGTTCAGCGACAGTGATTTGGTGGAAGAGAATGAGGGGGAAAAGCTCCATGGGAGGGAGGTGTAGATGGACAAGGATATTGGAACGGATCAAAAGAAACGGGAGAAAGGGAGATAATTATAGGGTGGGTCCCATATTTTTTATAATAATATTTAAATAATTTATTTTTAATTTATTAATATTTAATTAATATTTTTATCTAATTGGTCAAGAGAGTAGGTCCCATTCCAAGCCACGTCAGCATTTAACAGACAAACTGACGGAGGTCTGACATTGCAACAAATTTATAAGATGAGGTATAACATTGTAATTTTTAAAACATATTTGGTGGAAGAGAAGGAGGGGGAAAAGCTCCATGAGAGGGAGGTGTAGATGGACAAGGACATTGGAACGAATCAGAAGGGGGCGAAAGAGAGATAATTATAGGGTGGATCCCACATTTTTATAATAATATTTAAATAATTTATTTTTAATTTATTAATATTTAATTAATATTTTTATCTAATTGGACAAGAGAGTAGGTCCCATTCCAAGCCACGTCAGCATTTAACAGAAAATTTAACAGACAAATTGACGGAGGTCTGACATTGCAACAAATTCGTAAGATGAGGTATAACATTGTAATTTTTAAAACATAAGGTATGAGATTGTGGTTCGACCTATAGTTGAGGTAGTTTTGTGTAAGTTACCCTAAAAGCTATTTTATCCAATTTTTCATCAACTTAAGTCACTTGACATACCTTAGAGTATAATACCATCATTCTCTCTCTTGTAAGCCCTTAACATTTCATATAGGTTGCGAATCTAACGTCTAATCTACCCTCTAAAGTTAACTCCATACACTATTTCTTTATGAAGAATTGCCAATCTACTCTCCAATGTGTATCACATACTAGTAACGTGACTTAAATTTATGGAAGATTGAATATAGTAGCTTTGTATATAATATTAGGGATGTAATTGACAGATTTTTATAATTTAAGGACTGATTTTTCTATAAAAAAAAAATCGTTTAGGAACCTAATTTTTACTCAGGTGATAATTCAGGGACTAAATTGACAATTCAACCTATAAATTAAGAATGTTAGAAATTTAGTGTAGAATAAAAATTGAAACCAACCAACCCAAACTAAAAATCTTGGTATATCAAACTGAATTAAAATGGTCTTTATGTGGTTACTTAAAAATATCATTAACGGCAATGGACGTTTGGTCAATGGTTCAATCCCTGACCAAACGAAATCGGGTCTTGTCCATCCATATTTATGAGCATCCTGAGAAACTTCGTTGAAATTTCCTCAAAATTTCAGTTTAGGAAAGTTACCTCATTACAGACTTAATTCAATCTATTGAGATTTCCTTATTTATTCCAATTCGATATTTCCATCAGTGTCCATATTAATAAAGAGTGATATTACTCTCACCTCAATGTCTTATCTTCTTACCTACCTTTTAATGAATATTTTAATTACAAATTTGTTCATTTACAAAAAGATTGATAAGGACATTAATTATCTTGTTTTGCTTAATTTTTTTTTTTAAAAAAAGGAAGGTTGGGCATGGGAAATAATTTGTCTACCTTAAACCCTAACTCATATTTTCATCTCATTTCATTCAGAGAAAGTATAAAAATAGCAATGGACTTAGAAGATGACGCTTCTATGGAAGCACAAGACGATTATGTTTCCATTGAAAAGGTAGAAGAATAATTTGTGTATGTCATTTGAATTTATCCATCATATTTTTAAATTTGTCGTTGTCGAATTCTTTTGAATTTGGATATCCATTTGAATTTGCAGACCTTAGTGGTTTTCATTAACATATTATTTGTTATACATTTTAAGAGATAATTTTATAATTTCATATGTACGTATATGTTAAATGTTATTTTGGGAATAATAGTGGGTGAGAAAATAGCATTTTAATTTTTTAACTTTTTAAGGTGGGTGAGATTATAACGTGGATGAAAAAAATAAGACAATGAGGTGAGTCTAGTAGCTCTCTTAATAAATTGGTTGTGAGAACTTTTTCTGATAAGATTTTCGAATTTTTGAGATTTCTAGGATTTGGAAAAGAAAAGAGGCGCACTAAAACCCTAGCGATTGAAGTCTGTACTTGGTAGCTCTCTGTGATTCAAATTCCTCATCCAACATAGCTCGTACAGTAAGGTAATTACATCCATGTATGAACCTGTGTTTACTAAAATTTAGTGCTATTCGTATTTCAATCATTAATTTAGGGATTCATTTTCAACGTTAAGTATTAATCTCAAGGACCAAGAATTCTCAATGAAATTTCCTTGTTTTGAAACATAATTCTAAATGATTTCGTCGATCCACACATTTTTGTTATTTGGTATTCACTTCTAAGTAATTTCCTAGATCTGCAACTTACCTTGATATTTTTGTTTTTGCTGAGTAGATACAACTTCGTTAAGATGTTGTGTTCGATTACATTTTACTCAAACAAATTTGAATAACTAATCTCCACTTATGTCGATATTTATTTATCTCCATAACCATGATAGTTATGACAAGTTCAATGTTTAATTAATAGATCTTTTGTAGATTTTTTTTGTTAGAAAAGGCCCAGTTTCAAAGATTTTTAGCTAGATTTGGGGGTTAGAAAAGAAGGGCACCAAATGAAACAAAATTGGTGATGGAAGGGTGGATTAGTGAAGTTTGGTTTGTTTAAGGCCTCAAACAATGGAAAGAACAAATCTTGTTGGTTTGATTTATCATTTATTTATGACTCAAACATTAGTTCAATTCAACTAAACCACTCATAAGCAGGGACGTTTTTGAGATTTTGGGGGCTCTGTGTAGAAATTATATAGAGGCTCTTTTGCTCATGATTACATTATCTCACAAAAGCATACTAAACCAATAAAAATGATCATATATTAGTATCATAATTAAAAGAAATTTTGTAACTAAAATTATGTCATCAATCTACAAAATCATTAGTGGACATGTAAAAGAAGTCATGAAACAAAACATAAAGATGAATAAAAAAGTAGAAACTAGATACTAGAAACTAGAAACACTAATCCAAATTGCAAAAACAATAATTATGGTAATACCTAAATTAAAGGCGGCCTTTAATTAATCTTCAGTAACAAATTATATTAAGGCCTTAATCTGTGTATCTCTCTCCATTCTCTCTGCCCAAACAAGAGGTCTTAGATTTGATTCTCACAAAAGGCAAATTCGAATTATATTATTGCTAGGCCATTGTGAGGTTTAACACACTCTCCCACCCCCATTAGTAAAAATAATATCTTTTGTACCGAAAAAACAATTATCCAAAATGTTTTACTATTAATATATTGACATCAAAGTGCATGGGAGATAAGCACAATAACAAATAGTGGCAACAAACAAAGCAAACTGCGCATATTGCAACGAAATCTTTCAAATTATAATTGTTTGTCATAGATACACAGATGATCTATATCCTTATTTTACTAACCGATTCTTTTTATCTAATTTTCAGTACGTAGAGAGTAGACAAGATATGAATATGGACGATAAGAAAGGTGGGGTAATCAGCGAAACAAAGGTGGCCGAGGAGGAGATTACAGAAAATTCAACACAACCAAAACGCAAAAGCTTCTGGACTGAGTGTGATCAGTGCAGGATACCATTTGAGTATTTCGACAGATATTTCCTTGGTCACCGTTTCAGATGCAACGGCTGCCGAGGAATATTTGTTGCTCTAGAAGTCGATCCGCCATCTACTCAACGTAGCCGTAATACCGGAAAGTGAGTTCGTCGCGGCGGCAGCAGAATTAATTGTTTGGGCTGCTGATATTCAGGAATGCAAGATGCTTCATCGAAACTTAAATTACAATGCGGAGAAACCTTTTGAGCATTTAATCTTGCAGTCAAGGTTAAATAAAGTTTCAGCAAGCCTTACATGATGAGGGGATGATAAGACCTGGTTTAAGATTTTAATTTTATTTATGAGACATGATTTAAGATTGAACCAAAAGTGATGAATTGGTTTCTTATTCATTGGTTTACATTATAGTTATACTCAAATATGTTCTTATTAACCTAAAAATAAACCTGTTTACTTATTTTGTCGCACTCCCCAAACTGTCAGACACCAAACCCTAAACGGCTATGCCCTTTTGCCTTTGTCTCATTCCCCAAACAAACACCAACCATAAACATCCTTGTTTATTCTAGACCACCACTTCGAAGGTTAGCTTAAAGCCACCAAATTCTCAGAGCCAGAAGGGATGTATTCGTGTGACATGCAAATTCCCTGACTAGGACATGAGAGCCTTTCCAGCTATCTCCAGCTTCTAACTGTAATTGACAGGTTTGATAAGAATATGTAGGATAGAAAGGTAAAGGCTGTTCATGTCTTGGTCCTCAAATCAAACACGACTCACATTCACAGCCAAAACTGACCTTGTCAGTTGTCGTACACAGTCCCATGCAGATTTCGAGTCGTTTATCGTGTTATGTAGGAAATTTCTACTTCTAAATTTCACCTCTCTTATACATGCATGCATATGAATTTTGTGCACCTCTTTTTTTAGCTTTTCACACACATTTATTTGTTTTTTAGGTTTCTAATTGAATAAATCAAACGAAAACAACGTACATGATTAAATAAAGTCATGTGAGAGGCTAAGACATATGTCTTTTCATCATTTTTCATAAAAAATAGTTACACAGTACAATCTCTTAGTCCTATCTATGATTAAATTATGAAAATCAGGCTTTGTACGTGGCCCTCCTACAAATTCACCAATAAAAAATGGGGTGTGCGATCCACACACCCCTTTTTACTTCTCTCACACCTCTTGTTAATTTCTGTCATTTGATATTCTTTAATTCATCCGATCCGACGGTCGAAAATTAAAAGAGTATGAAAGAAGTAAAAAAATGTGTGTGAATATCACATCCCTAAAAAAATAGTCATCCTCTCAAAACGCAATCTCTATTAGCCCTCCCTCTTTGCCCTCTTTGACCAAAAAAAAAAAAAAAAATCCTCATTATCCACACAATATTAATACACATTATCGTTGCAATATTGATAAATTATTGCCACAATATTAAGAGTATTTTCGACAAACGAGCCAGTAGCTATTACACTTTGGAAATGGATCTTTTCCGGATCCTATCCATCAATCCGGGCTCTTGAAATTTAGTCAAATGACTAAAGTTATTATCACTTTTAAAGGGAGCCCTTATTTTTAGCCGTTGGATCAAATTTCAATGGTCTGGATTGGTAGATTTAAAATTTAAAACGTCTATCATGCCTCTTGAGAGATTTTTTTAGTGTGTCTGGAATGCGGAATGGTACATCATGTGTTATTAAAAGAGTAGTAAAATATTTATATTAAAAAATAAAATTTCCTTAATAACCGTAATGTACCATCGAGCACAATTTCCGCTATTTGAGGGCTAATGTCAAAGACTCAAAGCAACGGTTTGTCAAGTTCAATATTTATATTTGCCAATCACCGAAACTATACAATCAATCAATAATATAAACTCACACCAAAGTCTACGCCAAGTACTCGATCGTAATTTCGAACAATGAACCCGCCACCGCCCGTACACATCCAACTCTCCTCCCCGGGCTTTCCGCCAGCCACCACGATCACCCCAACACCTGATGGGACCCACCGGAAGGTCGCGATCGCCGTTGATTTAAGTGAGGAGAGCGCCTTCGCCGTCCGATGGGCCGTCCAGAACTACCTCCGACCCGGGGACACCGTCATCCTCCTCCACGTTCGACCCACCAGCGTCCTCTACGGCGCCGACTGGGGATCCGTTGACCCCAACGACGCCGTCTCCTCCTTCTCTGAGTCGCAGCAGAAATTGGAGGACGACTTCGACGCCTTCACCACTACCAAGGCGGCCGACCTGGCGCAGCCGTTAGTGGAGGCGCAATTTCCGTTCAAAATCCACATAGTGAAGGACCACGACATGAAGGAGCGGCTCTGCTTGGAAGTCGAGAGGCTCCGGCTCAGCGTCGTCATCATGGGCAGCCGCGGCTTCGGCGCCGCCAAGCGAGCCCCCAAGGTCGGCAGGCTCGGCAGCGTCACTGACTACTGTGTTCACCACTGTGTTTGTCCAGTTGTGGTCGTGAGGTATCCTGATGACTCGGACGGGTTGGGCCCTGGCGGCGAACCCGATACCCCGGTGGATCTCCACCCGGTGCCGGAGGAGGATCCGGAGGACTTCAATGAAGGCTCCTCCTCCGACAACGATGATGCGCATGGTAAATTTCGTTTGTCCTCAACTGTAAATTACACTAAATAATCGTAAATTGTAAAGTGACCCCTTTTTCTCTCGTCATGTTGCAGAAATCGAATAAATTGAAGGTTGAAGAGCTTACGCAGCGAATTTAAATGGGTTTATGGCTACTCTTATAATTTCGAGTGTTTTTCACTTTGCATTTTCTCATACCGGTGGTGAATTGAATGTGTGTCTCAGTCTGTATAATCACATGCATGTTTGATTTTATAGCTTTACCCTTGCTACGGTAATGGTCATTTACTTTTTTTTACTCCGAGAAGCACGGAATCATACATAAGACTTCGGGTAATCATACAGCCGAGCGTCGTTAACCATACGAGAAATTTTTTAATGCCAGGAATACGGCTTGATACTAAATGTCATAATACAGTGGTTAGAATTATTTTTTTTTTTTAAGCATCAAACCACTAGTATTATGACACTTGATATACCGGACCGTGTTTCTGGCACATAAAACATCTCTCTAACCATACAGGCAAAGGCGAACAGCGATTTCCGGCTATATAGGCAAACACCATTAACTACTTGACCTACAAACAAGACATCAATGCTTGCAAAAGAAAATTCAACCATTCAATAAAAGGGTGTTCGGAAAGCACACAAAAATACAGAATTTCAAATGTGAGAGAATGCAATCGTAGAAATCCACACACACAAACCAAAAGTTTTGGTCCAAAAAACCAACTACTGCATGAACCGATACAAACTACAAAGCGTGAAATGTAAATCCTCACATAGCTGCCATTGTTCCCTCACTCCGACTCCTGCGCATCGAGAGATCCTGCTTGAGGTTCATAATTCTGCTTCCCAAATCAAGGTAGTGCTGCCGACTATGCGCTGTTGCTTTTGTTCCGCTCGGAGGGAGGTGGCTGTGTCTACCCCGAGACTTTTTCAATGTTGCTACAGATGCACTTGCATGAGCGTGAGTTGATGAAGTCGATGGCTTTTTGGAAGATACACCATGACTAGCCTTCCTCGGAGCCTTGTGATCGGGTCTAAGGGTTCGATCAAACTGGTGGTTACTAATACCTAAGCGAACTGACCGATCTGCAGAATCCTTCAGAGAGCTGGACTTGATTTGCTGCCGGTTGTAGTAAGCCATGTGGGGAAGAAGTCCTTGCAGGTATTTCTTCAATTGGTCATCGCCGACATTCTTCTGAGCTGGGTTTCCTTCCAGACTGATGGCTTGCAAGGAGTTGTAGTTCGCCGCAAGTTGACCAAGACATTTTGCCGTTGAGATTTTGTTGAAGCGCAGATCCAGAACAGTCAGTTTTAGGAGGCGATGAAGACCCTCCACCTCACTGATCTTGTTTCCAGACAGGTACAATTCCTTAAGAGATGAACAAGAAGCTAGGCCTTCAACATAGACAAAACAGAAAAAAATAAGTTAGGACATGAATTATTCATGATTAATCAACAAGAGAAGCCAGGAAATATTTCAATGTGTATTCGATATAGGCAATCTACCATGTCCGATCCTCAAAATCCTGTTGTAGCTCAGGTCCAGTACACGTAGTCTTGTGAGTTCACGCAAACCTTCAATAGTAGAAATACTGTTTTTTGAAAGATTCAGCATATGGAGTCCTCGAGGAAGAGCACCAGCAGTTATCCTTACTGCAGCATGTATGCAAATGGAAAGCTAATTAGAATACAGAATCAATGAATCCCAAGAATAATTACAAACACCATAACACAGAAGCATACAGAAAGGATAATAAATATTTGAATCAAATGGAACAGATGAGTCAGAGAGGAAAACCTATGGAATTTCCTGATAAATTGAGCACCCTGAGATTTACAAAAGCACTAAGGAACGGGATCACTACCAATCCATGATTTGCAAGCTGAGCTGTGGTGGCAGCTGCACTCAAAGAAGATATATATCGCTTAGCAACTTCCATGCCAGGAGTGACCTTACCATCTGCCTTAGCAGTAGTCAAACCGTTTGAGTCATTGGACTCTCTCTTCACCTGATCATTAGATTGGGACAATTCATCCGTTTCTTCCACCGGACTGCTGCTATGCTGAAGATTATTAACCCACTCCTCGATACGCTTATATTTAAAATCCTTGTTTGGCAATTCATCCCAACTTAGAACTGAGGATTCTCCTTGGAGGTTTTTCTCTGTGATTACCTCATCTGCAGCTGGCATTATCCAGTCCTTTGCAAAACTAGAGTAGTTACAGGAATCATAGCCATCATCGATGGAGTTTTCAATATTATCGTTCTCAGCTTTACTTACAACATCATCTCTTTCCTGTTCTTGCTTTACCTGCATTTCAGTCTCATGTACTGAATTCCCTTTCCACCTCATGCCTAAGACATGCAGGTCCTCGGAAGATCTTGAATGCACTGCTAAACGATTAACAGGAGAACCATCTTCAATAGCTGGAACAGAAGCACTAATGTTTGCAGAAGAACAAGATTTAACAAGCCCTTTTGCAGTACAAGGTGTGAAGTCAGCAGAGTCATCAGCAAACTCTCCAGATGTTGGAGTATCACAGTTTTCATGGCCGTCTTTTTCTGATTGTAATGGTTCTCCAATTGAGAAAATTGATTCATTATTGACAATTTCAGAACTTACTTGACCGAGGTCGGAAGCAGGAGTTGTCTGAGATGGTTGAGGTGGGCTTTCTCCTCGGTCCCTACTTCCCTCTGGTACCGCCGATCCATTCCGATCAAGAGAACCATCAGAAGAAACTCCTTGATCAGTCTCGTCCCCAGCGTCATTGTCAGCAGAAGCCCTCCCATCAAGGTATAATTCACTTCCCAGAGACCTACTTTTTATAAGCCGTCCTGCCTGAGTAACCTTCTTGTCATTTTCTTTGATGAAGCTGCTTTCCATATCACCTGCTTTCCAATCAGCCTCAAGAGAAGATACATGCTTCAAACTGCTGTTAATTTGAGAAACTCCTTCTGTCTGTGATGCGTTTACGCTTGATTTTCCAGGCGAATCCTTCAAAGCTTGATTTGGAGAAGAAGCTTGCAATGTTTTATGCATTATTTCGACAGAAGGTTGAAAACTTTTCTGTTTGAAAAAGAAGACTCGGAATCAGAATAAGGAATGAACTATCAAACCAATCTGAATAAATCAGAAGTGCCAATGACCTGATGTGATGATTGTTCTGCTTACCTTAGGTTTGGGGCGATGGACGTTAGCTTGGAAACATGAAAACCTACCCATTGCTGGCAAAATATAAGAGCTAGTGAGCTACATCAACACTCGTGAATTACCTTTGACTACACTGGAAACTATAAACGACAAACTATTGTGCTTATTACTGTCTGGAAGCCTGTATGAACAACCTGACCTTGCTAAGTACAGTGAAAAACTACCATCAAGCTTCCGTTAGGGCAACCACGAATGTCATTAGCCATAATCAAGCGACAAACCCACTGAAACACGGCACAATCTCCAGATGTGTGATGATCTCGATCGCCTTAAAACACAAAGCAAAATCACTCTCTCATTATTACCCCACACCTTTTTAGAGGTGCGAGAGGAAATTGATTTTGCAGTAGCGGCCAGACTGAAATAAAATATCTGTCAAATGGAGAAGAACCCCAACCAGAACATACACCGGAAATGCTGGCCTGATAAAAAGAAAGAAAAAAAATACTGAAACTTAGCACCCCGCGCAGTAATGCACAACATACTATATATAACTCGGTAATTCCAAATAGAGGGGCAGAAAAATACAACTTTCTAAGAATCCATGACAAAAAAACAGATTGAAATCTCCTAATTGCTACTTGAAATGATTACCTCCCATCATTTTCTCTGATACACATTATAGGCTCATTTATGCATAGGATAGGATTAGATGGAATAACTCACAAGATCCAAACTCCAAATTATGTTGAAGTAAGAAAAAATCAAGGTAGCGGTTTCGTTTAGTGGGAATTAGAGGGGATAAGTTATAAGGTGTTGATATCCTACCATTTTGCTAGGATTCGACGGGATGAGTTTCTTTCCTGAGTAATCCATATTCTAACTTCAACTTGAACAGAACTTCTTCATTCTTTTCCTTCAACATGCCTTAAAATCTAATCATATTCAACTCAACATAATTGTTTATGTTAGTGATAAACATCTTTTGTTCCAACATACCCACCAAAAGCAATAAAAAGCTATTGAATATATATCTGTGTGTGTGTAATGTATACATATACATACATATTATGATATTTTCTGAATTCGTTTCCAAAGAAACGGATAAACAATTGCCTAATTCAGATAGCAAGATGGGAAAAGAGAAAAAACCAAACATTGCAGCTGACAAACACTATTTGTTTCTATTGTTCATGCCCAGAAAGATTAAACTGCATTAAGAAGTCCGAAAACCCGGCAATCAAACACAACCCATTAGAGAAAACAACCCACAAGTCAAAAACAAACAACAAGAACACATTTTTATCATCAAAAAAATCAGAAACCAAGAAAAGGAACGCAAAGAGTATAAATTTCAGAAGCAGAGATCTGACCTCTCCGTAGCCAGATTGTACTGGAAGGCAGCGCTCAACGAGAGGAAGACCCTGCCTTTCTTCTTCCTTCTTCTGCAGCAGCAGCAGAGCCACAAAGTCGCAATTAATTTTTTTTTTTTTTTTTTGTAAGTGTAAATTTATTGGTTTGTATGCATTATTGAGAGCTCCTCTGGCTCTGATTTTATACACCCCAAAAAAAATTATGAAAACAAATTGTTTTTGTTGGTTAATTTCAAGGATTTTGCGTAGAATTTGTGCTTCCGCGTGTTTGTTTGTTAAATAAATGGGAAAATTTTGCGTCCACACACGCAGCGAGGGCGACAGCCGTTGGTGTTTACTCCTCCTTTCATGTGTTTTTTAGCATATTATTTTTAAGTTCGAGTATCTATTTGAATTTAATTTTTTAAACTTAAAAATAATTTTTAAATTTTAGATTTTAAAAATTTGTTTGGTATGACTATTTTAAAAAATTGAACTCAAGACTAAATAAAAAATATAGTGTATTCTCTAAAAATACAAAAAGTAAGTTTTTAAAGTTTTTAAACTTAAACTCACTTATTTCTTGTCTTTCTATTCTCCCATCTCACTCCAAATCTCTTTCTCTTTTCTTCTTCCTCTCTCCCACTTCTCTTTTTTATTTTACTTTTTCCGTCTCTCATCTAATCTGCTCTCTTCATTCTCTTGATTCTTTCTCTCACTCATCTTCCTCTCTATCTCCTCGGATCCTCTCACTTCTTTCTATTTCATCCAATCATTTCTTACTTTATTTCCTCATCTCTCCTCTTTCTCTCGACCCCATTTTTTTGGATCTCTTTGTCCAGTTTAGGTTGTAATATTTAAAATTTTTAAATCACATACCAAACAAGTTTTTGAGTCTTAAAAAAAATTGCTTTCAAGAAAAATTCTTAAAAAATGTTTTGAGAAATTATAAAAAATTTCAAATAGAATACCAAACAAGCCCTTATTTTCTGCAGACGATATTTTATTTAATTTACAAAGAGAAGATTTGTCATAAGAAGAGTATATTGTTATAGTCAACTTAGTTATGACTAGGTATGATAAATTTTTTAATGTTTTCGAAACACAAAGTGATGAATCATATGTCATTATATAAGTGAGGAGAAATTTTATTTTATAAGTGTCATTCCACTTGTATAATAATAATGGTGTATCACTCTATATTCTAACATACTAAAACAAATCTCTCAATTAGCTATGCAGAAAAAATATTATTATTAGCAGTTCAAAAATTTAATTGTGATTGCTTTTATTAAAGTATGTTTTTATTAAGTATGTGGTCCATCAATATTAGAGGGAAAAATTGTTACTGGTACTTTAAAAATTTAACTGCAAATTCCAAACTTTTCATATTTAAAAAAAAAATATGCCAAGTTGGATATCTAAATGAGTTTATTGAAAAGAAAAAAAACGTTACTGCAATATAAAATAGCATCCAAGTTAGACCATCGTTTAACTGGAATTTGATTCCCGTCCTACCTAAATAATAAAAAATTAGTTTGGATATCGCATCATCAAAAAGATATTCTCATATGTTTTTTCTTCGATCACCTATCTCACTTTACATCTTCCAAGCAATTCTCAGTATATGGAACATGATATCTTGTTATTGGTTTCACATTATGAATCGAACCTGAACTTATACTAAACATAACACGTTATTCTAATCTCATAGATATATTATGTGATTATCTTTCGCTTATGTTTTCTAAAGATGATTCTAGCTTTTCCAGAAACATATGTATATTAAATAGATAAAAAATTTGAGAAATGCGCATACATTTTTTCGACTTTTCACGCATTCTTGTTTAATTTAACTGATGATTTTATTAAAAAATTAACGGCCACAAATAAAAAATGTGTGTAAGAAGTTAAAAACAATGTGCGAAAATCACCTTTCAATGAATAAGGCCACATTGTAATCTCTTATTACATAGAAATAAGTAGATGGAATGGGACATGGAAGGTGATGCTTCCAATTCATTCTTTAATATGAATATATGATATGGCTGTTCTCTCATTTTCGGTAGTTGATCTCGCCGGCCTTAGGTTTATGGTCATTGAATCTTATATTGCCAGCAGAAATTCAATTGGAATTTGGAATTTTAAACCAAACGGGTGCAATGTGGCAGCTCCTACTTCCGCACAAACAGGTTGGATTAGTGAGGCGGTGGGAGCGGGCGTACAATATACGTGATTCATATACTCATATCTAAAATTTTCTTTGAGTATAGGAGAAATTCTTCAGTGTGCGTGACATCTAAACACTAACACGTGGCATCTATGTTTAATAAAGTAATGTCATAAAGAGATAAACTTACCGCATGACAATATGTTATTGAATCAAAATAGGGGTGTGCTATCCACACATCCCATTTTACTTCTCACACACCCATTGATAATTTCTGTCCGTTGATCTACTTCAATTCATCCGATCCGACAGCCAAAAATTAAAAAGGTGTGTGTAAGAAGTAAAATAGGGTGTGTAGATATCACACCCCTCAAAATATTATGTTGTTGGTAAACTCATTCTATATATATATATATATGTATATATATATATATTTATATTTTTTTGTTCAAATATAATCTTCATTGATAAAAGAAATTGTTACAAGAAATAAACTTAAAGAAAATGTGCTAGTAGGCCAAGTGGACAAAGAAGTCCAAGCATAGCACACGATGGCCAATTAGACTCTATATGCTAACACAAGTCGTCTTCGCCACAACCACCATGTACCTCACCAATCTTTTGTTCGGGTTAGCCGATACCCGGTCACCACCAACACAACACAAGGGCCATAAAACAAACCGCACATGCAAATAAGTTCCAAATGAAGAACAATCTAATCATTAATCTCACAACAACAAAAATGCACAAATTTTCCTCTAAAAAACTCAACAAAAGAAATAAGCACTCAACGCCAGCAACTATATCCACCACTCGAGGGCTAACAAGGGAAAACTTTCGATGCCAACAAAGCAAGAAGACATGATACCATCAAACCGTACAAAGAGGCGGCACACAAACCCACACCAACTGCGAAGGAAATTGGTGCATCTCTACCTAAGTGAGCAACAGCTCTCTCTCAAAGAAGGTAGCAAACACAGTGGCCAGTATAGACTTCTCAATCGAAAGTAAACATTTAACAAACAATTAGAGGATTTTTGGGTGAAGTAGTGGGAGGGTAGAGGAGAGCTCTTGCGTGTTGTACAAAAGAAGTAGATCTACTGCCGACCTCAAGTTAGAACAAAAAGCCAACAACTGTGGGTTTACAAAGCTAAGGTTTTTGGAAGGGGTGGAGTTAGAAAAGATGCGATTTTTTAAGATATACGACAAACTCATTCTATATAAGTTATTCTCTTACTCTGCAAAGTATCTCTAAAGACCTACAACGCTGTATTTCGACCCCACCCGCTCTTATTCCCATCTAATGAAGTCTTTAGCAAGACTTGGTCCAAGCGTTTGGACTTTGGACCGACTCCAAAATCATAAGAGTGAGAAGAAACACCAAGTATTTTGAACAAAAAACAAACACTAGATATAAAATATTTACTCAGAAAATAATGTCCCTATAAAAAACACATGAGAAATTATCCACAAACCCAAGCAATACAATATATCGAGGCCCACAATAAGCCCAATAAACCGGGCCCAGGTAATAAAAGAATGTAGCGTTGTTTTAGGCCCATCGTTGTCCTCAACCTCGAGCTCGAGCTCGAGAGAGAGGCTGTCGGCTTTCCGCTATGGCTTCAAAGCTGCTTCCGCTGCGACGCCTCTCGAAGAGGCTTCTCAAACCTCCATCTTCTCCTTCTTCTTCTTCTTCCACCGCCTCCAGGGCGTGCTTGCATATTCTAGAAGCTTCGAAATCTCCACATCTCTCCCAGAACAGCCACGACGGACCTCGTCATTGGATAGCTTCCAGAAGCTTCTGTTCTAGCCCTTTGAATCTCGACGACGATACTCAAATCCCCGCCGCCATCGATTACCAGTAAGTCCCAATTTTCCATCAAAATTTTGTCTTCTGTCAACAAGGAAAGAAAGTTTTGATATTTTTCTCTAAGGTGTTGTAGGAAGTATAAATGTTGCTTTAACTAAGTTCAAATATACAAACTTTATGGGGAAAATGCGCTAAACACAATAAGTCGTATATATGTCACGGTTTATCACCCCTTATGACTGTTAGTGTCCCAGACCTGTGTAAAGTGGGAGCTTGTGCACTGGTTACGACCTTTATGACTGTTAGTGTCCCGCCAGTTCTATTTTTTATTGAAAGATTGTAACCGGTTAATCAACTGAGAAACTCCAAGGCTATTGATTTTGTGTTGGAAATGGAGTTTTAGTTGAAATTGTTGTTTGCTTCGAGGCGTAAAAATGAATGTTGCTAATGAGTTGATGTGCATACAGTTCTGTATTGCTGGAGGATGAATTTCACCGGCTAGCAGATTCTACAATACAAGACCTTCAGGAGAAATTTGAGGTACTTCTTTCGTTCCGTTCCTTTTCATGCCGTGTAATTTGAGTAAAAAACTCGTTAAGCATTGTTTTCTTGTTTTGGTACATAACACATTAAGTATTATCTTTTCATTGATGGTTCTACTTGGACAGGAATATGGAGATTCTGTTCAAGTTGATGACTTTGACATAGACTATGGGGTGAGAATGGCTGATTGCTGTTTGAAATTGATTAAATAATTAGGAAAATAATGATTTTTTGGTAAATAATTGGGTTTGCATTTGGCAGAATGAGGTGCTGACCTTAAAACTCGGGGATCATGGCACCTATGTTTTGAATAAACAAACACCAAACAGACAAATTTGGTTGTCTTCCCCAGTGAGGTATGTTGTCCGCTGTTGCTCTTACTGGTTTCAGGTTTGCTTGTGTGTTTGTGTCTCAACGCTTTTCTGAGTCTATATGTAGGCTTTCAAAATGTCTGTGAGTCTTGTTGATACCTTTGCTTCACACCATTGTTTGGACTGCATGTTATCTAAATGTACAATCTCTGAATGAGTAGTTCTGTAACGTGGGAAACTCTTTCATTGTGTACTATGAAGGAAACTGGATGTATCCTCAACAGTCAACACCAGACGAGCTGATCTGTCACTCTATACCATAGTCTGTCACACTATACCGTAGTGCACACATACATATTGAAATGTTTGAATGAACATATTTTTTATCGTCAGATGATGTATTACTGCATGCCCATGAGTTTGCTTCTGTGTCCATGGCTTCGTCATATTTCCTTGACAGCGGAGTTATTTTTCAGCAATGTGCACACACCTTAGCACGTGCTTGTGATCAGAAATTAATCCCTTAAACTTATGAGTGGATTATAAAGTACAGAAATTTGAATACGATCTTACAATTTTCCAATGCTGCCGAGGTTCTTAGCAGAAGCAAGAACAGGTACCAAATGATGCACAGGCTTGAATTAAAAAAAATTCCTAGAATGAAAAGTCTCCTACAAGATTTTGGAATGGAAGCTCAAAAAATGAAATTGAAATTAATTATTGTAGGAAATGTAATCTGATTAATGACTAGAACCTCAAATGGTAGCCCTTCAATTGGAACCTGTGCCCTTCCTTCTCCCACGTGGAAGAATGTCTTGATGCCCTTAAGCTCATGAAGGGAAGAGAGTTTGATGGGGCAGAGGGTCTTTATTGTCTACGCATCTTCTATATCAGGAATCCCATCCATTGGAGTACATTTTTATATGTAATCAATCTCAGAAATCCATGTGCTCAGTATTCTGTGGAGATGTGACTCTTGCCAAGTTACCATCATGCATGTGCCCATTATTCTTGGCACGTCGTTGATGTATATCAGGTTTCCAATCTGGTGGCCATTGACATGTCTTTATGGAAGCTAATTACGTTCATTGTCGTTTCGAGCCTTGTGTTTACAGAATTGGAATGATTTACTATACTGCCCATCTCTTTCATGTAGAATGCCATGTCAAGTGTGATGTAAACATATTCTCACGTACTCACCATCATGACAAGTCCTTGTACTGATATTCTAAAACCATGATACACATTTTCGTGCTTATTCGCCTACTCCTGCATCTATCTTGTGTAAAGTGTTAGACATTCACGGTTGCATTTAATCCTCACTGTTTTGCACAACTTGTTAATTTTTCTTTCGTTCTGCTAAATGATTTATGTTCTTGATGCAGTGGTCCTCAGAGATTTGACTGGGATCGGAGTTCTCAAGCGTGGGTTTATAGGAGGACCAAAGCTCATTTATTGAAAATTCTAGAGAGTGAGTTGGAGGAACTGTGTGGTGAACCCATCAGCCTCTCGTAAACCGCCTCAAAAGTGAGGTAATATAGTTTCACTTGGAAATTAATTTGCTGTACTCGTAGTTTTTCTTCCAGAACACATATTTGGGGTCCTCCACAGCTGAATATAATCTTATCTTGACTAGTTCTTGTCTGAAAATTTGTTTTTTGTTGAATAAACAACATGCTTAATGGGAAGGCAAGAACTTCATTTCGTTTCGCCAATTTTCTTCCAATGCAATTGTCTTGTAATTTCCTTTTGTGTTACTTAGTCTCGCTGGGAAAAATTTCACCGTGCAACTTATGATCTACTTGCGATTTGTCCACTCGACTTTTAATTTGTTATGAGCCCCTCTAATCCTTTAAACCATGCCAATTTGCTCATTTTCTCTTGGTAATCATAACTATTTATATTATAAATAACTTTGTAAAGATTCTTCGCGAAAAGTTAATAAAACTAAAATCGTTTAGTCAATTGTAATCAATAAATTGACGGTTAGTAATGTTTTTATCGAATCCGTCCATCTGTTTTTATACAGTTCAACGACTAAATGATCTTAGTTTTAAGGAGGTTTTTTTTTTTTTTTTTTTTTTTTGTAGAGATGATCTATATATAGTGACATATAATATAAATTTTGTAGAGATGATCTTTTATATAGTGACTTATATATAACGGTTTTGATTATAATCATGGAGTTCTGTGAATAGTTTACGATGTATTTTAAGTAGGAGTTCCTACTCAATCTTTGAGGAGCCAAGTCTTTTTCATTTAAAAGTCTTGTGGCAAATCGGAATAGAATACTAAAAGTCGCTTTGCAAAAAATCAATTAAAACTAAGGTAATTTAGTTATCAAATTGTTTAAAAACAAATGAACGGTATTGGTAAAAACATTACGAATTGTCTTCGTATTTGCTACAATAGATTGATTAAACGATCTTAGTTTTAATTTATTTTTACAGAGATGATCTTTACAGTTTGATTCATAGTCTGATTATAAGCACAAAGTTATGTAATTAAAACACTTTGAGTAGCCAAGTATTATTCATACTAATAAGTTAAATGGCATTGTTAAAAGTAGGGTAGTGTTCTCCACACATTCATGTTTATCTCCCATGCTTCTTGTTAATTTTTGTCATTTGATTTTTTTTCAATTCATTCGATTCGACGACCTAAAACTAAGAGAAATATGTATGAGGTAAAACAATGGTGGGTTGTATGTCCTTGAGGTACTAGGGCACCTTATACACCCCAACTCTATGGATGAGGGTCATCTTCAGATCTTCTTTGTAGGGATCTGAATGATCAATCAATTGTGTTTGTTTATCGTACATCGTGCGATTAGTTTTCGTTAGATATTCTTTGTGTTCAAATTTAAATAAAAAGTTCAAAATAATTTCTGGCAGCACGATATATGATGAACGGATACAATTGATTGTTTATTCAGATTCTTACAAAGAGGATCCGAATAGGATTCTAATCCCAACTCTATGATCACAGCGACAAAACTTTAATTCGACTTCTAGGTACAAGTGCTTTTCCGCATTGTGCCTGGATAGCACCTGCTGGTTTTATGTATTAAACAAATAATGGATATTTTACAGAAAAATAAAGGGAGTTTTAACGAAAAGTCCGCGGTACTATTCACTTTAACGAAAAACACTAAAAGTCAAATTTGATACTATTCACTTTACCCTTTATTTTGTCTTTATCGTTAAAACTTAAAGTTTTCAAGCTCTTTTTCATTAGTTTTCCTAAAAATAAACGTTGTGTAGCGTCTCTTCCGGGTTCCAAGGGATTAAGGATAGAATTAAGATTGAATAATCCTCGGATTGGTACTAAATAAAATATTTTGGTTGACATAAAAGTCTCGATTCCGACTAGAGTTGAGATCAAACGATCCTTCTCAATTATTAATCATTATATGAAAAATTTGACAGAAGCACTTGCTGTGATTTTTTTTATAAAATACTTCAAATGTTTTTTCAAGAATTACTTGCATTTTTATTAAAATTTTGACATGCTTATAATAGAAGAACTTTTGGTGGAAGCATAATCATCTCCAATTGGGCAATATATCCATCAACCGTTTATAAAATTTACAAATTTGTACTATTATATCCACCTCAAATAATGACTGAAAGTTTAGGATATAATATCCAGTTGTATACAAGAATATTCCGTTAAAATTAGATAAAAGCACCAGTGCATGAGTTGCACTGATCCATTAGACAACTGATTTTGCATGGTTGAACTATTACAATTTTAATCTAACCTTTTAAACAATTGTGTATCGTAGAAAAACCTAATATTTCAACGAATTTCAACGTGACATGTGTATATTAGAAAAATAAAAACCCGAATAATTGAGCGGATTACAACGTGTTTATTATGCTTATTTGCCATCAATGTCGCGCTCATAGTGTTTAAGATTACCGGTCCCTATTGATCCATTTAATTTTGGATACCAACTTAGTGGTTGCTATTAAACCATGGCACTATTAAGTTTCTGTCTGCAAGCTAAAAAGGGCAAGCATAATGCAAGTGTACTGATTCAGTACAAAGCTACTTTCGTAAACAGCTTACTTTCTGCGGTTGGTTTGTTCTCTCAAATATCCCCTCTACCAATTTGGGTGGCCAGAAACCAAGTGAAAATTTAGATCAACCTCCATCGTTCAAGGTGGGAAAGGAAACAAACATTTCACCAAAAACCATGTGAGAGTAATATTCTAATTGAGGAAGTTTATCTGTAAGTGATCGATTGTACCGGTGGATATGATTTCTCTCGTCAATCAACTGCATCAAGGGTTCGAATTTTTTGCATGCCTCTGCCCTTAGTCTAGTGTTTTAGAGTAGAAATATTGTTTGTAATAGATCAAAAAATGGAGGAAGTTTATAGAAAACATATTTCAGAAATGTTTATGTTTGTAATTTAGCTAGAACATTGATTGGCTTCTTACATTACAGAGCACATGTTTAGTGATTGTTAATCATTAATGAATGTAAATTCCACAATCTGTCAATCGAGAAAACTTTGAATAGGATTGTATGATTAGTTAAATGGTCGTACACTCTCATAAAGAATTAGATCCACTATATAATTAGGTACCATCAACACCTTCAATGCATACAAACCTACTATTTGTGAGAGTAACCGAACCAGCTGGCCGATCAGGATACTAAAAATTTCTTACGGTGTACAACCGATAATCGTCCATGCCAATATCATTTATCCTTCAGTTTAAATAACATTTTACAAAGAATGGGATGAAACGCAATCCTTTTGTCACTCCAAGTAAAGCCTCATTTGTCACCATCATGGTGTCAAATTTCATCAAGTCATGGTCTGTAGAAAAACCTAAGATAAATAAAAGCACCTACCATGCTTTTGCTTTGGCTAGCAGCAAACTCGTCTCGTAGTACAATATCTTCCTGGTGGTTTAGAATTTTCAGGAAAGTACAACTGCAAACCACCACCACACACACACAACCATTCAAACCCTAAAAACTTTAAAACAAATTAATATCCACCACAAGAACCAAACTACTCGATCGAGTTCAGATCAAAATGCTAACAAGACTCTTTCAAAATGATATTTTTTAAAGATTTTCTATCACAATTTAACGTTAATTTTTGTATTAACATTATAAAATATTGTGCCAAAAATATGAATAACAAAGAGTTTACAGAGAATGTCTTGATGCCCTTAAACTCATGAAAGGAAGAGAGTTTAATGGGGCGGAGGGTCTTTATTTTTTACGCATCTTCTATATGGGGAATCCAATCCGTTGGAGCACATGTTTATATGTAATCAATCTCGGAAATCCATGTGCTCAATTTTCTGTGGAGATGTATCTCTCGCCAAGTTACCATCATGCATGTGCCCATTATTCTTGGCACGTCGTTGATGTACATCAGGTTTCCAATCTGGTGGCCATTGACATGTCTTTATGGAAGCTAATTTACATTCATTGTCGTTTCGAGCCTTGTGTTTACAGAATTGGAATGATTTACTATACTGCCCATCTCTTTCATGTAGAATGCCATGTCAAGTGTGATGTACACATATTCTCACGTACTCACCATCGTGTAAGGCTATCTCCAACCGAGGGCTGGCCAGAGGGCTCGTTTGAGCCTTCTGGCCCTCCAAGATTCCCCAAGATATTAATATTTTAATGAACAGTACAGGGCCATATTTGCCTCCGTCTCCAACCGAGGGCTAGAGGGCCAAAGGGCTCGTTTTAGCCCTGTCACAAAAAACCGTCTCCAACCGAAGGCCAAAGGGCCATAGGGCCAAACATAATTTATTATTTAAAAACTACAATTTAAATTCAAATCTAACGGCTAGGTGACGTCAACATGATGTCAGCTAGCCGTTGGTAGCTGACATCATGCTGACGTCAGCTAGCCGTTGGATTTGAATTTTTTTTGCTATAAATAGGGTGGATATTGGGCTATAATTCACACAACTTTAAATTCAATCTATTTCAATTCAATCTCTTGCAATTCAATCTCTTTCAATTCAAGTTTGCAATGAATTCCAACTTTGGATCTTCATCCAATTCCAATTGGGGGTCCTCATCCAATTCCAAATTGGAAGCAAAATGGGCGCAAATGAGACAAGAAGATGAGGAGTCTGATGAAGAAGCTCAAGTAAGGCGCAACACACAAAACATGGCAGCAGCCATGGCTGCGGCCATGGTGTGTCAGCCAACTGAGGAACAACCTCAATGGGGTGGCTCTGTTGCTGGTCGCTCTTACAAACCACGAAACAGAGCGATGGCGCATGCCAATCTGATGAACAACTACTTCAACCCCGACTCGGTGTACACAGAAGAGGATTTCAGACGTCGCTTCCGGATGAGGCGTCATGTCTTCGAGCGTTTACTTCGTGATGTCCAGCAGGTCAATCCATACTTTCGACAGAAGCAGGACAGAGCAGGCCGCCCTGGTTTCTCACCTCATCAGAAGGTTACTGTTGCACTCCGAATGATGGCATATGGCTCCTCAGCTGATTCGATGGATGAAACCCATGGTATGTCTGAGTCTACATGCCTTGATACTCTTGAAGAATTTTGTAACACAATTGTTCATGTTTACAAAGACGAGTACCTCCGAGAGCCAAATCAAGAAGATCTGAATCGGCTCATTCACAAAGCTGAAGACCGTAGGTTTCCGGGCATGATAGGGTCATTAGACTGCATGCATTGGGATTGGAAGAACTGTCCCACTGGATGGCAAGGAAGCTTTAGCGGAAGGTCGAGACTTGTCCAAGCCATTCCAAACCCTAGGAATGATGCAGAAAAGTTGTTTACCTTACACCAAGAGGCATACCGAAAGATGTTGAGAGAGCTTTCGGTATTCTACAAGCACGGTGGAAGATTATTTGCGAACCGGCAAGAGGGTGGAGTCGAGAAAATTTGAACTCCATCATGATGTCTTGCATCATATTACACAATATGATAGTGGAGGATGAGCGAGATCGGTATATTGATGGAGAGTCCGATGATGACCAAGAAGATCCAAATAGGTCAAGAAGGGCTCTAGCAAAAATATATGATGGGCCTAATTTGCCTTTCAATCCAAGAACTGATAGTATCTCTATAAATGAGTATATGAGGCGCTATAGAATGATACGTTCTCGTGCCACAAATACGTACCTACAACAAGATCTTGTTGCACATCTTTGGGCCAAAAGAAGCATGGAGTAGGCTTTTAAGTTTTATGTTGTTAAATGTTTTTAAAAATGTTGTTTAAGTTTCATGTTGTTAAATGTTTTTTTATGTTGTATAATTTGTATGTTGGTTAATGTTATTTAATGTTATTTTATATTGTTTAATGTTGTTTCATGTTACTTAATTTAATTTAATGTTGTATAAATGGCCTAGGAAAAAAATAGAATTGAAAAAAATTATGAAACAAATTTTGTGAAATAGAAGTTATATTTTGTGAAATAGAAGTTATAGGAAAAAAAATATGAATCAAATTTTGTAAAATAGAAGTTATAGGAAAAAAATAGAATTTAAAAAAAAATTGAAACAAATTTTGTAAAATAGAATTGAAAAAAAATATGAAACAAAATTTGATTAATATGAAAAGGAAAAAAAAAGGGAAAAAAAGTTTAAATTCATTAAAAAAAAAAGCCTAATAATACAACGGCTACTAGCCGTTATATTAAAAAACATTCAAACTATTAGTGTCGGTTATAACCGACACTAATAGTAGAACTATTAAAAAAAAAAATAAAACCTCTTTAATGCTGTCGGTTTTAACCGACAGCAATAGAAAACATTAAAAAAAAAAAAGCCAGCCCGGGGCTGGCTGGCTGGCCGAAAGCAGCCAGCCCTCCAGCCCTCCAGCCCTCTCCGATCCCGTGGGGCCCTCTCAGATTCCAGAGCCCTCTGGCCTAGCCCTCGGTTGGAGACGGTTTTAGGGCTATTTTCGGCCCTCTGGCCCTCTGGACCTTTCGGTTGGAGATGGCCTAAGTCCTTGTACTGATATTGTAAAACCATGATACACATTTTCGTGCTTATTCGCCTACTGCTGCATCTATCTTGTGTAAAGTGTTAGACATTCACAGTTGCGTTTAATCCTCACTGTTTTCACGACTTATTAATTTTTCTTTCGTTCTGCTAAAAGATTTATGTTCTTGATGCAGTGGTCCTCAGAGATTTGACTGGGATCGGAGTTCTCAAGCGTGGGTTTATAGGAGGACCAAAGCTCATTTATTGAAAATTCTAGAGAGTGAGTTGGAGGAACCGTGTGGTGAACCCATCAGCCTCTCGTAAACCGCCTCAAAAGTTAGGTAATATAGTTTCACTTGGAAATTAATTCGCTGTACTCGTAGTTTTTCTTCCAGAACACATATTTGGGGTCCTCCACAGCTGAATATAATCTTATCTTGACTAGTTATTGTCTGAAAATTTGTTTTTTGTGTGAATAAACAACATGCTTAATGGGAAGGGAACTTCATTTCGTTTCGCCAATTTTCTTGCAATGCAATTGTCTTCTAATTTCCTTTTGTGTTCTTTGGTCTCGCTGGGAAAAATTTCACTGTGCAACTTATGACCTATTTTCAATTTGTCCACTCGACTTTTAATTTGTTATGAGCCCCTCCAATCCTTTAAACCATGCCAATTTGCTCATTTTCTCTTGGTAATCAGAACTTTTTATATTATAAATAATTTTGTAAAGATTCTTTGTGAAAAGTTAATTAAAACTAAAATCGTTTAGTCAATTGTAATCAATTGTAATAAATAAATTGACGGTTAGTAATGTTTTTATCGAATCCGTCCATCTGTTTTTATACAATTCAACGACTAAATGCTCTAGTTTTAGGGAGTTTTTTTTTGTAGAGATGATCTATATATGGTGACATATAATATAAATTTTGTAGAGATGATCTTTTATATAGTGACTTATAATATAACAGTTCTGATTATAAGCATGAAGTTCTGTGAATAGTTTACAATGTATTTTAAGTAGGAGTTTCTACTCAATCTTTGAGGACCCAAGTCCTTTTCATTTAAAAGTCTTGCGGCAAATCGGAATAGAATATTAAAAGTCGCAATGCAAAAAATCAATTAAAAGTAAGGTAATTTAGTCATCAAACTATTTAAAAACAAATGAACGGTATTGGTACAAGCATTACGAACCGTCTCTGTATTTGCTACAATAGATTGACTAAACGATCTTAGTTTTAATTTATTTTTGTAGAGATGATATTTACAGTATGATTCATAGTATGAATGGTTCTGATCATAAGAACAAAGTTCTGTGATTAAAACACTAAGAATTTTGAGTAGGAGTTGTTACTCAAATATGAGTAGGAACTCCTACTCAAATATGAGTAGCCAAGTATTATTCATACTAATAAGTTCAATGGCATTGTTAAAAGTAGGGTAGTGTTCTCCACACATTCATGTTTATCTCCAACACTTCTTGTTAATTTTTGTCATTTGATTTTTTTCAATTCATTTGATTCGATGGTCGAAAATTAAGAGAAGTGTGTATGAGGTATAACAATGGTGGGTTGTATGTCCTTGAGGTACTAGGGCACTTTATACACCCCAACTCTATGGATGAGGATCTTCTTTGGATCTTCTTTGTAGGGATCTGGATAATCAATTAATCGTGTTTGTTTATCGTACATCGTGCGGTCAGTTTTCGTTAAGTACTGTTTGTACTTAAATAAAAAAATTCAAAATAATTTCTGACATCACAATATATAATGAACGGATACAATTGATTGTTCATTTCGATTCCTACAAAGAGGATCCAGATAGGATTCTAATCCCAACTCTATGATCACAGCCACAAAACTTTAATTCGACTTCTAGGTACAAGTGCTTTTCCGCATAGTGCCTGGCTAGCACCTGCTGGTTTTATGTATTAAACAAATAATGGATATTTTACAGAAAAATAAACGCTGTGTTGTGTCTCTTCCGAGTTGCAAAGGATTAAGGATAGAATTAAGATTGAATAATCCTCGGATTGGTACTAAATAAAATATTTTGGTTGACATAAAAGTCTCGATTCCGACTAGAGTTGAGATCAGATGATCCCTCTCAATTATTTACTCATTATATGACCTAACATACGTCATGTTTGAAACTACTTCTAAAATAATTAAAATATTTTTGAGTTAAAAGAAGCACTTGAAATATTTTTTGGATAGAAGCATTTGCTGTGTGTTTCTTTCATGAAGTACTTCAATTGCTTTTTCAAGAAGTACTTATATTTTTATTAAAAATTTGACATGCTTCTAATAGAAGCACTTTTGGTGGAAGCATAATCATCTCTAATTGGGCAATATATCTATCTACGGTTTATAAAATTTACAAATTTGTACTATTATATCCACCTCCAATAATGACTGAAAGTTGAGGATATAATATCCAGTTGTATACAAGAATATTCCGTTAAAATCAGATAAAAGCACCAGTGCATGAGTTGCACTGATCCATTAGACAATTGATTTTGCTTGGTTGAACTATTACAATTTTAATCCAGCATTTTAAACACTTCTGTATTATAGAAAAACCTAATATTTCAACGAATTTCAACATGACATGTGTATTTTAGAAAAATAACTACCCGAATAATTGAGCAGATTACAATGTGTTTATTATGCTTATTTGCCATCAATGTCACACTCATAGTGTTTAAGATCAACGGTCCCTATTGATCCATTTAATTTTGGATACCAACTTAGTGGTTGCTATTATACCATGGCACTATTAAGTTTCTGTCTGCAAGCTCAAAAGGGCAAGCATAATGCAAGTGTACTGATTCAGTACAAAGCTCCTTTCGTAAACAGCATACTTTCTGCGGTTGGTTTGTTCTCTTAAATATCCCCTCTGCCAATTTGGGTGGCCAGAAACCAAGTGAAAATTTAGATCAACCTCCATCGTTCAAGGTGGGAAAGGAAACAAACATTTCACCCAAAATCATGTGAGAGTAATATTCTAATTGAGGAAGTTTATCTGCAAGTGATCGATTGTATCTGTGGATATGATTTCTCTCGTCAACCAACTGCATCAAGGGTTTGAATTTTCTGAATGCCTCTATCCTTAGTCTAGTTTATGGTAGAAATATTGTTTGTAATAGAAAAAAAAAAGGAGGAAGTTTATAGAAAACATTTTTCAGAAATGTTTATGTTTGTAATTTAGCTAGAACATTGATTGGCTTCTTACATTACAGTTGCCCAAGCACATGTTTAGTGATTGTTAATCATTAATGAATGTAAATTCCACAATCTGTCAATTGAGAAAACCTTTGATATTATTGTCTGATTAGTTAAATAGTTGTGCACTCTCACAAAAAATCGAATCCACTATAGGTACCGTCAACTCCTTCAATGCATACAAGCCCATTCTTTGTGAGAATGACCGAACCAGCTGGCCGATCAGGCTCTCTTACTAAAAATTTCCTTCAGTGAATGACTGATAATCGTCCATGCTAGTATCATTTATCCTCCAGTTTAAATAACATTTTACAAAGAATGGGATGAAACACAATCCTTTTGTCACTCCAAGTGCCAGGAACATAAAGCTTCATTTGTCACCATCATGGTGTCATATTTCATCAGGTCATGGTCGGTAGAAAAACCTAAGATAAATAAAAGCACCTACCATGCTTTTGCTTTGGCTAGTAGCAAACTCGTAGTACAATATCTTCCTGGTGGTTTAGAATTTTCAGGAAAGTACAACTGCAAACCACCACCACACACACACAACCATTCAAACCCTAAAAACTTTAAAACAAATTAATATGCACCACAAGAACCAAACTACTCGATCGAGTTGATCCTTTGTGCGAAATACAAAAAAAAAAAAAAAAAAAAACAGTTTTAACAAAACACTCAACGTACTGTTTCCTTTTAACGAAAAATCACATTTTTAACTTTTACTGTCACCATTCATTATACCTTTAAACATGGTTTTCATTAAAAAAGAAGTTTATTTGGACTTTTGGTTAGTTTTTCTAAAAAAAAAAATGCTAAAGAGATTCCTTTAAAATGAGATTTTTTAAGGATTATTTGTCACAATTTAACGTTAACTTTCGTGTTAACATTATAAAACAGTGTGCCAAAAATATAAATAACAGAGAGTTTACATAGAATCTCATTTTGAAAAAGTTTTCTTAACATTTCTCGCATGGTAATTTGCAAAGGTTATTATTATTCTTTCTGAACAATTAACAACCCTTAAAAACGTACCAAAACAAAGTGATTAAGTAAATTAAGAACATATGATTGGGTGATGAACTTGTGGTGTCTGCTGAGAGCCTCTCTCAACCACAACCTGGTTACGTGGGAGATTTATTCGTATTATTTTATGATAATCTCTGATTAATGATTTGATGGCCGACCATGGACCTTACATTAATCAACAAATAAAGATAACGGATAAGATGCTAATCTCATGTTCTTCGTTAATCAACTTTGTTTAAGGTCTTAAGCTAGATATTTGTTGAGAGAAAAGAATAAACAAACATACACAGATATCCAAACCAATGTTAACCACTATGATTAGAACAAATTAAAGTAAAGTACGTAACCTTCGACCTACTAACAAATAAAGTTATGACATGGGATGGGAGGGTGTCTTATACTCTCATGCTTAAGCAATATTGTTGCTAAAACCCACCATCTTGTAAAAACCAGTCAATATCAACTCCCCTTCTCTCCTATTTTACAGGAGAATAGAAACTGTGGTAGTTTAGAGTTGTTTGATTAGAGTAGCTTCGTATCATGTGAGTTAGATAAATATGACATGTCCCAAATTTTTGTAGAACTTGTCTTAGAGTGATGTAATTTGGTTGCTCCTACATAAGGGTGCATGAAAATGTCTAGGATATTAATCAAAGGTTGAGAATTTGGAGAACAGCTGCTACGCCTTGGCTGTTGGTGCATATGATACCTACGACACGATTGATCAAAATTTGCCTGATTGTCAATATGCACAAAAAATTAGAATTTGACAATGATATGATACAAACATTTGAACGGTTAAATTTAACTGATCGTAATTTCAACACCAATAATATATCGACGGTGAGAATTCTCCAACACGTGTGGTGCTTGTGACGTGCGGGAGGTTATCATGGGTCATGACACAACGTTGGCTTTAAATCACAACACAATGTGTTCAAAGGACAAACAAATCACAGCACAAAGAAGTCCCAATCTAGTGTGTTGAACGATGACTTGATGTATGGACTAGGGTTTACTTGCGTGCCACAGAAATTGGCCATGGCATTTTCTGACAACTGCCACGACCCTTCACGCCACCTTCAATCCATCAACTCCACTCCTCTGAGGACTCGGTCGTTTCATCTCCACCACACATCATGTGCTACCTTCTACTGGCGCCGTGCTATTTTATCACAATAAATGCTCGTTTGGTATTGCTGTGTTTTGAAAAAAAAAAACTGTTTCTGTTGTGTTGTGAGAATAAATACATTTTTGTTGCTTTACGTTTTCAGTTTTTTTCACAGAAAATTATGAAAAAAGCTGTGTTAAAGTGTTTACCAAACACCTTTTTGAACTAAGTTTTTTTTTTATACCCACTTTTTTTTAAAATCATCTCAATAACAAACCAGTACTAAAATCTATAGACCTGGCTTCTCTGCCCTCTCACTTCCCATACACCCCCATCCCCTCCTATTTATAGGGTGACGATTAAGTCACATTAACATTTTCTATTACTATTGTTTTTTTTGTCTTATTTTCTCTTTAAAAAAATCAATATAAAATATTAATATGCCTTAATCATAACCGCACAAAAAAAAAATAAAATAAGAGTATGAAAAATGGAAAGGTAGAGAAGCCGGTCCAAAATCTATTCCTTCCAGAAACACGTCTAAATAAATTCACCGTCAAAATATTCTAGTAAGTTATGTTATCAGATTATTAATACAGACCATCCGTGTTCGAGCCGGATCGTCCACGAACAAAGATTTACTCGATTAATAATTCGGATTAACGGCCGGACTAAAATCATCCAACCCTACTTAAAAAGGGAAAACATAATAAGGCACTTCAATACAAGAAAGAGAAAGAAAAAGGAAATGGCTAATCTTGCAAATTACAGAAGGATGTGCTATCGACACACTCAATTTTACTTCTCACACGTCCCTTAATACTTTCAGTCCGTTGATCTTCTTCAATTCATCTGATTTGACGACCAAAAATTAAAAAGGTAAATGAGAAGTAATCACACCCCATTACAAAATAGTATTTTTACAAAATAATGGCACGACGT
This sequence comes from Malus sylvestris, assembly GCF_916048215.2. Taxonomy (NCBI): domain Eukaryota; kingdom Viridiplantae; phylum Streptophyta; class Magnoliopsida; order Rosales; family Rosaceae; genus Malus; species Malus sylvestris. The sequence goes on from NC_062276.1 coordinate 7,332,153, forward strand.
AAACATGAAGAATCGGAAATTTAAATTAGTAAAATAAAAAGAAAAAATTTAAACAAATTGCGTGCCTAATACGAAATTAACTACAGATCTAATCAGGAACCGCTGAGTTGAGACTGTTGTAAGTAAAAAGAATTATCCATCATCCCCACATCAGACGGCTACAAGCCTCCAAAGCGTAAAAATCGACGGCTTCAGATCCTTCATTAAATTTTACGGATTGTCTTGCCGGCGAAATCTCCTCGTGGACTCAATAACGGGCGAGGACAGGGAACCCGGCCGGTTTAGATCGATCCTCCGGTCTTTTCGAGGTCTCGATGAGTCAACCGAAGTGGCTCCGTCGTCGGGTTCGGTCCGACCCGCTCGAGCTGCCTTACTCGAGCCGCACCTCCGGTGAGGACATGAACGGTCGAGGTCGTCGACCTGTGATGTAAAACGCACGAATCTTAGCAGTTGAAAAATGAAAGACGATTCTGAAATCAACGGAAACAGAGAAGTAACGTACCTGAGAGCGAAGATCCGACGCGGTTTCTCTGAATCGCTTCAACGAAACGGCGGTGGCGTCTTCGGAACTATCTCCATCGCCATTGTTGGACGCAGTCGCAGACTGCTCGCTGCTCGATGCGCTCGAAGTCGGCGGAGGCGGCGTCGCCGTCGAAGACAACGGCACCACCTGATTATCTCCGCCCTCATCATCATCGGCGTCATCGTCGTCCTCAATCTCATCGTTGTCGGAATCGAATTCATCATCATTACCGTCCTGGCTCACCTCCTCCTCCTCCTCGTCTCTGCTTCCGTCTCGTACAACGCAGCTCTCGCAAACCGAAAAAGTGTGGCCGAGCTTTTCGCCGGAGGCATTCCACGGCGTCGGCGACTGGCACCCGTGGCAGAGGAGGCTCCTGGAGTGGCGAGCCACCAGAAAATTGGCGCCGTGGACCTTGGCGTCGCAGTCCCAGCACAGCATCGCCTGGTCCGATTCGCAGAAGATTCTAGCGGGAAGCCGGCAGAGCTCGCAGTTCTTCATCTCTCTCTTGATTGCAAAGGACGCAGAGTCCGCCTTCAGTTTCTGGAAATTTCTTTTCTCGCAGCTTCTTTGTGTTTTCTCGGAAAAAATTATTCTCTCTCTTCTGCAAGCTCGGGATGGGATGGGATGGGAAAGAAGGGAAAAGAAAGGATTTGGCCACTTGCAGTTATTTATAGCAACAACCCTGCTTTTTCATTTCATTTACGATTTTACCATTCTTGAACATGTTTTTGACACATCAACTACTTAAATAATTTAATTTCAAGAGCAACCACTTTGCTACTCATGATTAAATAGGAACTCTTATTTAATTAGTACAAGGTTTTATGTTTATAATCACAACTGTTTGTATTATGAATCACTGTATAAAGATTATTCTTGTAAAAAATAAATTAAAATTAAGGTTGTTAAGTCAATTATTTTAACAAATACATAGACGGTTAGCAATGCTCATTGTTCTAAAAATTCCTGCCTAGGCCTTGCCTGGGCGCTAGGTGGTTGGCCACCACCCCGATTAATGCCTAGGCATTTGAAAATAAAAAAATGACGTTTAGACATGCTGAGACGCCTGCCTAGACCTCCTAGGCACCCGCCTAGGTTGTGACTCATTTAGACAGAAAATAGATAAATTTCATTTTGTATTTTTTTTTTCAATAAACGGTAAGAAATTTGTTGAATACTTAAATAAATACACATTATATGCATATGTTTCCCATATTTTTATTATGTTCTAATACTTCACAATATATATGTTATTCTATTTTGTAGTTTATAATGAAATTATATATATTTTAAGTATAAATTGACATTTATTTACACAAAATAATAATAGATTTACTTAAATCTGCCTAATCTGCCTAGTCTGCCTAGGTGCTACGCCTCAGCTCGTCGTATGACTAACGCCTAGTCTTTTTTAGAACCTTGGTAATGCTTTTACCAAAAGACATTAAATTTAATTAATATTTTACAGATACGATCTTTATATAATGATTTATAATATAAAATGTTCTATAGAGCAATAAATATAACAATCTATTTTTGTACTACTTTTGCCCGTACCTGTTATTTGTAGTTGATTGCATATATTATGGTTTAATAGTATTTCTCTTTATTTGTAGTGAGATATTTTAAATTCGATTATCACTAAATACGAGTTTAAACAATATTATTACTAATTCATTCTAATGCTAAGACCATACGTAGGTAATATCATATTTTAAAGAAAGAATTTTTTTTACTGACGATGAAATCGGACCAAGTAACAAAGGGCACGGAGGTCATTTCGAAGTAGAAAACGGTGCAGAAATTCTTTGGGTGGCGTGTGAGGATAGCACCAAAATAGTCCAAGGGTTTCAAAGGGAGGAGGACCAAAGACGGAGGCTGTGGTGCTCCGCGGCGCCAGGTGTCGGCTCGTCAGGGAATAAAAGCTATGTGTGGTCTATATATCGAGAAATTTTTAGTTACGACGGAAACACGAGTGGTACTCTTTGTGTTTTTATGTAAGTAGTGATAAATTTTATTTTTTAAATTATTAATTTTTTATCACATATATCCTATTATTTATAAAATAACATATGATGTATGATTCTGTGTGACGATCACATTGAAAAAACTATCGTATATATCTAGGGGGCTTTCGGTCTATTGCCTCCTTGGTTGGTGGTGCAGACTTGCGAGGATATTTTTAAAAATCTGGCGGAAAATGTCGTCCAGGTGGCATATTTCAGTGCAAGGGAGATTGTAATGTGGCTTACGTGGCGGAATTTGAGCCAACGGACCACGTGGGTCTGCACCTGCAAACGGATTTGATTATCAATTACGTGTACTGTGGGCCCGGGCTCGTTCGATTTTCAGCCTTGCATTTCGCGGCTCCGAATATTGTTCTCCAATTCCTGGAGTCTTGAGTCTTCCCATACGCGTTTATTAAATATTTTAATATTAAAATAATAATATAGAAAGATGTTTTTTATTTATATTTTTATTTTGTAATAAAAAAAATAGAAATCAACTATAAATAAGCTGCCCACTATCTTTGAAAATAAATTATTTAAAACTTCGGGAAAAAAATAACAAAAACGAGGGAGCACACACAGTATTTATACTAGTCTTTTGGTAATTGTGTTTGCTGCTACGTGGCTCTTTCTCAGCCGTTGGTCTAAGGTCCATCAATTTCTTATCGGATGCCCCCAAAGGGACGTCCATCTAGTAACTAATGAGTAACGGTTTTCAAGTGTGTGTGCTTACAAATCACAAGTGACTTAACTAGTAAAAAAATGCTGGGCCAAGCCCAAAGCCCAAAGCAGATTTGCACACTTCCTTTTCCCAAAACAACTGGACGGCGTTATCTGCGGCAACCAAATCTCAATGCTAAACCCAGAGTTCCACCGGTAAATACTTTCAGTTTTTTCTTCTTCTTTTTTTTTCTTTAGAAAAGGGGAACACATGGTGGCTTGCCACGATAGGTCATCATTCTAGATGTCGGAAAGACTGATAGAGATATTTTAGTTTTTCCTTATCTAACATCATGCGATTCACCAGCATCAATAATCGAATCCAGCACCAATAAATACTTCCATTTCACTAACGCCATTTTGAAACTGTGAATTACCCTATTGATGATCAATGATTGAAAATGTTCTCAGCCTAGATCCCTAATTTCCTTTTCAGAGTTAAATTGGTGTGCACAGTTGAAAGCAGAGTACTACATTTATCATCAATTTATATCATTTTTTGTATCTTCTCTCTAATAGAGATAAGGTCCAACAACATATGTGGGTCTCATCTCTATTAGAAAAATGATACAAATAAATTGTAAGAACATCATTTTCGATAAATAAATGAAATAAATCGATTATGTAACTGTTAATCGAATTGCATACTAAGCGGGGTTAATGTCAGCCATATGTAGGTCTATTATGTACTTCTACGCTTAAACGTAAATGTATTATGCTCTAATAAGTTATAGTATTTGGTCAAATTTGCATCAAAGGACCTCAATTAAAAACCTAGATGGTAGCCAAACATCATTAATCAAGTTTATAAACACGGTGATTAAGAATCCAATATCAAAGGGCAATCGCAAAATAGGCAAAATTGGAAAACTAAATCATCATATTAGGGTTTCTTCATGCCCTTGCAAAGGTGTTTAGTTATGCATATCATAATAATAACAATAAAGGTCAACGATGGTGTGCTCCTAAGCTCTTTCTTAATTGACAAAAAAAAAAAAAAAGACCTCTCTTTCTTTTGGACGAATTTATGCTTATGGTGACATGTAGAGAGCTTAATTAGAACACTTTATTTATAATAGAAAAACTCTAAAAAGTCGGGTAAAAACTCTCATAAAAAGAAACAAAATCGACCACAAACAAGGAAAGAATTCTTCTTGACTTGATAAACACATCACACTTTGCATCCCAAATTGGGGCCTTTCCACTATCTAGAAAATTCTGTAAAAATACAAAACTTGGAGACCAATCTCTTAGATTACCAAGCATATATGGCACGACATTTGAAAAATCGGAGAAGCCTTTAAATCTTCATTCTCCCACAACTGCATAGTTCTGTTGAGAATTTAACTTTCACGGGATTGATTTGCAAAATTGAAACGTTTGGGTCCGTTAAAAAAATATGAAATTTGGACACAACGATCCTTCACATCTTAGCTTCCTTCTTGAGTTGGCCTTGCATCAAACACCTTCAAAAAGTTGATTTATCATAAAAAACGTCCCAAGTTCGCAAATTGGCTGAAAGTAAAATAATAATAATAATAATAATAATAATAATAATAAGGCTCTTTTAAGAACCATTCTTTAATAAAATCTAGAGATAATTGACATGACAATACATGAAATAATGCGCTTATCATACAGGAAAATGGCTTGTGGAACTGAAGTAGCAGTGTTAAAGAAAGCTAAATAAATACTGATGACAAAGATCATGATCGGAAGAACAAGCTGCATGCATGGTAACATGGTTTGCAAATCGCACGCTATCTCCCGTTTCTTGGCGTATGCAATACTGCTGCTGTTTTGCCCTGCTAGGGATACACTAACATATGAGAATCCAATCAGCGCTGGATCAGAAACTTCTGTTTCAGCCAAAGGAAAATTTGAACTTGGATTCTTTACCCCCTTCAGCTTCACCTACAGGAAGCGCTGGCGCTGGTAGCAGATATATATGTTGGCATATGGAACAGCAAGATGAGTCCGAGGACAGTGGTATCTGGTATGGGTTGCCAACAGAGAAAGAAACTCTCTTACAATTAATATATTGTCTCTGTGGCATTACCAATATATATATTTGTCGTGGACGTAAATAATACATCATTCGTCCATTATATAGTTGTCATGGGATTGCACTACATGACATTGCATGATCTTAGATAAATAATGCGTAGTAAAATAGTTATTAAATTGGCTAAATTTTTTGTTCAGAAAACTTATCCTCCACTCGAGAATCGTTTTATGATTTACCCCTCTCGTCCTAATGCCACTTTGTACTAAAATAAAAGATGTTAAATTCGATAACATGTTTACTTACTTGAAATGAGAGAAGTTATGAATAAGGAAAATCACGAAATAGCAGTTGGAGTAACCACACACTCTCTCTCTCATCAATCATATCTTTACTTATTCAGGTATTATATTATGAATTATATAATGTCGGCATACATATTCCAAAAACAATTTCAGATCTCATCATCATTCAAAGTACGTAAACTTGCTAAATCCAATGCTGGCCAAATACTTCCAATTCTCATATATCAGATCAACCTCTCAATTCTCACGGATTTCAGGGTAGGTTTTACATGTGGCTGTAGCTGCCGCTGACTGGTTGCGCTGCGACCGTTGTCATTGGCACTTTCAGAGCACTTGGATTGTCTTCAGGAATGAGAGCATCCTCAAATTAAAAAAAAAAAAAAAGAAAAAAAGAAAAAAAAAACCCTCTAGTAAGTTTCTCTCTCTTTTCCCAAAATTAAAGGTTTTGGATGAATTCCAAAAGCTTGACCTTTTTGTGGCATAATTGATTAAATTAGGTACCATTATAAAATCAATTGATAATATGGGGAGTAGCTCAAGATCATATAAGTCTATAGCTAAGTTGACAACTCACCGATGTGGGACAAATTGTCTCTCACATTTCAACTCTCAACACGCTCCGTACGTGTAGCTGATTTTCAAGCCTACATGTGGACAACAAGTGGGTGATGCGTGAGCACGTGTGACCCTTAGACTTTCACACGTGGGACAATCTGCTCTTATACCATGATGAAATTGGAGTTTCACCGTAAAACCAATTGGTAATATGAAATTTAACTCAAGACTATATAAGCACATATGCAAATTTATCCCTCATCGATATGGAACAAACTGTCTCTCACGTTTCAACTTTCAACACGTTCACGCACGTGTAACTAGACGTAAACAAGAAAATAATGCAGGTTGATTTTGGTCTTCATGGGTCTCTATCATCATATTATTATTAAAGTATAATTGGGAGAAAAACCAAAAAGTGGCAATTGTTTGTTTCCATAAAAAATTCTTAGGTCCGGGCATCGAATACTCCAACCAGTAGCGAGGTCAGTGGACAAAATTTATAAAGGTAAAAAGTTCTAGAAATATGTTGACAATCATTTGAGGTCCAAGTTCATGGTGTGCAGAGAAATTAGACAATATTTCATTCAACTAAATGACTTCGCTTGATGGAAACTATCCAAATTATTCGGATCTTTACTAACCGGAATGTTCAAATAAGGATTTGGATTATCCGAAATATTCGAATGAGGATTTAGACTAACCGGAATATTTGAAGTTGGATATAAACACAATTTCTTATAGTATAATTCCATTACAAGATTGTATGATGAGTAAAGTTTTAAAAGACATAAGGTTCTGACATATAATATATATAAAAAATTGATAGTCTTTCCTTAATATTTTGGTGAATATGATAGTATGAGAAAAATGTTCAATGATTACAAGTTTGTAGTACTTTATGGATTTTTTTTTGAAACTCGTATATTATTTATAGTGAATTTTAAGAGGAATAATTATGTCCAACATATGACCTAAAACTTTAAAATAACCAAGCTGAAAAATGAATATAGTGCGCACAGTAGCAACGGCAACAACCTTCATTCAAGCATTTCGTTGAACACTTTTCATACATGTTTACAATGGCGGATTTAGAAAATAATATTATGAGGGTTAGTTAGAATAGTGCGCGTAGCGCGCAATTTTTTATTTTTTTACCATAAATAGCATGTGTATCGCTATTTCATCGAGTCTTGGTAGACCTAAAGTCATTTGGAAAAGCATATCGCACACCTGTTAATGTATGCAAGGGGCACCACCCAAGGTATCCATGGACATTCACCGAGTCTTGGTAAACCTGAAGTCAGTTGGAGGGCATGTATGAAGGCAACTTTAATATTCAAAAGAGCAGCACCCAAGGTATCCATGAACATTTACTAAAGTTCGGAGGGTCAGCACCCAAAGTATCCATGAATGTCCACGGAAGTTCGGGGGGTTAGTTGACCCCCTGCGCCACAATGCATCTACCACTGCATGTTTAGAAGGGTGGATTCCCGATTTTCATGGGGATTTCGGACGACCGTAGGGCAACCGCCCCTCTTTGCTCTAGTATAGCTTCGCCCTTGACTCGAATGTATTAATATTTAAATTTAAATTTTTATATTTTTAAATAAAAACGATTCAAACATCAAGAACGTCGAATACTTCAAATCACTCGAAAAAAATTCCTTCTTTTTCTATTTCATACATAGAAACCCGCGTAAGCCCATGTCTTGAATTCTTCCTCACAAAAGGAGGTAGAAAAAGTGTGGGTAAGGGGGCCAAAAGAAAAAGAAGAAGATGACATGAGTGGAGATTAAACAATATCTTTCTTACCCTCCTTTCTTGACTTTGGTTTTGCTTTCCCAATAATTCAATCTGGTCTCTCTGATTAAGAGCCACTCAAATTATATTTTACTGTAGCAATGTGCTCTCAGTTACAGCAAAAACATTGTATTTTGGAGATAAACTTACTTATATCGGGATGTTGTTGTGCCGGATTGTCGACATTCTAAGAAAGTCTTTTGTTGTTAGGCATTTTAACTTTCTCATATGGTAGTATGTGATTGTCTCAAATACAGCCAAAATAATATCCATTGCATAAAGAAATTTTTAATTGTGACAGAAATACAAGTGGTACAGTATGTGTTTTAATAGAAGTGGTGGGAAATTTCATTTTTTAAATTATTAACTGTTTAGTACACATATCGTACCATTTGTAGAGTAAATATGATATACCATCCCGTGTACCTGTCATATTGAAAAATCTCCCCATTGCATGGAAGTCTCCTTAGAAATTTTCACTCAAATCAACCAATAATTTATTGGAACACTGCTCACAGCTTGCAAAGGTAACATGTAGCTATCTAGGGGTACTTTTGAGAATACGGAGAACAGCATCAGGACATGTGAATATCTAGAGCCAGACACTAATTAACTTAAATCATTAGTTTTTCCACCGTATGCCTCCTAGAATTATGACAAATGTTCTAGCTTAGGTACTTGTATCATGGTGATCCAAAGCAAGATCAGGAAGTTAATCATCATTAGCTGGTCTGCTAATCACATGTTCTTCTGTATGTTCTTTCTCTACTCTTTCTTGTTATGCACTTGTTTTCTGTGTTGCATTGCTAAAGATACCATGACACTTGGCAGCTTGATTAGTGATGATCAAGGTGATACTATAGTTTCATCAGGAGAGAAATTCGAACTCGGGTTTTTTACTCCTAATGGAAGCTCTCAGAGTAGAAGATATGTTGGAATATGGTACCATGGATCGAATCCGAAAACCGTTGTGTGGGTTGCCAATAGGGACAAGCCGCTTTCAGATGCTCATGGTGCTTTTGGTATTGCAGAAGACGGAAACCTTAAGGTTTTGGATGCCGGCGGTAAAATGTACTGGTCTACAAGTCTTGAGAGATCATCTTCAGACAGGGCTGCAAAGCTCATGGACTCTGGGAATCTTGTTGTTGTGAGCAATGAAGATCAAGGGCGAATTCTTTGGCAGAGTTTCGAAAATCCAACCGACACATTTCTTCCTGGCATGAAAATGAATGAAAATTTAGTACTTACTTCATGGACAAGTAATGTTGATCCTGCAACTGGGAATTTCACATTTCAGCAGGATCGAGAGGGAACAAACCAATTTGTTATCTGGAAAAGATCGGTGAGGTACTGGAAAAGCGAAGTTTCTGGAAATTTCATTAGTTCAGATGAGATGTCTCCTGCAGTTCTTTACATGCTATCAAATTTCACCTCTACCCCGGTCCGTAATGACTTTTTGCCACATCTAACGTCATCTCTGTACAATGCAACGAGACTAGTTATGAGTTCTTCGGGCCAAATTCGGTATCTGTTGTGGGATCATGAGAAGGTTTGGTCTTTGATCTGGTCAGATCCTAGAGATGGTTGCAGCCTGTATAATACATGCGGTAATTTTGGGAGTTGCAATAGCCAAAATGGTTTGGTTTGCAGGTGCTTACCTGGTTTTAAGCCTACTTCGCCGGATAATTGGAACAACGGAGATTATTCAGCTGGTTGTGTCAGGAAATCAACAATTTGCGGCAACAATGCTGTGAGCGACGCGTTCTTGAGTTTAAAGATGATGAAGGTGGGAAACCCCGATTCGCAATTTAATGCCAAAAGTGAGATGGAATGCAAAATAGAGTGCCTTAACAACTGCCAGTGCCAAGCTTATTCATACGAGGAGGTTGACATTGCACGAAGGGGTGGGAGTAATGGTTCTACATGCTGGATTTGGTCAGAGGATGTTAGAAATCTTCAGGAGGAGTATGACAGCGGCCAGAACCTCCAGGTTCGTGTGGCAGTTTCAGATATAGGTACGATGATTCTTCTTATACAAAAATCCTAGAATTGCTATATGTTCATGTAGCAGTTCCAAATGTTCTTTGGTAGACAATCATGCAAGCCAAACATTTGCTCTGTTTTTAAATTTCAATGAATTATACTTTTGCAGAATCAACAACGAGGAATTGCGAAACTTGTGGTACAAACCTGATCCCGTACCCCCTGAGCACTGGACCAAAATGTGGTGATCTTACATACTATAGTTTTAAATGCAACACCGCCACGGGCCAGGTTAGCTTTGAGGCACCCAGTGGCACCTACAAAGTCACAAGCATCAATCCGGATACACGAAAATTTGTCATCCAAGCCAAAAATGCAGATAACTGCAGAAATCAAAATTTCCTACAGCTCAATCAATCGTCTCCCTTTCATGTGATCAACAAGTGCAATGCTGAATTGTCTGAATTCAGTTCTGATTTCTCATTTAAAGGAAGACATGAGGTTGAAATTTCTTGGGATCCGCCATTGGAACCACTTTGTTCTTCATCTACAGACTGCAGGGACTGGCCCCGGTCTACTTGTAACACTACCAAAGAGGGGACGAAAAGGTGCCTCTGCACCGCGGACTATAAATGGGATAGCTTGACTTTGAATTGTACTCAAGGTAACATACTTACACAATGTATGATTGCAAATTTTTTAATTTGAGAAGATAGTGATTGCCTTTTCTTGTCTATTTTTCGCAGAAGTTGGTAACGGTAAGAAAACTGGCGAGCGACGAAAAAAGACCGTGGCTCTAATAGTTGTAGTAACTTTTGTAAGTGTAGCTGTTCTGGCTATTCTCTCAAGTACCTTCGTTTATGCTTACTTATGGAGAAGAAGATGGGTCAAGCGACAAGGTAACTAGAATATATCCACCACATGATTTACGTTATTTACAGCTTCATTAGTATGAATTTTCGGATTTTGATGGAGTTAAGTGTTTGGATTCAGAAGGCAGGGAAATCGTTCAAAAGAATTCGGTGCTTCACTTTTATGACAGTGGGAGAAAAGTTAAAAGTTTTATCGAATCAGGCCGATTTAAAGATGATGATACAGAAGGCTTTGATGTACCATTTTTTGATTTGGAAAGTATACTGGTTGCTACAGATTACTTCTCCAATGCGAACAAACTTGGACAAGGCGGCTTTGGCCCTGTTTACAAGGTACCATCCCTTTATTAGATACATGTCACGGTATAAATCAACTGGTTTTTGGTAAACACTGGACTTTATCTGGATTGTACTACCAGGGTAAGCTTCCTGGGGGACAAGAAATCGCGGTCAAGAGGCTCTCAAGCTGTTCGGGACAAGGCTTAGAGGAATTCAAGAATGAGGTTTTGTTGATTGCCAAACTCCAACATCGAAACCTGGTTCAACTTTTGGGCTATTGTGTCGAGGGAGAAGAAAAGATGTTAGTCTATGAATATATGGCTAACAAAAGCTTGGACTCATTCATATTTGGTTAGCCTCTAATTTTATTTCTCGAATTTTTCTTTTGCAAATCCCTATCTACACTGATTGACCGAAACTAACATGTAATGCTTCTTGGATGGAAAATAATACCATGCAAAGATCGAAAACTATGTGTGTCATTAAACTGGGATATGCGCTTCAATATCATTTTGGGAATTGCCCGGGGTCTGCTTTATCTTCACCAAGATTCTAGGTTAAGGATTATTCATAGAGACCTGAAAACCAGCAACATTCTTCTGGGCGAGGAGATGAATCCCAAAATCTCTGACTTTGGTTTGGCTAGGATCTTCGGAGGCAACGAAACTTCAGCAAACACCAACAGAGTAGTTGGAACATAGTAAGTTCAAGTATGTGCTATTTAACCTTTTCATCACAAGTATATGAGTTCACTAAATCAATTTATATTTCTTGTATTGCAGTGGCTATATGTCTCCAGAGTATGCATTAGATGGGTTATTTTCAGTAAAATCCGATGTTTTCAGCTTCGGTGTAGTTGTAATTGAGGTCATCAGTGGGAAAAGGAACACCGGGTTTTTTCAGCAGGAAAAATCTTTGAGTCTTCTAGGCTATGTGAGTGCTTGAAACATTTCATACACCAAATCGTATATTATCATCCTCAAAATATTACGCCTTACATTTTGTTAATTGATACACCAGGCATGGCACTTGTGGAAAGAAGAGAAGGCATTGGATTTACTCGAGCAGACACTGCGTCAAAGCTGCAACCAGGACGAGTACTTAAAATGTGTCAACGTAGGGCTCTTATGTGTACAAGAAGACCCGGGTGATCGCCCAACCATGTCACAAGTAGTTTTCATGCTAGGCAGTGAAACTGCAACGATTCCAATCCCTAAACAACCCGCCTTTATTGTTAGGCGGTGCCCTTCTAGAAGTAGCCCGCCTTCTTCCTCAAGCAAACCAGAAACATTTTCTAACAATGAGTTAACCATCACTTTAGAAGATGGTCGGTAGCCAAAGCAGTTTCTGTGCGCCTTCTCTTTATCTTACGTTGTTATCATGTTATGACGAGTGCATCAACATTGACTTTCATGATGTTTTTCCTTTTGCCATCTTCAATGTATTCTTTGCTTATAATCCGGTTATGTGTATGTTGTCTGTGCTGTAATATCTACAAATTACAGCAATCTATTGTAACTTTTGGAGCTCCCAAACATTTGGTGATCTCAGATGTGTTGATATAAATAGCAGTCTCATTATTTCAATGTGGAATTAGGAGGTAGAAGGGAGGCATTATCCTTTCTCCGTCTAAGAAAATTTAGTACCCGGAAAATATATTGGTACAAACCAGACCCTGGTTTCTCCCGTGGTGACCTTTTCGTTAGGCTTCTTCTTCAGTCCTGAAAATTCTACCAAACACCTCCTTGGTTTATGGTACAACAAAATCCCAAAGGCACGGATGGTATGGGTTGCTAACAGAGATTTCCCACTTAATTCACTGAGATTTTTCATGCTCCGCGGTGATGGGAATCTCGTGGTGTTGGATTCCATGGTGGGACTAGAAAATAGTGAATGCCACAACTGGTTCACTAATGAACACTGGATATCTTGTTCTGAGATTCGGAGAAGACACTCTGTGGCAGAACTTTGATTATCCCTTCGATACATATTTGCGCAGCATGAAGCTTAATGATATGAGCTGCCACAAACAACTTGTCTGAAGCTAATAAACTCAGGGAGGGAGGATTTGGCTCCATTTACAAGGTGAGAGTTCCGCTGTGTTCTTGATAATAAATACAATAATTTATGTTGTAAGTTTCTTAAATACTTTCCCTGTACGTTTGATTGTCGAGGAATATTTCTCTTTGCCTGGGATTTTTTTACCTCTACAGGGGATTTTGCCGGAAAATGAAGAAGTAGCGATAAAAATGCTGTCAAAGAAGTCAGAACAAGGACATGAGGAGTTCATGAATGAATAAAAGCTTATAGCCAAGCTCCAGCACTCTAATCTTGTTAGGCTCCTGCGTTGCCGGAAAATTACGTGGTACTGGAAATGATCTTGATCTACTAGTACATGCCCAATCAAAGTTTAGACAAAAAATTTCGGTATATATGCTCACCACTTCTAACATTGATTGTTTCATACGGTTGATTTCTAAGACATCACATTTGATTTCCTTTGTTCATTCTACTTCATGTTTTGTCCAATCAGATGCATCTGAAAAATCGAAATGGGATTGGGGCAAACGCTTTCGAATTATAGAAGGCGTTACTCAAGGAGTACTTTATATCCACAAGTTTTCTGGATTGAAGATCATTCACAGGGACCTAAAAGCAAGTAATATACTGTTGGATGGAGCAATGAACCCCAAAATTTCAGACTTTGGAATGGCGAGGATGTTGGGATGAACTAAACCGAAGCAGACACCAATAGGGTTGTTGGTACATAGTAAGTACAAAGAGCAAATGTTATCATTCATGTGAAACCTTGTGCAAATGTTTCTGTTGCTCACTTCTACCACCATTTCATGCAGTAACTACATGTTATCAGAGTGCGGAGAGTGTTGTTGTTGGAGATTGTAAGTGGAAAGAAAAATGCTGATGTTGGTCGCTTTGGACCGTTCACTAACTCTTGCTAGATGGGTAAGTACTAAAGTTTTCTTGCTCTTTACTTCCAGTGCAAGTAGCTAAATGGTCATGTCAGATGGGTTTGAAACTTCATTAGGCATGGAAGTTATAGAAAGAAGGCAGAGTAATGGGGGTGTTAGATGAATCGGTAAGGGAAACATGCCGGCCCAATGAAGCTTTAAGGTGTATCCATGTGGGGCTTTTGTGTGTGCAAGAGTATCCATTTGATCGATCAACAATGTCCTTATAGGAATTTCAGTGATGTTAGCTATTCCTCCAATGTAGACACCACCTGTCACGCTCCGATCTTGACATACGTCAAGGATCGACAAGTGACATCACCAAATACCCGCATCTCAAACATATCCCGCCTCCAGGATATGACAATTCACAACTCGAGAATCGATTTGCATAGCAATTTTTCGTATACTTTATGGCTGCCTCTAACCTCCTCTTTAGATTGCCTACGTACCCTAAACAGGGATCAAGCTCACTATTCCCCACACTCGAGCATTCGTCACATAAACCACTAGGTCTCGACATAATGCCATAAATCAGGCATGCAACAACTCATGGAACATTCAACGAAATACATTAATAATCTCTAGCCACATAGGTCAACGAGTCTAATCATAATGACAACCATCATAACCAACATCACTTCATAATCATACCAATCCATAACACATACAATACATCAAAATGTGGGGGTAGAGCGACACATTTCGGTTGAGGCCTACATTTCTGAAACTGAAATCAAATCCAAGGAACCAACAAGTCAAATGATGCAATTTCGGACCACTCAATGAAATCCATCAACATCGGGTTCCGGACCTCTCAACGGAACCAAGACACCAAAAGGGATTCTGGACCTCTCAACGGAACCAAGACACCAAAAGGGATTCCGGACCACTCAACGGAATCCAAACCTATACGATTTCGGACCACTCAACGAAATCGCGGAATAGAAGGGATTTCAGATCTCTCAACAGAATCCGAATGGATACGATTTCGGACCACTCAAAGGAATAGCGAAGTACAATGCATATCGAATCACGCAACGAAATCCAAGCTGGATACGATTCCGGACCACTCAATGGAATTACAGATCACGAGGGATTTCAGACCTCTTAATGGAATCCAGACGGAGCAGGGAACCAGACCACTCAGTGGAACCCCAACGAATACTCAATTCTGGATCACTCAACGGAACTGAGCGGAAGGCCAAGGAACATATCAATGGCTTGAAGAAACCAAACGTGAATCAAGTGCTCAAGATACAAAAGATCAACGAAACAAGAAATGGAACAATGATACAATGTGAAACAAGTCTCGAAGCAACAAACCCCATGACAATGGGTTAAATGGTCCACTACTAGCCCTCACATTTCGTCACATCATGCCAATCATACAACACAAACCACATTTCAAGCATGCACGTTAAATCACATTTCATAAATGTTCCCAATGTGCAATCGAAACATACTTAATAAACAAGTGTAATATAATACGATGCCACTAGTACACGAATCAAGTCACACGTTAATCAAGAAGTCACGTCATCAGGATGCCCATCATGCTCCATGAAGTCTCAACTGCACTCTAAGATAATCGATACGCTAGAAGAGCTCAACTACTTGGCTAAAAAGCCAACCGTCGATCAAGGTCGAGAGTAGGGTGCACAACCCTAGAAATCTAAAACGGAAGATTCGCCTATCAGATTTCTGATCCGTAACTTCCCAAAGTCCACATTATGCTTCTAGAACAACATACCAAAATTTCATTACAATCCAATGGTTGGATCTTCGCTAATCGCTAAAATTAAGTGGCGGTCAACGTTAAGTTTCACAAACTTCAAAATTTAATTTGGGAAGATCCGTACGTCAAATTCCCGATCCATAAGTTCCTAATGTCCTCAAATATTACATACTATCACATATTAGAGTTTAGTATCGATCCAACGGTCGGATAATCAATTCAAATAATAATCCAGTGATGCACCATAATGAAACTAGGTTTACAATAATCAAATCACATCATACGGATATCAAATCTGAGATCAAGATATCAATTTAGCATAAAATAAAATCGGCGGCCCACTGACCACGCGCCGCCGCAGGTGGCGGTCGGCCACTCCGACTAGCCGAAAAATTCAACTATTTTTAAAAATTACCAAATTTTACAGAAAAGTAGATCTTAGTGAGGGAAGAAAGTTTCATACCTGGGGCCAAGTCCAATTTGGCCAGGAAATACCTCAAATTGCCCACGAACCGTTGGAAACCCTTGATTTCGGGTGTTCTTGATTCGATTCCAAAACAACTCCACGCCCCAACCAATGCATGGGATTTGTTCCTGAGGTTGAGGGGAGTCTATTGGTGGTAGTGGTTGAAGGAAATTGCTTTAGGTTATGGAGAATCGAAGCCAAACCTGTCGCACCCCCCATATGATTTCTCTTGAAATCACTCCAATTTCGTCAGTTTTTCGAGTGGGAATAGGATAGAGAATGAATGGGTTCGAAGTAAAGATCATTTTGACATCTGTCCCGTCGTCAACGGTGGCCGGAATCGAAAATTATGGACTAGTCGGGTCAAAATTACAACCGGGTCGAAAGGGGATCCAGTTCCCCTCATTCTCCCCTCTCTCCTTTCCCCTCCTTGCTTCTGTTTTTCATTGGTCCTTCTCCCCCATCCTTTCTCTCCTTCCTCTTCTTTTCTTTTCATCTCAGCCGTCCATGTCACAATCTGACCATTCCAGAAAATCTATAACCTTTTAATGATGGCCAAATTTACTAAAATATCCCTAACTTTAAACTTTAATAACTCTTTCGTTATAACTCCGTTTCATGAACGGTTTGCGCCTACGTGTTCGTGAGATCGAGCTCTATTTGAAAATATAAATTGTGACCTCGAATGGTCTATGAATTTTAAATAATTAATTTCCAAACTTCAAGCCTCGTAACTACTTTAATAAAAATCTAAATTCAAACAAATTAAAATAAATTCTCGAACAATAATACAAAATCTCAATAATTCAAATACGTAAATCATAACAGTGAAATCCTACCATTACTTTACCAGAACTCCGATAGCGATTCAATGTGGGGAGGGGTCCAGTTCAAATTTCTCTTCTCGTAGCTAAAAAATAACATGATTATTAATCTACGCTGCTAACACAAACAATTATGTAGTTACCCATTTTTGAGAAAGTTGTGTGAATGCAAAAGCTTGTGATCTAATATGATGATGTATGATTTGACCAAAAGGAATGGAAATAATTTTGCTCAACCTCTTAGGTGGTGGTAAGCTCACCACCTTATTAATTGCCATTAAATGTGTGTGAATTTTGAAATTTGTGTAATAGATAGATTAAATCTAACTCATCTAACTATAACTTTTAAACAAATAAACCTACACATTATTTTCGATAAAACGACGAAATGTAAGAAATTTTCTCTGTGATAATCAAATGATTATTTGATAGAAACCTAACATTCAACCTTGACTCGTATGCTCAAGAATACAATCACCACAGAGTTTATTTCTCATCTGAATTCATACAATACGTTTCCATCTTATAAAGCTGACATCACTAGCTAACACATCTGTTAATGGCACTTTAACAACTTGCTAGTTAATAGAAGACAACTGTACAGGATGCCACATGGCACAATATCCTATCATTATTCGATTTCCCAAACAATCAACAGCGATCCGACCTTAGCTCAGTTGGTAGAGCGGAGGACTGTAGTGGGTAATATTCTCTCAGCCATCCTTAGGTCGCTGGTTCGAATCCGGCAGGTCCGATGTAACTTTTGGCACGTATAACTTCTTTTTCTTTCAATTTAAGAAAATATTTCTCGTACCATCCAAATCTGCAGAACAAATCCAATTACCCTTTTTTCTTTTGGTGTCAAATTTTCCAATTTTCCTGATCATTGCATCAACATGCCTACTCCAGCAACGTTTCAACAAAAACTCGCGTTCGTCGCGGCCATGGTCGTTCAAGTTGCAGTGTCCGTATCTCTCTTTGACAGAAAAAAGAAGAGAGGACGCTTGTTTCTTTTTCGAATACTTTTCTGATGTTGCACCATTTTACCAGATGTAGCAGTTAATAATTGTGAGGATCGCTTCTGAAGCCTATCAATCACATCCACGTGCTCCACTTCACACCTTTTGCGGTGTACATGTGTTAGCCTTAACGATTTTGCTTGCAATTTAGCATTGGTTTTTTTTTGTTTTGGTCTTTATGTCCCAGAAATAGAATAGGCACGTCGTCTGTTTGTTTCAACATTTTGGCAATGGGGGGAAATGCATTGTATATTTGACATTGGAAGAAATTAAGATCCAACACGCTTCTTCTGCTATTGGGTCCAATTTTCCCTCGGTAATGTGGAAGAAGGTCATATGATCCTTCATATTTTGGACCTACTAAATGACCAAATTAAGATCGAACGCACTTATTTCTGTTATTGCTCGCTTAGACCTACTCCAACCCTTATGTTAGAACCTAAGACGGTATTATGCTTCTCCCATCTGTCTCTCTGTAGCAGAATTGGGTGGATCCTTTGTGTTTTTATGTTTCTCCCATCTGTTTGTACAAGCCTAGACACCTTGGCGCCAGAAGAATCTCTCGGCGCAGACCAGACCTTGATTTCTTACAGGGGAACATTTGCATTAGGCTTCTTCAGTCCTGAAAATTCTAAGAAAATCTTCCTTGGAATATGGTACAACACAATCCCAAAGAACCCGAAAGTATGGGTTGCCAACAGAGGATCCCCTCTTGATTCTCCGGGTGTTTTGACGCTTAGCGCTGATGGAAATCTTGTGGTGTAGATGGAATGACTAGAAAACTAGTTGTCTGGTCGTCTAATGCATCAATACCAGCTTCTGCAATGAATGCCACAACTGCTGTACTGATCGATAGTGGAAACCTTCAACTAATATTTGAACAAGACATTTTGTGGCAGAGCTTCGATCATCCCTCTGACACATTGTTGCCTAGTATGAAGCTTAGCCTGAACAAAATAACAGGTCAACAAGCGTGTCTTACATCCTGGGCAGCACTTGATGATCCACAACGCGGATTGTTCAGCGTAGGCATTGATCCGAAACTTCCCAGGCAGCTAATTAACTGGAAGGGAAATGCTACGTATTGGAGAAGTGCTAATTTGCTTTTGCAAGGATGCAAACCCATTCTTTAGAAATCAAAGTGGAGAATTCTTTTACGTTGCTCACAATTTCGATGCTAATAAGATTGATTTTACTTTTGGTGCGTCAGATAGCTCTGTAAAAATTAGGGCCGTTTTGAGTCCAACAGGTCAGTTCAATCTGCTGCTGTGGAATGATAAAAGTAGGAGATGGCTTGAAGTGTGGAGAGAGCCTCTTAATAAACGTGACTTTTATGCTGAATGCGGTCCATATAGCACCTGTGATAATAACGGTGATACCCTCTCGTCACAATGCAAGTGTTCGAAAGGTTTTAGGACAGAATTACATAAACAATGGGCTATGGGGGACTGGCCCGGTGGTTGTGTTCGGGAAAAGGCCTTGAGATGTGATAAAGGGGAAGGGTTTGAGAAGTTTGAGGAGATGAAATGTTGGGGAAAAACTTAGAGTACACAACTTTAACACAAGTGTTGGAGAGACAATACAAGTAAACAAATTACTTGTATTACACATACAAAATATTACAACACTCAAAAGGACACAAAGACACTTTAGAAGCAATGACACTCACTCACTTTCTAGAGACAAACTCTAGATCACTCACACTCCTACAAGACTATTCTTACTTCTCACTCTCACTTGGTTGCCTACTTGGCTACTTTCTTGTTGGTTGGTTACTTGGTTACTTGGTTGATACAAATGGTGTGAATGCCTTCTCCTTTTATAGGCATGGATGGAACCTTGGAGAAGCATGGAAACATCATGCTAGAGTTATCTAGATAATTCTACTAACTTCCCAAGTTAGAATTATCTACACTAATCTTGCATGTTGGTGGAAACCTCACCATTCTTCTAAAATCTTCCACCAACTTAAGGAACAGCCTTCTTTGCTAGAGTTTTCTAGCATATTCCCATTATAGAATCTTCTAGAGAAAACCATGCATGTTTGAATTAGAATAATCTAGTTCCTTTGTACTGACTGATCTTAATGGGCTGGTGTTGATCTTTAACACTCCCCTTCAACACCAGCTCATTCTTTTCTTCTCGTTGAGTCGACACGTTATCTTGAACACCCATTTGCATGATATGGGTTTCAAATCTCTTGGCCTTGCCACTGGATCCCAAGTTTGATATTTCTTTAACGTAGCATCCTCTTTTCCCAGCTATGTGCCACTCAGAAGTCTGTGATTCTTCTTTACGCATCTCAGCTTCACTTGTTTCTTCTACTATGCCTGCGTTGGCGCATTTGGGATTTGACTTCGGTATTCCCATTGACCTTCTTAGTTGTGATCGTGGAGTTGGTACTTCCACTTCACTAGGTCTAACTTCTCCTGGTGGTTGATACACACCCACTTGCCAAGGACTCTTAGGTACTTCTTGCTTGACATCGTCACCATCAAGCAATTCCTCAAGCTCATCTAGACTCAATTGGATTTTGGCAGATTTGTCTCCAATTTTCTCCTGCAATGTATCTTCAACCTCTCTCGAGTCAGGCATCACCTCATTGAGCACCATGAAGAAGATGATTCAGCGTCCCATTCTTCCTTCATAGCTAGATATGCTACGGCGTCCCAATCATCTTCACTTTTCTTCTCTGAGTTGGCGACGTTACTATCCACGGGCTTTTTGAACCAACAATCCTTTGCCATGTGGCCCTTCTTTCCACAATTGTAACACTTGCCCTCAAACCTTTTATTATTCTGGGACTGACCATGGTTGCCGTGATACTTTGAAGCTCCCCCTGGTCGAGAACTCTCTCATCCTTGATGACCTTTTCCCTTGTCATCATTTCTTTTAGATCCACCACCAGCATGCTGCTTAAAGTTGCCTTTACTTTTGGTGTAGAGTGCTTCCTCCTCACCTCTTGACGAGACCCCTCCCATTTGCTTTGCCAAAGCTTCTTGATCGGCAAGCAAATTCTCAAACTCAACAAGTGATGGTTGGGTCGGCCATCCTTGTACAACGGAAACGAAGCCTCTTTATTCCAGTCTCAATCCATGGATAATTATTCTTTTTATCTTGGATTCTACAATGGTAGCACTAGGATCTAACTCAGAAATTTCACGGCAAATAGACTTTACCTTGTGGAAATATTCGGCAA
Organism: Malus sylvestris; assembly: GCF_916048215.2. Classification (NCBI taxonomy): domain Eukaryota; kingdom Viridiplantae; phylum Streptophyta; class Magnoliopsida; order Rosales; family Rosaceae; genus Malus; species Malus sylvestris. The sequence continues at coordinate 7,353,422 of NC_062276.1, forward strand.
TCATCATGTCTCGTTGGGCCATCGATAACAGCTCGTTCTTGAGAAGTTGGAGTCTTGTATCATTCCTCTTTGAAAAGAGTGTGGCGAAGGTGTCCCACGCTTCTTTTGGTGTCTTGGCCTTCCGTATGTGCTCTAACATGTCATCTTCAACTGTGGTTTTTAAGGCAAATATGGCCTTACCTGCCTTGATCTTCCATTTCCTCAAAATGCCACTAGTGTCTTCTTTCGGCTATGTAACTTCATTACTGCCGACGACATCCCAAAGATCTTGGCCTTATAGGTAAGACTCCATACACGTCGCCCATGTGTTATAATTTTTGTTGTTCAACTTCTTGATTCCTCAAACAACTTGAAGATCTCCCATCGTGTCGGCAGAACTTCGATAAACCGAACAAGCTTAACGAATAATCTTGCGAAGTACAAAACTTCTCACGATTCTCAAAAACTTCACTAGAGACGGTCCCTGATCGTACCACTCTGATACCAATTGTTGGGGAAAAACTTAGAGTACATAACTCTAACACAAGTGTTGGAGAGACAATACAAGGAAACAAATTACTTGTATTACACATACAAAATATTACAACAATTAAAAGGACACAAAGACACTTTAAAAGCAATGACACTCACTCACTTTCTAGAGACAAACTCTAGATCACTCACACTCCTACAAGACTATTCTTACTTATCACTCTCACTTGGTTGCCTACTTGGCTACTTTCTTGTTGGTTGGTTACTTGGTTACTTGGTTGATACAAATGGTGTGGATGCCTTCTCCTTTTATAGGCATGGATGGAACCTTGGAGAAGCATGGAAACATCATGCTAGAGTTATCTAGATAATTCTACTAACTTCCCAAGCTAGAATTATCTACACTAATCTTGCATGTTGGTGGAAACCTCACCATTCTTTTAGAATCTTCCACCAACTTAAGGAACAACCTTCTTTGCTAGAGTTTTCTAGCATATTCCCATTATATAATCTTCTAGAGAAAACCATGCATGTTTGAACTAGAATAATCTTGCTCCTTTGTATCGACTGATCTTAATGGGCTGGTGTTGATCTTTAACATGAAACTGCCGGATCATGCTATTATTTTAGAAAATATGAGAACGAGTGAGTGTGAATCTGAATGCCTACGGAACTGCTCTTGCACATCTTATGCCTATTCAAATGTGATAGAAGGAGGTACTGTAAAATGCTTGACACGGCTTGATGACTTGACGGATCTTGTAGAGAATCATGGGCTTGGGCAAACCATATATATTCATGTTCACCGCTCTGATCAAGGCATGTCAGTTTAGTTTCTTTTGCTGTTTTCTGTGTCAATTTGTATTCTTAGCAGACAAGAGACAACAAAATTCAACAAGAAAATGATCATTAGTTGGAGCCTTTTTTGTTAGTTGCAGGCGGTAAGGGTCATGTTGATAAGCTGTCCCTTGTAATCCCAACAGTCTCTTGCTTACGATAATTTTTGGCTATTTATTGTGGAAGAAAACATTGAGAAAAGAAGGTAGTGCTACCACACGCACGCACACACCACCCTCTCTCTCTCTCTCTCTCTCTCTCTCTCTCTCTCTCTCTCTCTCTCTTTTCTGCAGGCACCAATTTGCACACAAACGAATGGTGCTATAACAATTAGACTCAAACAGGGAGCGTAGGAAGGAGCGTAAGCGAGGCTATAAGAAATTTTAGCCTTGGAGGTGGAAAGAATGACCCCGAACTACCACTCTTTAGGTTAAGGAGTATAGTAGCTGCTACAAACAACTTCTCTGAAGCTAATAAACTTGGAGAGGGAGGATTTGGTCCTGTTTATAAGGTGACCCTTCCACTGTGTGCACTACATACTAGCACATTAATAGTTCTTCATCATTTCCACCAACAATGTCTTCGGTAATTCGTATGCTGCAGAGCAATGAAGCTACATCACTTCCACCATCCAAAGAACCTGCATTCTCAATACATAGGGGTGCCGGTGCTGTTGGTTGTTCTTCTCTAACACCTGCCAGTTTTTCGAACAATGAACTCACTGTTAGTTTGCCAGAAGGTCAATAGAGGTTCATATTTCGTTTTGTGAACGTCAAAATTAACTATGTAAACCTCAAGAATAAAACTATGACATTCAACTCTTCCTTTCCATATCAGAAACTGTAGATCCTTGATTTTGTTATAATGAATATCTATTTTAAACAGAGACGGGAAGATTTTTGGGATGAATCAATCAGAGTATCAAACTGATGCAAATACTAACAAGATTGTTGGCACACGGTAAGTGTTATACTGCACATGTTTTAGTTATGTACTAAACCTTATGCAACAAAGATTTCGAAGCAGACAGAGGGAGGATTTGATTTTTCTGGCGAAAATGATCCATCATCAAATGGAAACGCTTATACCGTTGCTTACAAGTTTGACGATGATGAGTATGTTTCTTATGGTGTCTCAGGCAGTTCAATAAAATTAAGGCTTAAGGTGAATCCAACTGGGCGGATTGATCTACTTAAGTGGACAGATGACATAGTACATGGCAGGGTGGAGCATGCCTGTTAGTCAATGTGATTTTTATGCTCCTTGCGGTCCAAACGGTGCCTGCAGTACAGGAAAAATGAACCTCTCGCATCACCATGCTAGTGTTTGATAGGTTTTAGGCCAAAATTTCAAGAACAATGGAATATGGGGGATTGGTCCGGTGGTTGTGTTCCAGAAAAGGTACCGGTGTGCGAACGGAGAAGTGTTCTCAAAGTTGGAGGATGTGAAACTACCAGATCATGGTATTATGCTAGAAAATAAAGTTATGAGCGAGTGTAAATCTGAATGCCTCCATAACCGCTCTTGCACAGCTTATGCATATGTAAGTGCGAGAACGAAACAGATATGGTACGGTGACTTGATGGATCTTGTAGACAATCAACTTGTCGGGCAACGAGATATTTATATTCGTGTTCATGGCTCCCAACTAAGTTTGTTTGATCGGGAGGTAAACACATAAATTCCTAATCAACCAAGTTACCTAGGTCCTAAATCCTAATCACAAAAAATCACACTGATCAAATTAAAACACCGAATTAAAACATACCCAATTATAAAACTATCATTAAAAATGAATATTTCATCATTTTGGTATAGCAGCATAGAGCCTAGGGATGGGCAAATACCCATCGGTTATGGGTAACCGCGGTTATCAGTCCATTTAAATTTCAAGATTACGGTTATGGGTAACCGTTTAGATAAATAAACGGTTATGGGTATAACCGTTTACCTGCGAAATTTAAATGGGCGGTTATGAGTATTAACCGCGGTTATGAGTATTAACCGCGGTTATAAACGGGTAACCATTTACCCATTTATTTTATATATGTAAAATTAACACAAACCATGTTCCCTATCGGACAAAACTTAGATCAATGCCATTGATTATAGTGCATGATTTCTATAACTAATATAATATAGTTTTCCTTAATCACTTTAAATTTCATGGTCCATTATATATATTATGTTAATATTTTACATTCCGAGTCAAATAACTCAAGAATACTGTCTTTTAACAGTTTTCGTAACCCAAGAATACTTAGCAAATTTTATATTACCTTCATTGCTAACAGTTAAAAATATCGTCTGTAAACTATTATTTTAATTATTGGAATGATATACGGACTTAAAAAATTAAAATGCAGAAATGTATGATGAATGTACCTATAACAATGTTTAATTGTTAGAAAAACAAAATTATGACAATTTTTTCTTTTTTAATTTTCAAGTTATTAAAAAAACAAGTAGACGGGTGAAAAAGGAGTAAATGGTAAAAAAGAAAGGATAAACGGGTTTAAAAATGATAAATGGGTAAACGGGTACTAAACGGTTACGGTTAAATGGGTACACGGTTATGGGTATAGTTAACCATTTATAAACGGTTATGGGTATAAGAATAACCGTTTAGACAATTACCCAACCGGTAAACGGTTATGCGGGTATGAGAATAAACGGTTATGGATAAATAACCGCGGTTACCCGCCTGCCATAACTGTTGCTCATCCCTAATTGAGCCTCATTAAAAAGAGAAAAAGAAAAAATGCAGAGAGAGAATACAGCAGCATAATCAATCAAGTTGATGCATATTTCAATCAAATTGATGCATAATTCAATCGAGCCTCATTAACAACAGAAAATACAGCAGCGCAAAGCATAACAGAAGCTTGGAAATGGAAAAGAAACCTGCAATTAGGTTTCTTCAGAAGCAAAAATGGCAGAACGGAACCCAGAATCAGAGATAGAGAGAGAGAGTGGAGTGAGTCGGTCTGATCTAAAATAATGAAAATGAGCTTTAGAAAGGAGGAAAGGATTGTAGAATGAGTCTCACATTGACGAGGACCTTGCATGAGCTTATTGCCAATTGGTTTTATGGTGTATACTCAACTTTTTTTATGGTATCAGAGCAGGTTGTTTCTCATGTGAAAGCCCAAAGGTCACACGTGCTCACACGTCACCTAGTTGTTGTCCACGTGTAGGCTAGAAAATCAGTCACACGTGCAGGAACGTGTTGAGATTGGATGATGTGAGGAAAAGTTTGTTTCACATCGGTGAGGGACATGCCTTGCTATGAGCTTATATGGTCTTGAGCTACTTTTCATGTGGCCAATTGGTTTTATGATAGAACTCCAATTTCATCATGATATTAGAGCAGGTTGTCCCACGTGTGAAGCCAAACGGCCACATGTGCTCCACGCCATCCCGTTGTATTGTCTATGTGTTAGGCTCGAAAATTCGTCACACGTGAGGGGGCGTGTTGATAATAAGTCTTCCATTGATGGGAGAAGAGATGAGATGAGAGATCTTGCATGGGCTTATAAAAGATTGGACTACTCCCCTTGCATGGGCTTATAGAAGGTTGGACTATTCCTTATATTGCCAATTAATTTTATGATGGAAACTTATCTTTCTTCCGGAATGTTGTTCAACAATCAAGAAATCATTTTAAAGTTGAGTCAGAGGATACACCAAGACTGGACTTTTCCACTAGGCAAAACAATAAACTGCTGATGAATTAAACAATCTGCAGGCCACCCCCTGCTCTCTGTCGGTGATTTGGTGCCCAAACTCCATCCCCATCCGCCAAAAACAATTGTAGCCAACCAAAACAAACCCCACCCGGAGCCCAAACCCACAAAGACCATTCTTTAAAGCAATGGTATGGCCGTAAATAAAATGAAATTCGGACCCAAACACTATTCATTTGAACAGTGCAATTTGAGATCCCTCTCTAGACTAAAGAAAGTAATGATGTTCATTCGCAGTAGGGTGTGTACTTTCACTAGTTGTGCTGACAAATTATTGTTGATCACTTCTTCTTCTTCTCCTTCTCCCTCCGGCTCTCTGTAGGTGAATGGGGTGGATCCTTTGTGTTTTTATGTTTCTCCCATCTGTTTGTACAAGCCTAGACACCTTGATACCAGAAGAATCTCTCAGCGCAGACCAGACCTTGATTTCTTCTAGTGGAACATTTGCATTAGGGTTCTTCAGTCCTGAAAATTCTAAGAAATTCTTTCTTGGAATATGGTACAACCAAATCCCAAAGAACCCGAAAGTATGGGTTGCCAACAGAGGATCCCCTCTAGATTCTCCGGGTGTTTTGATGTTTAGCGCTGATGGAAATCTTGTGGTGTTAGATGGGATGACTAGAAAACAAGTCTGGTCGTCTAATGCATCGATACCAGCTTCTGCAATGAATGCCACAACTGCTGTATTGATGGATAGTGGAAACCTTCGACTAATATTTGTACAAGACGTTTTGTGGCAGAGCTTCCATCATCCCTCTGACACATTATTGCCCGGTATGAAGCTTAGCCTGAACAAAATAACAGGCCAACAATCGCGTCTTACTTCCTGGGCAGCACTAGATGATCCACAACCCGGAATGTTCAGCGCAGGCATTGATCCGAAAGTTCCCCTGCAGCTAATTATTTGGAAGGGAAATGCTACATATTGGAGAAGTGCTGTTCAGTTTGGCAAGGAGGTTAAAAGATACTTTAGAAATCAAAGTGGAGGGTTCCTTTCTTACAATTTCGATGCTAATGAGATTGATCTTACTTTTGGTGTGTCAGATAGCTCTCTAAAACTGAGGGTCGTTTTGAGCCCAGCAGGTGAGTTAAATCTGCAGCTGTGGACTGAATCTGATACAATTAAGACATGGTTTAAAGCATGGGAAGAACCTATTAATAAATGTGATTTTTATGCTGCATGCGGTCCATATGGAGCCTGTGATAAAAACAGTGATCTCCTCTCGTCACAATGCAAGTGTTTGAAAGGTTTTAGGACCGAATTACATAAACAATCGGCTCAGGGGGACTGGCCCGGTGGTTGTGTTCGGGAAAAGGCATTGACATGTGATAAAGGGGAAGGGTTTGAGAAGTTTGAGAAAATGAAACTGCCGGATCATGCTATTATTTTAGGAAATATGAGTACGAGAGAGTGTGAATCTGAATGCCTACGGAACTGCTCTTGCACAGCTTATGCCTATTCAAATGTGATAAAAGGAGGTACTGTAAAATGCTTGACATGGCTTGATGACTTGACGGATCTTGTAGAGAATCATTGGCTTGGGCAAACCATGTATATTCGTGTTCACCGCTCTGATCAAGGTATGTTAGTTTAGTTTCTTTTGCTGTTTTCTGTGTCAATTTATATTCTTAGCAGACAGGAGACAACAAAATTTAGCCAGAAAATGATCATTAGTTGGAGCCTTTTTTGTTAGTTGCAGGCGGTAAGGGTCATGTTGATAAGCTGTTCCTTGTAATCCCAATAGTCTCAATAACAGCAGGATTGCTTACAATAATTTTTGGCTATTTATTGTGGAAAAAAACATTGAGAGATGAAGGTAGTACTACCACACGCCACCGTCTCTCTCTCTCTCTCTCTCTCTCTCTCTCTCTCTCTCTCTCTCTCTCTCTCTCTCATGTGGGCTACACACAAACGAATGGTGCTATAACAATTAGACTCAAACAGGGAGCGTAGGAAGGAGCATAAGCGAGGCTATAAGAAATTTTAGCCTTAGAGGTGGAAAGAATGACCCCGAACTACCACTCTTCAGTTTAAGGAGTTTAGCAGCTGCTACAAATAACTTCTCTGAAGCTAATAAACTCGGAGAGGGAGGATTTGGTCCTGTTTATAAGGTGACCCTTCCACCGTGTGCACTGCATGCTAGCACATTAATAGTTGTTCATCATTTCTTTTGAATATTTCTTATCGATGTCCCAAATTAAGTTTCATCGTTAAGGAGTATAGCGGTTCCTTTATTCTGGAATTTTCCATCCTCTACAGGGGATTTTGATTGCAAATGAAGAAGTAGCCATAAAAAGGTTGTCAAAGAAGTCAGGGCAAGGGCATCAGGAGTTCATGAATGAGTTAAAGCTTATAGCCAAGCTCCAACATACCAATCTTGTTAGGCTGTTGGGTTGCTGTATTGAAGACGAGGAAATGATATTGATCTATGAATACATGCCCAATCGAAGTTTGGACAAATTTTTGTTTGGTATATGCTCTCCACTTCTACCAATATTCTTTCATATTGTCGACTTCCAGAGCATCACATTTTATTGCCTTTTTGCAACATTAAAATCTTTCTTCTTTACGGTTTGTGCAATCAGATTCATCTGAAAGGACAAAACTGGATTGGCGTACACGCTTTCGAATTATAGAAGGTGTGGCTCAAGGAGTTCTTTATATCCACAAATATTCTAGATTGAAAATTATTCACAGGGACCTAAAAGCAAGCAACGTTCTGTTGGATGAAACAATGAAACCCAAAATTTCAGACTTTGGGATGGCAAAAATTTTCGGGATGGATCAAACTGAGGCAAATACAAACAGGGTTGTTGGGACATAGTAAGTTACAATGTTTCCTTCATATGTAAACCTTATGCAGTCTTTAATGTTGACTTCTCTACCATTCTTGCAGCGGTTATATGTCTCCCGAGTATGCCCTCTATGGCCATTTTTCAGAAAAATTGGATGTGTTTAGCTTTGGAGTGTTACTCTTAGAGATTGTGAGTGGAAAGCGGAATTCTGCTTTTCATCGTTTTGAAGATCCGCTTACACTTGCTGGATGGGTAAGTACTAGAACTCCTAGTTTATGTCCCTCCTCTTTTTAAGCCCTGCAAGACTGATGCGTTTATATACATGTTATTTTCCTTAGGCATGGAGGTTATGGAAAGAAGGAAGAGAAATCGAGGTTATTGATGAATTGTTAAGGGAAACGTGCCAGCTTGATGAAGCTTTGAGGTGTATCCATGTAGGGCTATTGTGTGTTCAAGAAGCTCCAGCAGATCGACCATCAATGTCTTCGGTAATTTGTATGTTGCACAACAATGAAGCTACATCACTTCCACAGCCTGCTTTCTCAATACATAAGAGTGCCTGTGCTGTTGGTTCTTCTCCTCAATCATCTGCCAGGTTTTCGAACAATGAACTCACTGTTAGTTTGCCAGAAGGTCGATAGAGGTTCAGTCATGTTTCGTTTTGTGAACGTCAAAATTAAATATGTAAACCTTAAGAAAAGCACTATCACATTCAACTCTTCTTTTCCATATCAGAAATTGTAGATCCTTGAGTTTGCCATGATGTATATCTGTTTTAAACAAAGACGGAAGATGGTAGATCCCGCATCGTCCAGGGGAGTGGATCATCTATGCCTTAAATGTACATGCCCACCTCCAAATAGCACGAGGCATTTTTAGAGCTTACTGGCTTCCGGTTCCATAGGAACTCCGAAGTTAAACAAGAATGGGCCAGAGCATTCCCATGATGGGTGACCCACATGGAAGTTCTGCTCGAGTGCATTCCTAGAAACAAAACCGTGAGGGCGTGGTCGGAGCCCAAAGCGGACAATATCGTGCTATGGCGGAGGCGGGGCCCGGGAAGTATTTTTATATTAGCGGTGAGAAATTTTATTTTTTAAATTATTAACTTTTTAACACACATATCTTATTATTTCTATAATTACATGTGATGTACCACTCCGTATACCGATCATACTGAAAAATCTCTCTTATTAATCCTCCAATAGTCAAACAAATGAGATTTGAAAAAGATTTGCCGTTTTAAATACATGAATCTACATATAAAGTCATTTGATCCAAATGGTCTTTAGCGCGTGACTTGACCCTTAAATAGTTGACTTTGAATAATCCAAGTCTTTCTTTATTTTTCCATGAACTTGGAAGCTCTAATACCAAACTGGACTTGTTTGCAGATTTGTTTTGTGCAGCCATGGGTACCAAAACCAAGCAAAGTTTGGTGCTTTCAGCTATTTTTTATGCCTATTTCTCAAGCTCCATGTTTCCAGTGCAACTGACTCCGTCACTGCAAACCAATCTCTCTCCGGTGATCAAACCATTGTCTCTGCAGGTGGGATTTTTGAGCTCGGTTTCTTCGAATTAGGTGGCCGCTACTACATCAGTACATGGTACTACAACCAAGTGGTATCTGCGAGTACCATAGTTTGGGTGGCGAATAGGGAGCAACCGGTCTTCGATAAATTTTCTTCAGTGTTGAGGATCTTAGACGGTAATTTACTTCCCTCCAATGAGTCAAAAACTCCAGTTTGGTCCACAAATGTGACCTCCAACAACTTCTCTTCAGTAAAAGCAGTTCTATTGGATAGTGGGAATCTTGCATTCTTTGATGAATCTATTTCATCCTCAGAGCCTTTATGGCAAAGCTTTGATCATCCGACTCATACATGGTTACCCGGAGGTAAAATTGGATTCAACAAAATTACCAAACAAACCCAAATTCTCACTTCATGGAAGAATTCCGAGGATACTTCACCAGGTCTTTTCTCTCTTGAGATGAACCGAGATTAGACCTGGTATTCATGTTGTGTTTTCCGTGTTTGTATCATTTTTGTGTCATACCCGATATCTTAATGAGTCGTGTCGTGTAATACTTGTTAAAATAAACGGGTAAAATAACCGACCCTAAATCGACCCGATAATATTAACAGGTAATATGACCCGACCTATTACCCGTTAAGGAAAATATATTTTAAACCAATAAATAATCAAATGAAAAACATAATACTAAATAAGTGTGTGTGTGTGTGTGTGAAGGATGGCGAATGATGATGTTTTCACTGTGGATTCAAGCTGCTTCTGCTGAATTGATGGATGAATAGTAAAAAGTGATTTTACTATTCATAAATAGTGTCTTGTCGGAATGATTGCTGCTACTGCTGATGCTGCTTTCATTGTGAAAATCACATGGCTTCTACTGTAGGATTTACATGGGTAAAACTTAAAAATGATTACAAATCATTACATTTTGAATTTTACTAATCAAACGAGTCTTGGGCATCCTGGTAATCTGCCCACTTGGCTGGTTGAGACGAAGCGTTTGAAGATTCTAAACTTGGCTCTTCATCATCATTGCGCAGCAAAGCTGCTTCTGCTATAAGCTTATCTGCCATTTTCATGAGCTGTGAGGATTTCTCTTTCTTTTTCGAACTTGATGTTTTGGAGGATCTGGATAATTTAGATTTTCCTTTGAGGGAGGATGAAGGACTAATGTTTGATAAGGATTGGGTATTTTTTGGAATTTCTGGCAATGCCTTTGTTGTTGGTGGTGGAGATACCATTGGACCATGTTCAATCAGAAATTCTGATGAGACTAAACTGATAATTTTTCCGTAATCGAATTTATGCCACCATTTAACCCACCGAGCTCTGTAAACTTGACCTGTTTCAATCTCGTAATTCCATTTCATGATCCAATGGACCTTGTATTTTGCCATAAACAACGAAAGAAGAGTGATTCTGTCGTCGAAACGGCTTCGGTCAAACTGCTTTTGGAAACCAAATGAAAGAATTTGCATGAGATCTTCAGGTAGTAAGCTGGCTGTTGGGCCATAGGCTGACCACCAATTGGGAAGCCATGCTGGAAAGTTTAACCTGAAACTTTTGTAAAATGTGATGAACCAAAAATGACTAAAGTCAGATGTTTGGTGTAAAAATATATTGGTCCATGCTTGAATGTAGTCAAAATAACTATTTTGTTGTTTGGAATGAGATGATTTGGGGTGTGAAGTTGTTTGGTGTGATAAAGGGGGAGTCTCCATTCCTGTTCACTAAGAAATCTTCTGATATGGAAGGAATGGTAAAGGATTTTGTTTTGATGAGTGGTGCTATAAATGGGTTTGATAGCAATGCTTTCGGTCTCACTGAGAATTGCTTGATAATATTTGAGGGTTTTGAAAGATTCAGTTGGGATATGATGGAAATTTGGGGGTAGATAATTGTTTTGGCTATTTTTTCTGGGGATTGTTTTTTGTCAATATGACTTGGTATGTTGAAAAGGTATTTCATTGGGTTTTTCTTGACGTAGGGAGATGTTTTAGCAAAGTTAGGTGTTTTTGGGGTTGAAGGTGATGGCATGGATGAATATAGGTCATAAGGACTAGCTAAGGCAGTTTGGTAGTTTGGATGGAATTGTCCTACAGTTGATTCTAAGGGAGTAAATCTGTTGGTAATGGCTAGGGCCGATGATGAGGAATCGAGAATAGATTCCTGTTTTACTGGTGGTGGAGGTGGAAGAGTGGCTGGAAGCCTTCTCTGGCTACTGCTGTTTCCTGACATTCTTCCCCGGCATAAATTCTCTTGTTAAAAACTCTGGGATGCAATTATGGCTGGCTTTAATGTACTCAATTTTAAAATAAAAAATATTTAGTATGACTTGCCATCATGCAAAAATCTGTTTAGATGTAATGTTTTGAATATCTTTTTGTAAAACATGTTTTGCAGATTTGCAATCGACACGAACTAAAAATTTTTGATTTAATAAATCATTTTGAAATTTGCTAATGCATAATACAATAGATAATATTTCTTTCTTAATAGTACTATAATTAGTTTGTACAGGATTCCAAATTCTTGAATGGAAACGAACAATTTGTGTTTGTGCAGGATTCCAAACTCCTGAATGGAAACGAACAATTTGTTTAGGAGATTCGGAAGAAGTTTTTTTCTTGAGGATACCTCCATAATTGATATCAGATGCATCGGTTTCAACTATCTTAAAAGAGTTGGGAGTTGGAATGCTAAGACAGGGCAATGTCTTAACGTGAGTTTTGATTTGTTTGACAATGGAAGTATGAATGGTAGACCATGCTGGAGGATTATCTTTGAGACGATCAAACAATGGTTTACACTGCTGACGAAGATGATGATAGAATTCTGAAATATAGTTTAATGATCCAAGGAATCTTTGCAACTGGGTTTTGTCTATAATCTGATCTGGGAATTTATTAGCAAATTGAATGACTCGATCAATAGGTTGAATAGTAGATTGGTGGATGTTGTATCCTAAAAATTAAACATTAGTCCAAAACAGTTTGATCTTAGATGCAGAAACAACTAATTCATTGGACTTAATAATTCTAGCAAACAAATGTAAATGTTTCTAGTGTTCGTCTATTGACTTTGAATAAATAAGCACATCATCAATATAAACAATTGAGAAATAGCTATATCGATTAAAAATTTCATTCATAATATTTTGAAATTCACTTGGTGCATTCTTTAGGCTGAAAGACATTACATTCCATTCATAATATCCAAAAGGAGTTACAAAAGTTGTTTTGTATTTATCATTTTCATGAATTTGAATTTGCCAAAAAACCTGATTTCATATCAAATTTTGAAAAAATAACTGCTTGAGAAAGTCTCTTTATCAAATCTCTTTTGTTGGGGATTGGATACCGAATCCATTCCAAAACTTCATTCAAAGGTTTGTAGTTAATAACTAATCTGGGAGTTCCTCTTTCTAATTCTGCATTCTTTTGAACATAAAATATAGGGCACGACCATAGTGACTTGCTTTTCCTAATGATTCCTTTATTAAGAAGTTCTTGGATCTCTGTTTTGCAAAATTTCATAACTTCTTGACTCATTTGGATTGGTCTGGCCTTAGTAGGGATTTTGGATTCATTAAACTCCTTAATGTAAGGAAGTTTAACAATGTGTTGTTTACGATGCTAAAAGGCATTGGGAATGTCAGAACAGACTTCATTAATAAGTTTCTTTTGAAAATTATTAATAGTTTCTAACAAAGACTTATTTGTTAGCTGTTCTTCAATTCTTTTGTGATTAATTTCTTCTTTTAAGAAATTAATGTGTTGTGACTTATTAGTAATCATACTAATAGTTTTTGAAATATTATTTTTCTGTAAATGTATTAGTTTTTTGAGATCTATTTCCAGGCAGAACTCAAATGTAACCTTTTGTCCTACGACTCTGGTGGTAATCCTATTGTGATGAACCTTAAAAGGATATATGAGTGCCAAAAAGGGGAGACCTAATATGACTGGATCTAAAATATTTTATTATTAAAACAAATGGAGTTCTAAAACAAATATTCTTTTGACAAACATGTGCTTTAGATATTTCATATTTTAATTGCATTGGCGACTGGTTTGCAACACTAAGTATTTCTGTTGACTTATGAAAATACTTAGTAGGTATTAACCCTCTTGAATATAATTCAAGTCTGCACCTGAGTTTATTAAAGCAATTGTTTCTAAGTGAAAATCTTCAATTATTATTTTAATTTTAGAATACCATTTCTGGATTCTTATCTTGTATAAAAGACTCAAGACTAGGTCTTGTGTGGAATGTTTACTCAACTGAGTACTTGAAGAGGAACTGCTACTGCATTCTTCTTCGTCAAGTATGACCTGTGATTGGATTTCACTAAGACAAGTGCGGACTTCTAGATTTTCGGACTTTAGAAACCTAATTTCGTCTTTGATTTTATTAACTTCTCTTTGGAGGTCTTTAATTGTGATTTCTTTCTTAGACTTATTAAACCTTTCCAGGGTTGTGCTAAGAGAGATTTTTGGAATTGATTGAGTGTGGCTAGTGCTAGGTTCTTCTGAAGAAACTAATTTATTTAGTTTCTAAGTTTTAAGTTCAGGGTCATCGACTTTACTTATTAATTCGATTAGAAGATCCTCTTGGTCTTCTTGTTTATTAAAGACTGAGGCATTGTTTTTGCAGCAAGCATCGGTGCATCTAACCTTGATGTCTGGAGATGAGCTATTGCTCGATGAATCGTTATCAGAAGAGGATAATTTCAAATCATCTTCTGGTTGACTATGGTACGTGTCTTTTAATTCCAAAACTTGGATTAACTGAAGTTTCTCTTCCTAAGAGATCTTCAATTGATTGATAGTTTTCTTAACTCGACATTTGTTGGCGTAATGACCAAATTTGCCACATTTGTAGCATTTACCCTTCTGGCTTTGGTCTTTGGTTTGAAATTTCTTGGTAGATTTCTTTTTCCATTTGGAATGTTTGGGTTTTTCATAAAATTTATTTCTTTCGAAATTCTTATTTTTGCATTTGTTATATTTGGGATGTATTTGGTTGGATACCTGTTGTAGGTGTCTGACCTTTTCTTCTTATTGGAAGGAGCAATAGGAGGTAATCCATATTGTTCACAGAACGTGCTTAATTCGTATTTAGCTATAAATTTATCTTTATTAACTTGTTTTGAAATTTTCATATCTATACACATTTTCAAGCCTTCATTCTGGATAATATTAATTATATTTCCATAGATAAGGGTATGATATGGTATGATACCATCTTCATTTAATAAAACATTTCTGATTTTATGTGCAAAAAGATTTAGTAATCCATTTATAAATTTTTTTTTCCAAAATGGTTTATTACTGTCTTATATGAGCATGACTTTAGACATGAATACATCTTTGTACCATCTAAAGTCGCTTAGAGTTGGACATCTTAGATTGCTGAGTTGATCATGGATCCTAGAGGTGACATTGCTGGGTGTTCATATGAAATGTTCTATAATTGTGGAAAGCAACGTATTAACTGCGTTAGGGACGCCTTGTCCAATGTGTTCATAAAAAATGGGTATTCCCTCTTTATCTCTTTTAACAACATTTATTATTTCATTTCTGGACTGTTCAATGAGATGTTTCTCCCACCAGGAATGAAGCATTCCTGTAAATTCAGTGACCAAAAGGTCGACAACTTGTGGTTGGCTGAGATTATGATTGGTAATATAACTATTAGCAACCATAGAGATATGTTGGAGTTTATTTAGGAGTTCTTGTTCTGATAAGCCATCAATATTCTATTCATAGAGTTTATCAAAAGAGACAGAAAATTGATTTTGAATATTTCTTTCTTCAAATTGAAGATTAGGAGGAGTAGGCTTGGGATACCAATTCTTGGTAAGAGATTTTGGATTGACTCGTTTATTGATGACTCTTTTGAGTTCCAGATTTTGAAAAGTTGTTCAACTTTTTGAATAGAATCTGAATCACTTTCTAACTCAGATGATGATGAAGATATTTCTGATTGAGTTTTAGTAGGATGTTTTAAAACATGAGCTGTTTTTCCTTTTTTAATTCAAGTAACAACTGATCAATCGTTTGACTTGTAAGAGATTTTGGATTGACTCGTTTATTGATGACTCTTTAGAGTTCCAGATTTTGAAAAGTTGTTCAACTTTTTGAATAGAATCTGAATCACTTTCTAACTCAGATGATGATGAAGATATTTCTGATTGAGTTTCAGTAGGATGTTTTAAAACATGAGCTGTTTTTTCCTTTTTTAGTTCAAGTAACAACTGATCAATCGTTTGACTTGTAGAAGTTGAGGTTGTTTTCAAGGCTACTGCCTTTGAAAAAGATTCTGGGAAATTAACCAGGGATTTTTCTCTGATTATGGGTTTTGGCTGAGAGAGTTTGTCGATTTTAGTTTCAATTTTATCTAATTGTTTTCCAATTGTATGGAGACTTTGATTAGTGAAATTATTTTGTTCAATGACTGGTTTAACTCCTAAATCTTCCTTAGGGACTTTGAAAGGAGTTGCTGGAATTTGGGTATTACCCTTTGTGATTAGAATTGTTTCTTGTGGAGGATGGCTAAAAGAGACAATAGTCTTGTCTTCTTTGAGCCAATTTTCTTTAGTTATTACTTCCAATTTCTTTTCAGACTCATAGTACTTTTCAACATAATCGAAGAAAAATACTTCAAATCTGTGGGTTTCCATGAATTCATTCCATTTTTTTTATAAATTTCTAATATTTCTTCTTGGGTGTATTTGTTTCAGAAAATATTTCTTCGTGGAATGTTTTCTTTAGCTTCAATATCAGCATTAAGCCTTTTGCGGTTTTTTTTTTAATGGTTTGTTTAGAACTAAAAGTTGATGATTAATCTGACCTGCGTCAAAATCAGATTCTGTAGGAGAAGTTTGTTTTCCTTGATCTTGGGTTAGGGGTTGATAAACCGGATGTGTAACCTGGGAGGTTGTTTCTACTGATTTTAACTTGATATTAATCAAATCATTGATTAATTCTTGTTGAGTGACAGATGAACTAGTGTCTATTGCTTTTAATTTCCTATTGGCTAATGAATTGATTAACTCTTGATCTTGACCCATCGTATCGGTTGGTATGGATCTAGAAAAAAAGAATTTCTGTTAGGAGCAAATGATTTATGTGAGTGGACAGACTCACAAGATCCTTTGGCTGGACGATCAAAATTAATTTTGACAGTCCCGTCAAAGTATTGTTCTATGTTGTCTAGATTAACTAAACTGTTTTGGATAGCTACTGGCTTACTCTTATTAATCAAACACCAATATGAAGGTTGACTGATATATGACCACCTAATGGTTCTGGAAACTTTAATATTTGCATTTTCTTGATTGGTTTGAATTAAAAGTGTATGATCTCTAGGGCTTTTAGTTAAAGCCTATAAATTCATACTTGTGCCAATGACTTTGTAATAGACTCTATAAATTAATGTCAAGGGCTGTGTTCCTTCAAGGACTTGATATCCTGAAATTTTGATGTTTAATGTGAGTGCTTTCAGCATATGGGGGTCTGAATGGCTTATGGTAAGATCTAGAAAGCAATCAAAATGGATAGATCCATTATATAAACTAGACTCGATCATTCCAATGATACTATCACTAAAATTCGTTAATCTAGCATCTCGGAGACATAACAAAATAGAGGTGTTAAGTCCTCTACGTGTTAAGGGTTTTACGGCTATCTAGACTAAGCCAATGTGAATGTAGTTATGACCATCTTTTCTATGGGATTTGATTTGTTCAGGTGAAAACAATTGGCAAGTCTCATGTTCTTTACTAAGAGCATAAGCTTTTTCAACTGTCTTGACATAGTGTTCACTTCTAAATGAGGCTACTGACAATTTCTTTTGTAAATATTTTTACTTGAAACCTTGGGGATATTCCAATCTCCAAAGTCAATACTGTCATCAGTTTGAAAATCAAGTTTTTGTTCTTCATTAACAATATCAGGAATAATGCCTAAACTGGACCTAGAGCTAGTGCTGGCCATTGAATTAGATCTAAATAATCTACTCATAAAGTTCACAAATCAAACAAACAAAATACAGAAAACTTATGCTGATTCACCTTCTTCGTGCGTTAGCTAAACTCCTTCCCCGCTCATGCGATCCGCTCATGCCTCTCATGGGTCTTATTGTTTGGAACACGCCTTAATGTTTGGTTGGGGAATTTAAAAAAAAAAAAAAGACTATGAGGACCAACATATAAGATAAGCTGTAAATTGAGGGTTGGAATATGAACCTAACTTGCAGATTATAAAGATGTTAATGCAATTACCACTCACTTGGCTCTGATACCAAATGAGGACAGAAGCTTACAAGCAGATTTCCAATGATGGAATGTTTGATGAGGGCAATAAGAATAGGAACAATAATGATCATATTGATAAGACGAACATGGAATTGGATTATTATCATCAGATCCATAACAAATTTGGAACCAACTATGATAAACAAATAAAAAGAATTGAATGAAAGATTGATCGGTATTTACCTTGAATTTGAGATACTCAATGAATTGACTGTGAGTAAGAATTTTATGTTATTCAAAGTCAGTGATTATGAAAATATTTTTCATAATGAAAATAATGAATTAAAATTAATGATGCAGATATATTTTGAAAATAAGTTTATTGAACTTTGAAATGTAGACTTACAATTTTGCCTACTGGCAATTACAGATGATGAAGATGATGGAGCTCGCAGGCATCCTTCTTTGAAATATAAAATACAAGTATTTAATAATTTTGGTGATTTTGGGATGGAGCTTAATAGTGACTTCTGTTCTTTAGAGAATTCGTAGAGAGTCTCAACTATGTTGACGAAAGTCCCCTTCTACTGAGAATGAATTCTTCTTTTATGGGAAGAGGCTTGATGATTGAGGTCGGAAATCCCGCTGCTTTCTGTCTTCTGCATGTGCCAAAGGGTGTAAAGGATGGCAAATGATGATGTTATATATATATATATATATATATATATATATATATATATATATATAGACATACTATATCGTCACATCCAAAACATAAAAACGCATTTTTCTTTTAAGTATATATTTACATACCCAAAATAAGAGCATAATAAAAAAAAATTAGAACATTTGGACTCGTGAGGACAATATGAAATTGGTGGTGACTTCGATTTGGACGGTGTTGGTCAGGATGACAATGCACCATGTGTGCACAGTGAGAAGGGAGAGAGACTGCATGAGGAAGAAAGGGAGAGAGAGAGTAGAGAGAGAAAAATCAGAAAATTGGTGGAAATAACCCATTTATATGTGGATATTTTAGTAATTTCAATTTTGTGTATGGTGTGCATGGCTTGTGCATGACCCATTTGTCCTATTTTGTCTCAAGATTAAGAAGTTGTCCCATTTTAGGATGTTTCCCTAAGATTTAATAGCTAGATTTGACTTGTAGATTCTCATATTTTTGTCTTTGACCAACGTATAGCAGAATGTGGTAATTAATTCATTGAACTGTCTCTTTACATTGAACTGTTTGACAATGTGCAGAAGCCATGGCTGTTTTACATTGCCAAGTTCAAGGTTGGTCGATCGAACATGTCTTCCTCCCTTTGCAAGGACATAATCAACTTCAAGCAACGGAACATACATTGATAAAGTTGGCGGTCGCCTCGGCTCATCTTGTTCCTATACTGATAGCCCACCATATACTATTCTTCCCCTCGTCGTCTTCCTCCCTTTGCAAGGACATAATCAACTTCAGGCAACGGAACATACATTGACAAATTTGGCGGTCGCCTCAGCTCATCTGGTCCCAATACTGACAGCCCACCAAATAATACTCTTCCCCTCATCGTTTCACTGCATATTTCTTCCTTTTCTCTTTCACGTTTTGCTCAGAATACACGTGTATCTTGATCATTGTAATAATTAGGAATAGCGAAACAAAGAAATTAGACTGGCTAAAAGATATACATATACATATACATATATATATATATATATATTTTATATATATTATGCATTTGATTCCTGGAGAAAAAGAAATTAGGTATTACTGATATATTTATTTAGTATGCTTTTCCAACTAAGGGTGGACGGGGCAGAAAATTGTACAACCCGACTGGACCAGTTCTCCATCACATGAAAACGCAAATCCTGTCTTAAACTCTTTTTTATTGAATAATATGCTTTATTAAACATCATAGAATAGTACATAAAAAATCTATTTAAAATTTAAACATGAATATCAAGAACTAAATCAGCATCTTAATTAAAACATATGTGGCCTGATTAATATAACAAGGTTTAACAAAATGTCGTAAAAATACCAGCACAGTACGCTAGTGATGCAGGTGTCCATAAAAAATAAAAAATAATAAAAAAATCAGTTGGGACAAAACATTGAGACGGCTACGAAAAAAGAGCGTCACACATGCTTGAAGTTCAATATAAAATGATTGTTGCATTAGTCTACACCACTTTCATCATCTTCGCAATAATGAGACCAAGTAACAACTTCGTCAAGGTTAACTCCAAAACTACATGTTTGTACCGATAGATATACC
Organism: Malus sylvestris; assembly: GCF_916048215.2. Taxonomy (NCBI): domain Eukaryota; kingdom Viridiplantae; phylum Streptophyta; class Magnoliopsida; order Rosales; family Rosaceae; genus Malus; species Malus sylvestris. The sequence goes on from NC_062276.1 coordinate 7,373,350, forward strand.
AAAATATTCAAATGTATTAATGTACCTAAATGAAGAACATACAAAATTGTTATCGGAATATATATTATAAAACATTTAGTTGCCTAAATGTAGAAATTAAAATATAGGGGTTTTTGAACTTTAATCCTTCAAGAAGATTAAAATTTAAAAAAAACCTAGTGTTAGATTAAATATTGATTTTAGTCCCTAATGTGTCCTTAATTCAAAATAATTAATGTGCATTTTATTTAATGTCTCCCATTAAATATTTAAATTTATTAATACACAAATTTTAATTTATTTTTTGACCAAAAAAGAGTTTTTTAATTTATTAATTTTATTTAACATTCTTCAAATTTGAAAGACTTAATTAATGTACCTAAATGTTAATACCGAAATGTATGTACCTAAATATATGCACCGAAATGTATTAATATTAAATTAATGTACCTAAATGTGTGTACCGAAATGTATGCATTGAAATGTTAGTACCGAAAATGTATTATATTGAATTAATGTACCTAAATGTTTGTATCGAAATGTATGTACCGAAATGTGTGTACCTAAATGTATGCACCGAAATGTATTATAATGAATTTAATATACCTAAATGAAGAAAATAAAGTACATCGAAATATATTGTATAACAAAAATTAGTTTATCTAAATGTTCACAACAAAATATATTACGATGAATGAAATGAAAATAAAAATTATAATGAAATAAAATTAATACATTAAAAATTAGAAAGAAAAAGATAAATAATTAAAAAATCAAAATATAATTAATAAATGAGGTTATTAATGTATCAAGGGACTAAAATTAGATTTTGATGTTACTCATGGTTTTAATCAAAAAGTCATCTTTGCCAAGGATTAAAATGAAGTTAAAATATATTATGATGAATGAAATAAAAATTAAATTTAAATGTAATTAATACATTAAAATAAAAATAAAAAGATAAAATAAAACATCAAAATACAACTAATAAATGATATGATTAAATGTGCTAGAGACTAAAATTGGATTTTAATCTTACATATGGTTATAATCTAAAACTCTTCTTTTTTAGGGATTAAAATGAAGTTTTCTATAAAACCTACGACAAAAAAAAAAAAAAAAAAAGAAAAGAAAAAGAAAACAAATTAGTAGGCGTAATAGTTGAGATATATAATATTGACAAATACTGAAACTAAGGTAGTGAAACAAAGAGCAAAAATAAAGCCCTTAAACATAATATTTATGAAAAACACCTAAAAATTTAGTTTAACATACAAATAGCGTGAAAATCAAAACAAAATTAGCATATACTTATTTGGGACGGTTAAAAATCAAACTGCTAAACCATCGGCAACCCTTGGTTAAAGAGCACATTACTTGTTGCTTGTTTTATAACTGCGTCTTTATTAAGTAATAACCTTCTTACAATAAACCACAGCAAGTGGCCAAATGGTAGAGGTGTAGACAGCAACTCCCCAATAAACAAAGAAATGTGGGAGGTCTTAGTTCGATACTTTCAGCTGGTGCGTATAACTGTGGTTTGTCATCAGTTGTTTCTTTAAAAAATAAAAAAATAAAAAATAAAAAACCTTACAATAATAAAATTGACTTGGTCTGAATATTATAATTACTATAAAGAGGCTTTTACTGTATTTAATAGTCATGGCATATGGTATTAAAGGTCCCTTACATGTTAACACTTGCATCTAGATGAGTTAAACACCTAAAAATCCTTTAAATTCTATGGAATTTGTTGATAAATCACACAAAACTCTAATTTCATGAAATTAAAAAATCGAAATTTATAGTATCAATTGAAAGATGAAAACTCAAGTTAAGCATGAAACCTACTATAACTTGCACCAATGATTTCACGTGCTCCCACATCACATGTATAATATTGTCCACGTATAATGTATAAAAAGAAGTCACAAATGAAGGGGCATGTTCAAAATATGAAGGCCTAGCATAAAGAACTAAAAATATATGGGGATCTTCACCAACTACAAATTGATATCGAGTTAGATATTCATATTCTAGCATGTTCCCAACGACCTTTTAAACCACTACGGAAAGTGTGGTGTGGGATAACTCAAGTGATATGTTAGCACATTATTACATTCTACCTATGTACATATATTTTTTTTTATAACAAAATGTTGTTATTAAGGGGATACTTTACTAAAACACATGAAAATATTTTATGCAAAAATACATGCCAGATGTTTTTTTTCAAAAAACATTACTATAAAGCACTTTTAAGTTTTTTTTTTTTTTTTTTTTTTTTTGCCAAACATAATTAAAATTGCTTTTGGTTGTCAAAAACATTTTGTCATTCCAAAAACAAGCCCAAACAGTTGCTTAAAGAACAAAGAATAAAGGAAGGAAAGTGATATTCACAATTCATTTTTACCTTCCACACACCCTTGTTAATTTTTTTGCTATTGACTTTTTCAAATCATTTGGTCCAACCACCGAAAATGAAGAGAGGAATGTAAGAAGTAAAAATGGAGTGTAAATAGCACTACCTTAAAAGAAATCTTAAATGTAAGACGCCAGCGTGGCATATACCTAACGAAAAACGTGGCAAGTGCTCATTGATTTGGTGGGTATAAAAAAATGAGCAGCTATGTTGTAGCCACACTGTCTGAGAATCTGAGACTTGAGGCAACGAACTCCTCTTCTGCTTTGATCGAACCTCAAGGTACAAACCCTGTCCTTGTTTCTTCCTCACTCTCTCACAATGTCGCTGCTCATTGCTGGTCTTCTGAAATTAATAGTGGTGTTGTCTCTCATGCTGCTGCCATTTTCTTTTTGTACGGCAAGCAAACACAACAACTTATTAGTACCAGGCCATTCTATCATTGCAAAACAAACTTTGATTTCTTCCTCCGGAAACTTTGCACTTGGTTTCTTCCGTCCTGCAAAGTCCACCAAATATTTCCTTGGTATTTGGTACAATGCAATGCCAAACCCTCCAATTGTGTGGGTTGCAAACAGAGACTCTCCGCTCAATTCTCCGGGGGTCCTCATGCTGAGAAGTGATGGAAATTTGGTTGTGCTGGAAAATGAAGCCATCATCTGGTCATCAAATGCATCAGTTCCAGCTTCTGCAATGAGTTCGACAATTGGGTTGCTAATGGATTCCGGAAACTTTGTTCTCCAATTAGGAGAAGAGTTGGATAAAAACCCTTTGTGGCAGAGCTTTGATCATCCCTCAGATACATTGCTGCCCGGCATGAAGATTAGCCTCAATAAAAGGACAGGCCAGCAAAGGCGCCTTACATCCTGGTCCGCAGTTGATGATCCAAAACCCGGGAATTTCTCTGCTGGCATTTATCCCAAAGTGCCTGCCCAGATTGTAGTCTGGAAGGAGAACATTGGTGATCATCCCTACTGGAGAACTGCTGTCTACAATATGAACGGCCACAAGTCAAAATCAATTGTCATTAGAAATCTCAGTGGAACTTTCTTGTTCCTTTCTTACAATTTTGATCTTCATGATCATCATGACAATGATAGTGATGAGATTTATTTTAATTATAGCTCCCCGGATATTAGCTTGGTGAAAATGAGGTCTGTGTTGGACCCGAATGGGCTGCTTGTCCTGCTGCTGTGGCAGGATGAGCGTGAGAAATGGAGTGAACTGTGGAGGGAGCCAGTCGATAAATGCGATTTTTATGCTCCTTGTGGTCCTTATGCTGCTTGTACTAGAAATGAAACCGTGTCACCATGTAAGTGTGTGACCGGTTTTGTACCTAAATTTGAACAACAATGGGATATGGGGGATTGGACTGGTGGGTGTGTTAGGGAGAAGGGGTTAAAATGCAATCGAAACAGAGAAGGGTTTTCCAAGTTGGAGAAGCTGAAACTACCGGATCATGCTGTTCTGGTTGGAGATAAAAAGAGTAGGACTGAGTGTGAAGCTGAATGCCTTCAAAACCGCTCTTGCACAGCTTATGTTTACGCAAATGTGGCACAGGAAATTAGTTCTATGAGATGTATAACATGGTACGGTGACTTGGTGGATCTTGTTGAGAATCACACTCTCGGGCAAGACATTTATATTCGTGTTCATGAGGATGACTGCAATGATTGTGACGGTATGTTCAAAATTTTGGTTTCATTAAAACAAGCAAAGTCATTTATTTTGGCTCCAAGGTTACCAAAATTAATTTTTTGGAGCCTTCATTTTTGTTGTTCAACTTGATCATTTCCTTTTCACCGCAGGTTGTAAGGGTCATGTTGAAATTTTCTTGAAGCAACGATCAGATGTAATTGCCATTGCAATTGTCTCAGCAATCGTAGGAATTCTTGCAACCATTTTTGGATATCTATTATGGAAGAAAACTGTGAGAAATGAAGGGAAAGCTGGAGGTGGAAGGAACGATACTGATCAACTGCCACCTTTCAGCTTAAAGAGTATATTAGCTGCTACAAACAACTTCTCTGATTCTAATAAAATCGGAGAGGGAGGATTTGGCCCTGTTTATAAGGTGACGACCCATCCATGCCAGTGCATTGTTCTTGATAAATAAGATAATTTATCTTCCCTGTTAAAAAATAAAGATTTTATTTTCTTCTTTCATAAAAAAATCCATACTTCTTCCGCTGCAGGGGACTTTGCCTGAAAATCAAGAAGTAGCCATTAAAAGGCTGTCAAAGAAGTCAGGGCAAGGACATCGAGAATTCACAAATGAGTTAGAGCTTATAGCCAAGCTCCAACATACCAATCTTGTTAGGCTGTTGGGTTTCTGCAATGAAGAGGAGGAAATGATATTGATCTACGAGTACCTGCCGAATCGAAGTTTGGACAAATTTTTGTTCGGTATAGATATGCTCATCACTCTTGAGATTCTTTGTATTTGTTGATTTCCTGGGTATCAAATTTGATTAATTAATTTTTTGCAAGATCTTTTACCAAGTGTATTCACACAAGCTCTCTATAATGCAATTCAATATGTTCATTCAGATCCATCTGAAAAGACAAAATTGGATTGGGGGAAACGCTTTCAAATCATAGAAGGTATTACTCAAGGAGTACTTTATATCCACAAGTACTCCAGATTGAAAATCATCCATAGGGACCTCAAAGCAAGTAATATATTGTTGGATGAAGCAATGAACCCTAAAATTTCAGACTTTGGAATGGCGAAGATTTTCAGGATGAATCAAATCGAAGCAAATACCAACAGGATTGTTGGAACATAGTAAGTATATTTTGTAGACCATCTAATTTCATTCACTTACTAAACCTTAAGCAATTAACCTTTGTTATTATTGCTCACTTCTCTACCTTTAATTCATTCAGCGGCTACATGTCCCCTGAGTATGCATTCTTTGGCCAATTCTCTGAGAAATTGGATGTATTCAGCTTTGGAGTGTTGTTGTTAGAGATTGTAAGTGGAAAGAGGAACTCTTCATTTTATCGTTTTGATCCTTCTTTAACTCTTGCTGGTTGGGTAAGTTTAAGAAATTTGATCATTGTGCACTGGGTACGATCTTTTTTTATATATATATATGCAGTCCTTTTGTTTTAATTTTAAGCCTTGCAAATTTGCAATTAAATTAAGTGAATGATTGATGCGTTTTACATGTCATTGTTTAAAATCCCAGGCATGGGAATTATGCAAAGAAGGTAGAGGAATGGAGGTGATTGATGAATCAGTAAGGGAAACATGCTGGTCGGATGAAGCTCTAAGGTGCCTCCATGTAGGGTTTTTGTGTGTTCAAGAAGCTCCAGATGATCGACCAACAATGTCTTCGGTAATTTGCATGCTGACTAATGAAGCTACATCACTTCCAGCCTCCAAAGAACCTGCTTTCACAACACATAAGAATTCCATTGCTGCTGGTTCTTATCCTCGAGCATCTACCAGCTTTTCCAACAATGCAATCACCATTAGTTTGATAGTAGGTAGATAGACTGAAAAGGAACGATACCGTGAGAAGTACTGGCATCTAAACTTTTGATGTTCAAGAACTCCACACACCGAAAGTTGTGTTGGATAAAATATAAAGAAACCAAATGGTTTGCATCCTTAGATGAGATGATTTTTAAGAAAACTAATGAAAAAGGCTTAAAAATTTTGAGTTTTAACGATAAGGACAAAATAAAGGGTAAAGTGAATAGTACCAGGTTTGACTTTTTAGTGTAAAAATATGGTTTTTCGTTAAAGTGAATAATGTCGTGGGTTTTACGTTAAAACCCCTATGATTTTTTTATCCAACCCTGGAGGTAGATTTTAATTTCAGTAAGATGTAGGGTTCATTGAGAGTGAGTGATTATGTAGAAGTGGTTCTTTTTAGTGATATCATTATTTTAAAAGTTAACTAATTAACGCCACTACGGATTCTCTTGTTTTAGGAAAGAAAAAGAAAATCAGTTCTATAAAATCACTTGAAATGATTTTAGTTAATTATTATTTGAAGCTATTTTTAATTTTTGCTAAACACTTAAAAAATATAGGTAATATCGTTTGTTAAAAAAAAAAAAAAGATGTGATTATATATCGCCCTCCCATAACCCTTCTGAAACGGGTATTACGAATTGGTATATGCAGGTACGTGCATATATATATATATATATATATATATATATATATGTATATATATATATATATGTATATGTATATGTAATGTAATTATGGTATATTATTTGTAAGTACATTACAAATGCACTTATAACAACAATATACAAAATAATGTAATTGTGAACACAGAAAATTCCTGAAACGAAAGAGACAAGAACAACGTGCACAAACAAATATTTGTATTTGAAAATTTTGGGTTACAATCTCTCTTCTATTTGATCCTCTGATTCAATCTCCGTAAGGTGTTGATTTGTGGATGTGCGATTGATCCAAAGGGCCATTGGGCTTGATCTAAGGATGAACGTTCTTCCAGGGCCTGTGGACTTGATCTTGAAGGTGGATTTGAACGGATCTTCAAAGGGGCTTTTGGGCTTGATCTTTTGAAGAACAGTGATGAACGGATCTCCAAGGGCTTTTGGGCTTGATCTTGAAGAACGGTTGGACGTGTGGATTTGAACGGATCTTCAAAGGGGCTTTTGGGCTTGATCTTTTGAAGAACATTGATGAACGGATCTCCAAGGGCTTTTGGGCTTGATCTTGAAGAACGGTTGGACGTGTGGATTTGTTGATGTTTGTTGATCCAAGGGAGCCGTCGGGGCTTGATCTTGAATTTGGTGGAAGTTCTTCGAGGGGCCGTCGGAGCTTGATCTTGAAGGTGGATGATTGTTGATCCAAGGGGCCGTCGGGGCTTGATCTTGGAAGAATGATGAACGAAGAACGAAGAACACTTTCTTCAAGGGGGGTCGGGGCTTGATCTTGAAGGAGGATTTGATGGAGAATGAAAAGGGCTTTCTTAATCCTTCGGGATTTGCTTGAGAGCTTCGGAGTTTCAGAGCTTCAGAGCTTCAGAGCTTCAAGGTGTAATATCAATTGGTTCCTCCTTCTCTAAATGAATGAATTAGCCTTCTATTTATAGAAATTTCCAAGGCCTAATTTTGAATATAATATCCCAGATGAAATAAGTCGTTTCTGCCAGGTGTTGACACGTGTCCTATTTGATGACTTTTCCAACTCATTCAATTTTCGTTGAGTCACACGCTACGTGTAAAATTTATGTAATACATGAGCGTTGACACTTTGATTTATCGGTCAACATTTATTTACCGAAATTTCGATGTCTACAAATGCCCCCACTTCAAGGCACGTCGTATACATGTGCTTGTCACGTGTAGGAGATGCGTTTTGAAGTCCCTTATTGTAGATGTCGATCCAAGGGCCGTCGAGGCTTAATCTTGAATTGGGCTGGAGATTTCTTCAAGGGCCGTTGAGGCTTGTTCTTGAACTTTTGTTTGAAATTTCTTCAAGGGCCGTTGAGGCTTGTTCTTGAACTTTTGTTTGAAATTTCTTCAAGGGCCGTTGAGGCTTGATCTTGAAGGTTGAAATTGGACCACAAGGAGTTTCATGTGGTAGATGATCTTTGGCTTGGGTAGTGGATGAATCGGCACGTATTTGTTTTTGCGCTTTGTTGACTTTCCACAGCTTTGATCTTGAACTGGGAAGGAGGATTTTCTGGATTCCTCCAATTGTTGATTTTCCACAAGTTATTCTTGAACTAGGTTTTGATTCAAGAGTGGTAGACACTTGATCTTGAATCGGACTTGTGATTTCCTCAAAGGCCAGGCTTGATCTTGAATTTGGCTGGAAACTTCTTCAAGGGCCGTTGAGGCTTGATTCTTAAAGGTTGACTCGAACACATGGCAAGCAGGCACGAGGTGAAGGTGACGACTTGTTGCTTTGTTTAATCTTTCTAATTCACACCTGAGCAGTTTGGTCAGCGGTATGATCTTCGAGATTGATGGGCTCTTCTTCCAGTTGGTAACTTGATCTTTAAGGATTTGATTCAAGGGTGGTGAATCGGCACGTGCAGCCCACAACGCCTAGTAAGCCGACCCAAGAATTTGAGGGTCAAAATGAATTCACCGTCCAGAGTGATTGCAACCCTGATGATATGAGATACTTTTGATTTTGAAGAAGTAGCGGATGAATAAGCACGTGCTTGGTTGCATTTGTCTCCACATGCTTCAAGGTATCATTTTCATTTCCTTTATCTGTTCCTCAGGCAGATGTGGCGTCTTCTCGAGTTCTTCATCTCAGACTCTTTCTGCTGAGTTGACTGTGCATGTTGCATTCTTCTCTGCTTGTTTATTCAGGCAGATGTGGCATCTTCTCGAGTTCTTCATCTCAGACTCTTTCTGCTGAGTTGATTGTGCATGCTGCATTCTTCTCTGCTTGTTTCTTCAGGCAGATGTGGCAGCTTCTCGAGTTCCTCAGTTCAGACTCCTTCTGCTGAGTTGACTGTGTAGACCGCATTCTTCTCTGCTTGTTCCTTCTGCACCTTATCTCCACATGCTGCAAGGTATCATTTTCACTTGCCTTATCTGTTCTCGAGGCAGATGTGGCAGCTTCTTTGGAAGTACAGCAGCAGTGGGAGACGAGTACTCGAGAGCAGTGCTAGGTAGGCAATCAGGGAAGGGTTCCAAGCAGTCGGTTCCTTACCCGAGTTTGAGTGGAGGTTCCGGCATATTGTTTTCTTTATCCTTGTCTTTGTAAGTAAGAACAAGGACAAAGGAAAGGACAGGGAGAACGCATGATATGAGATACTCTTGCTTTCTACCCTGGTGATATGAGATACTTTTGCTTTGGAGTCATTGGCTTGCAAGGTACCCCAAGGAATAAGGAACACTGGGTGACTCGAGAGGCTTTGTTGGGAAGGCATTCTCAAAGATGAAGAAATGTTCTGTATGTCTGCCTCGCTATGTAGGGTGAAGGTGGACAGTTATAGGAAGTTCTTTAATACCTGTAGAGGTACTATTCTTTCACTCGTGTCGGCAACCGTTGGATGATTGAACAGTAAACTTTACGTGCTTTCTCCTTCACCCAAAAATCTTCGACAAATTGTCCGTGATTTGCGCAAAGTTGAGTGTGCATATGACAGGTGTTGACGCGACTGAAAAGACTGGCGCCTCTTCGATATCTGGGATCGGCGCTTCGACAAATTACCCGTGATTTCCGCAAAGCTGAGTTTGTGTGTGACGGGTGCCGACGCGTCTGGAAAAGCAAGATGCTTCTCCGATTTCCGAGCTTGCCTCTTCAATTTTTGAATGGCCTCTTCGAATTCTGAGCTCGCCTCTTCGATCTCTGAAATCCCGTCGAGTGCTGATTTTTTTTATAGAGGCATGCAGTTCGTTTCAAAGCACACTTAAATTTTCGCTTGTGAAAACTCCCTTCTTGCACTTCTAAGATCTTGATTTGTCCGTTTTCTTCTTCCTTCAATACTTTGAAAATGTCTGGACCCTCCGACCGTCGTTTTGACTTGAATCTTGGTGAAGAGGCAGTCCCTTCTTCTCCAGACAACATATGACGCCCATCCTTCATATCCCCTACTGGTCCTCTTACCGTTGGGGATTCGATGGTGAAGAATGATATGATCGCTGCGGTGGTGGCCCGAAACCTTGTCACTTCCATAGATAACAGACTACTTTCCAAACGGTCTGATGAGTTGGCTGTTAAGGATTCTCTGGCTCTTAGTGTGCAGTGTGCAGGTTCTGTGTCTAATATGGCCCAACGCCTATTTGCTCGAACCCGTCAAGTTGAATCATTGGCGGCTGAAGTGATGAGTCTCAAACAGGAGATTAGAGGGCTCAAGCAGGAGAATAAACAGTTGCATAAGCTCGCACATAGCTATGCGACAAACATGAAGAGGAAGATTGACCAGATGCAGGAATCTGATGGTTAGATTTTACTTGATCATCAGAGGTTTGTGGGTTTGTTCTAGCAGCATTTGCCTTCGTCTTCTAGGGCTGTACCGCGTAATGAAGCTACAAATGATCAACCTTCTATGCCTACTCCTCCTGGGGTTCCGCCGAGTGATAAGGCGCAATCTGATCAATGAAGGCCCCCTTATGTTTGCTGCTTGCACATTTGTATTTTTTTTTTTTTTTGTAGAATGCAATTTTATGTAATTTTTCCAGAGAAATAAATAAAAATGGATTTTATTTCTCTCAATGCAAAATTTATTATTATTATTATTTTTTTTTTTTTTCTTTTGCTTTTGGTGCTGGATGCACCCACCACTTCCTTTTTTATTTTTTTTATTTATATATATATATATATATATTTTTTTTCTTTATTATTTATTTATTTATTTTACGTCTGCTTTCGGTGCCACTACCTTTCTTTAAAAAATTTTCTTTCTGCACATAGTGCCCATGCACCACCAGAGACTTTTGATCTACCATGGGGCTGTTCCCCATCTTTGATCCACCATCCCCTGTTTTATTATATATTTTTTTATATAAATTTGGATGATGGGTTGAGGAATTTGCAGGGAAGGACGAAGGCGGACGGAGAGTTGTAGTCGAGACTTCATGACCGGCTAGTCGTTTGACGGCGGTTATTGAAGTTCTTCGCCGTTGATGTTTGCCACTGCCCCTACACAACCATTGCACCACCACCGCATTCTTGCTACCTTGCACCGCCGCCATTGCACAGCCGCTGTACTGCCTGCCTGGGCGCTTCCTACCAGACCACAAAGCGCTGCCACAAAACCCTCGAAGTCCACCTCCATGAAGGGACTCGCCAAGCCGTTTGCCGTTTACAGTGGAGTCAGAGACCGTGTCATCAAACTTGAGCTCCTATGAGCTGTCGGACGTGGTGTCGCAGCTCACCCAACCTCCAGGGTCTCAACATTTCCAGGTGCTTCAGCTACAGAAGCTATCTTATCTTCCAGTCGCTTCAAGCAAACTAGCTCTCCCAATCAGGGTGTACATGAAGTAGCAGATGTCTAACCAACACATCAATCCCCAAGAGAGTGAGTTTCAACAACAGATGCAATTTGCAGCTTCTGGTTTCCTAATCAGCAATTGATTAGCAACAACGATTTTGAGTCAGTTATCAAACTCCATCAGTACAGCCTCCATTTGGGATTTTGCAGCCTGTACTTCTGGCTAAACCTGAATGAAGAGATGCAGTGGACACGACCGTGAAGTAGAAGATGTCGGCGGCGGCGGCGGAGAGGAAGATGAGGGCAGCAACGAGGCCGAAGAGCCAGCAGAAGCAGCAGCGGCATGAACTTCGGCGAGGGTTCTGGCGAGTGTAATTCTTGTAGCGGGTTGCGTTCTCTGGCGGCGGGACGCGGTAGACTTTGGTCCTAAAGTCTGAAGGCCAGAAATTCCTATCCCCCAATGATTTTAAAGGAAACCCACTACCACCATCACTTCCTCGACTACCATATCGATCAAAACCAACTGAAACTCCTGAATTCGGACCTCGAACAAGATATTTTTTTTTGACCTGAAACCCACCTCCGAATCCAGAACCTTTTGAGGTTGACTCATATGGGTCACTCAAATTTGGATCAGAGTCAGCTAAATACCTGAAACTTTCATCATTTCTAACCCGAAACCCACCTCCATATTCAACAGCGATGCGGTTTTCCAGATCTGGGTTGGACCTGGATGAGTGGAAGCGCGCTCTTTCTCAGTCCAAAAGCGCCTCCGGTGCTTCTCCATCTTGTGACGGCATTGTATGGCGGTCTTGGGGGGAGAGAGTGCGAAGGAATTATGGGGATGAGATTCGATTGGGCGTTGAGGGAGAGAAGGTGACGGTTCTATCCCTCGATCCTTAGCCACCGTCGGCAAACCAGAGAGCAACGTTTCCGGTCGCCGGACCCGAGGGACTGGAATATACAGGCCAAACACTTGTCGGGAAAATCGAAGATGAAATCGGATGCCACGTCGTCGACGATCTCAGATCGTTTCTCGTCGGGCTGCAGCATCAAGGATATCACGACCGTTGCTTTGGACTTGGATCAATGGTTGTGGTTGTTGCTGTCACGGCAGCTTGAATTTACGACCGCCGAGGATGACTGACCCATTCACTGGTCCTTCACTTCCATGGTGATGTAAAGGTTGCTGGGTATGGGTGCGAGGAAGGAGGACGCCAAGGGTCGAAGACCACATCGGTGAAGATGAGATTGAGCTCGTGGATGCTGCTAACGGATCTGTAGTTGCTAGTTTTCGACGAATCGCCGCACTGGAGAAGCTTGTCAACATTAGCGGCAGAGACGAAGGGGATGAAGTTGTCGGAGTAGAGGATCAGTGAGCGGGGAAGAGTCGATGTTGAGATGCAGGTCACGGAATGAAGTGGAAGGAGGAGGGATTTAGGACTTGGTGTGTAACAGGTGGGCCTGGTTATTGGGCTGTGTTCCTTAGCTGAGGCTTGTGCGGATGGGAAAGAGAATCGGGCCTGTGAAATGAAGGGAGGCCTGGGCTGTGACTCCCTTTCTGTTGATGGAGACGAGGCTGGGGCCTAATTCCTTTTTTATGTTTTTTTTTTCTTTTTTTGCAGATACTGTATTCCTTCTTTTTTTTAATACATAATAACATATGCATTTATTTATTTATTCTTTTGTAATAAAATTGACTTTCTTTAATAAAATTTTTTTTTTTTTTTAATTTTGATATGACTGAACTCGAAATTGAATCTTCGAGCCGCCTACGTACCCTTCCAAAGAAGAGATCAAGTCATAACGTAGTTCAAATACATACATATATATTTTTTTTTTGGTATTTTCTTTTGGTGCCGTTTGCAGTTTCAACTCGTGCAGACAAGGAGTGTTGGTGTCGTTTGCAGTTTCAACTCGTGCAGACAAGGAGCATTTGGTGCCGTGTTGCAGTTTCAGCTCATGCAGGCAAGGAGCGTTGGTGTCGTTCGCAGTTTCAACTCGTGCTGACAAGGAGCATTGGTGTCGTTCGCAGTTTCAACTCGTGCATACAATGAGCGTTTGTGTCGTTCGCAGTTTCAACTCGTGCAGACAAGGAGCATTTGTGCCATGCAGTTTAGGCTCATGCAGGCGAGGAGCTTTGTGTCCTGCAGTTTAGGCTCTTGTGGACAAGGAGCTTTGGTTCGTGCAGTTTAGGCTCGTGCGAACAAGGAGCTTAGTGCCATGCAGTTTAGGCTCGTGCAGGCGAGGAGCCTCGTGTCCTACAGTTTAGGCTCGTGAGGACAAGGAGCTTTGTGAATTTGTCAAACGATCCGTGATAGTTGTTCCTCGCAATTTTCATAGCAAGGAGTCTTGTCCGAGTGATTGAAGAAGTCTTCAGGAAAGAAATCACGCATCGTGATGGGGATGGACGATCTATGTGTCGAAATTTCATCATCTTCAACACGTTCACGTTGCTTTGAAGGTTGACAAGAGCTGCTTTGCCCCCTTTCCGATTGGCGGACTTGTGGAGGAGACCTATACTTCTTGTGCAATTTCTTAGGAGTGACTTGAGTCTATCCTTCAACTTTGCTTGTCTTGGAGGATGCCCCCAGCGGTTGAAGTGAAAACTTTGAGTCAGAAGAGCCAAAAGTGATGGTGGTATAGTTTGATTTCACCACATCATCAAGATCTAGCTCGATGATTCCTTTCTGAGCCAGCTTCATGATGAGATCTTTCAACACAAAGCACTTTTCTGTCGGATGACTGATGAAGCGGTGGAATTTACAGTATCTTAGACTGTCGGTACGATTCATCTCTTCCGGCCATCTGCACTCAGGCAAACTGATCACCTTCTTGTCCAACAGGTCATCCAACATGGCAATCACATCAGAGTCGGGGAATGGATAGGTCTTCTCCTCAAGCTCCTTCAAAGTGCATCTACGCATCTCTTGATCACGAAAAGCTTCGGTTTGAATCGCCTTGCCTCGTGTAGGGATTTTGACGGGAGCTGTGTTGACCGTCATTGCTTCCTTGGTGGGTTTCCACGCAATCTTCTCCAACTTTGGCCCAAGAACTTTGTCGTTCTTGTAGTCGGCGATCGTTCTTTCTTCCCATGATGGGCGATGCTCAACTCCATGTCATGGGCGCGAGTGGCCAATTCCTCGAAAGTCCGTGGTTTAATGCCTTGAAGGATGTATTGCAAACCCTATTGCATGCCTTGGATGCACATCTCGATTGAAGAGGTTTCCGAGAGCCTGTCTTTACAGTCGATGCTTAGAGTGCGCCATCTGTTGATGTAGTCAATGACTGGATCGTTCTTCCACTGCTTTGTGCTCGTTAGCTCTAGCATGCTCACAGTGCGACGGGTGCTGTAGAAGCGGTTGAGGAATTTCCGCTCTAATTGCTTCCAGCTGTTGATGGACTCAGGCTCTAGGTTTGTGTACCACTCAAAGGCGTTTCCTTTCAGCGAGCGCACAAACTGCTTGGCGAGGTAATCCCTTTCGGTCCCTGCGTTGTTGCAAGTTTCAACAAAGTGGGCAACGTGCTGTTTTGGGTTTCCTTTTCCATCGAACTGCATGAACTTTGGTGGTTGATAACCCCTTGGCATCTTCAGGGCATCAATCTTCTTGGAGTAGGGCTTTGAGTAGAACAAGGAGGTATGTGAGCTCCTTTCGTACTGTGCCTTGATGGTGTTGGTGATCATCTCCTGCAACTGCTGGATAGAAAGAGATCCCATAAGTGCCGCTGCTTGGTCTGGCTCCGGCTTCACATCGTTTTTCTCCACCTGAGGCTCATCTTCTTCGTCATCTCTTCTCTTTAGTGGATCATTCTCTGGGTCGGGGTTCTCGTCGTCCTGTGGCTCCAGTCGGCTGACGAGTGCAGCGATTTGCAAGTCTTTTTCTTCAACAATCCGTGTTAGCCTTGCGATCACTTCATTCATTTGAGCCAGTTGTTCTTCGATGGAGGTAACGCCGATGGTCATGACTTGTGCAACCAATAAACGTGACTTTCCTTTAGACATCCAAGATGCTGACGAAGAACGTCGTTGGCTGTTTTGGGATGTCATCTTGTGTGCCTCAGCAGCATGCTTCGGTGCACCCAGCAAGGTCAGGTTGATGACAGATTCACACCTTTGATGCTCCCCTTGCTCTTTTAGCGGCACCAACTTTGAAGTGGCATGTTGAGAAGCAGTTGTGGGGCCAATGGATTGTCCGTTTGCGGCGGAAGTGCTTAGGATCCTTCCCTCAGTGGTTGCGAGAACGGCTTGTCCCTTGCTTGATGCCATTGACTTTGAGGTGTGTTTGGATTCCTTGAACGGAGAAAGAGATGAGAGGTAGAGATTGTCCCACTGGGCGTGCCAATTTGTGAACACAGAAAATTCCTGAAACGAAAGAGACAAGAACAACGTGCACAAACAAATATTTGTATTTGAAAATTTTGGGTTACAATCTCTCTTCTATTTGATCCTCTGATTCAATCTCCGTAAGGTGTTGATTTGTGGATGTGCGATTGATCCAAAGGGCCGTTGGGCTTGATCTAAGGATGAACGTTCTTCCAGGGCATGTGGACTTGATCTTGAAGGTGGATTTGAACGGATCTTCAAAGGGGCTTTTGGGCTTGATCTTTTGAAGAACAGTGATGAACGGATCTCCAAGGGCTTTTGGGCTTGATCTTGAAGAACGGTTGGACGTGTGGATTTGAACGAATCTTCAAAGGGGCTTTTGGGCTTGATCTTTTGAAGAACAGTGATGAACGGATCTCCAAGGGCTTTTGGGCTTGATCTTGAAGAACGGTTGGACGTGTGGATTTGTTGATGTTTGTTGATCCAAGGGAGCCGTCGGGGCTTGATCTTGAATTTGGTGGAAGTTCTTCGAGGGGCCGTCGGAGCTTGATCTTGAAGGTGGATGATTGTTGATCCAAGGGGCCGTCGGGGCTTGATCTTGGAAGAATGATGAACGAAGAACGAAGAACACTTTCTTCAAGGGGCGTCGGGGCTTGATCTTGAAGGACGATTTGATGGAGAATGAAAAGGGCTTTCTTAATCCTTCGGGATTTGCTTGAGAGCTTCGGAGTTTCAGAGCTTCAGAGCTTCAAGGTGTAATATCAATTGGTTCCTCCTTCTCTAAATGAATGAATTAGCCTTCTATTTATAGAAATTTCCAAGGCCTAATTTTGAATATAATATCCCAGATGAAATAAGTCGTTTCTGCCAGGTGTTGACACGTGTCCTGTTTGATGACTTTTCCAACTCATTTCAATTTTCGTTGAGTCACACGCTACGTGTAAAATTTATGTAATACATGAGCGTTGACACTTTGATTTATCGGTCAACATTTATTTACCGAAATTTCGATGTCTACAGTAATAACCAACAATAACAACAAAATCTTATCTCACTAAGTCGAGTCGGCTGTATGAATATTATAAGCCACTGCGCTTGGTTTTGTGTCAAACCTTTCGTTGGAATTTTAGAATTTTAACTATCAATGAGGAAATGAGTACTCATTGAGTTGATTCTCAGAGAAAGGATGAAGACTTTTAATTTGTTAACCAATGACTGGTTTTCCAAATTTTCTAAAAAAAGGTAACGCCAACAACTATTGATACTAAAGGGTTTTTTAGCCAAAATGGTCCATGAGATTTGCATAACTCCTTACTTTGGTCCATAAAATTTGAAATCAATAGAATTGGTCTCTGAGTTTGTTCACAATCAATCATTTTAGTTCTTGGGTGAAAAATTATGTTGAATAAGGATCAAAATGACAAAAATTAACCTCAATTTAATAAATAATAGGCCAAAATGATTTGACAAAAATTGAGGATATTTTTGTCATTTTCTCCTTATTTTATGGAGAATTTTCATGGAATGACCAAAATGATTGATTGTGGACAAACTCAGGAACCAATTCTATTGATTTCAAATCTTAGGAACCAAAGTAAGAAGTTATGCAAATCTCATTAGCCATTTTAGCTAAAAAAACCATATTGAAAAGAAAAAAAAAACTTAACAATGTCTAAATGAGCACGGTCATGTGTGGTTTGATTTTATTTTCAAATCCACATCGAACCAATGAAACATTACAGTTGTTGTACTAGCACAACCCAACTAGTTCAACTTATTTCGTAACCGGCTTGTTTTAGTTATTTTCCTTAGTAAGCAATTAGGAAATATTCAGTTACTCAAAAAAAAAAAAAAAAAAAGGAAATATTCAGTTACATACATCAAGGGGAGTACTTCACATTACCAGAAATTACCATTTACTTAACGAAATAAAAACTTTGGTGGGGCAAAAGTGGTGAACATTTTGGTTATTTTTTTTTCCCTAGACTTTAGATGGCGAAAACGTTTGACAGGCAAAGTAACCTTTGTCGGACAAAGTTTTCATGTCAAGAAAAAAAAATTGGAACGTATTATGACATATTTTGCCCGACAGAATAATGGTTTGTATGTTGGTAAGCATAACTTGGCTCGACGAACCATTTTGTCGGGAAAACCTAATTAATTAAATATTTCATTGGTCACTTCTCCCTTTCCTTGGTGACTTAGGGTTTAAGGTTTAGAGTTCGTCGAGAAAAATGTAACATTTTATCAGGCGAAATGAGGGACAAGGTTGGGCGACGGAAGGGTAAAGAGATCTGGATCTAGATCTATCTCTATAGTTGCTGATGAACGGGGTTTGGCAACTGAAAGGCTGCCTTGAAATTTTATGGTTGTTCAACTATTGCTGTAAGTTTCCATAAATTTGAAGTTCTGGAACTACATATACATTATCCTTCTTGTCTGCAAACTTTTTGTGTAGTCATGAGTACCATAGCAAAGCAAAGGTTGGTGCTTTTAGTTCTTTATTTATGCCTCCTATATCTCAAAGTCTATCCTTCCCTTGCGGTTCACACCATCAATGAAAATCAATCTCTTTGTCGCGATCAAACGGTTGCCTCTGCAGGCGGGATTTTTGAGCTGGGTTTTTTTCAGTCCAGGTGATTCTTCAAAATTCTATGTAGGCATATGGTACTCCAAACAAGTAGCATATGAG
This sequence comes from Malus sylvestris, assembly GCF_916048215.2. Classification (NCBI taxonomy): domain Eukaryota; kingdom Viridiplantae; phylum Streptophyta; class Magnoliopsida; order Rosales; family Rosaceae; genus Malus; species Malus sylvestris. The sequence continues at coordinate 7,391,661 of NC_062276.1, forward strand.
AGGACTATTTGTGGATGCAAATTTCTGCCTTCTTCTTCTTGGACAAAATTATACCTACAAAACAATTAACACCTTAGGTCAAGGCCAAGAGCCTCACGCATCCACAATGAATGGAGGGGGGCTTTGGCCAAAGAACCTCCGATGCCAAAGTTAGAATTTAGAGAGAAAAATATTTAGAGAGTTTTTGGGAGTTTTGCAAGAGTATGAAACTAGGTTTTGATGAAAATGGGAGCCAATATATAGGGCATAAGGTGTAACTTATGGTTTAATGTGTGATTTAATGGATTAATTAGGCAATTAATCCATTAATTAGTTAATCAACACATTTTTGGAATAAATATTTTGGGGGTTATGTAATTTATACCTTGTGGAAAATATAGGATTAGGATGGATGAAATAACTTTGAATTTGTTACTTATTTTGGGCACTTTTGATTTGGTTGAAGGATGATTGCCCCTTGCTCGCGCGTAGGAATCTCGTTGTACCTCAAGGGTATTTTTGTCCTCTTTTGTCCAAAAATTCACGTGACGCCTTATGATTATTTTTTGCTCCACAAATGCCCCCACACCTGTTGGGCTACTCATAGGAAAGGGCAGCAGGTGTAGAGATCATCTTGCTTTCGGAAACGTAGGATTACTTTATATTTTGATGTAGATTCTCTCTTTAATAGGAAATTAGGTCCTTCTAGGAAAATGAAATAAATTTCTCTCAAAGCCTATTTAAGTCCACCTTAAGTGGGTTATTAAATCAACTTTGGAGAGCGATTTATTCTACCCTACAAGAGAGAGAGAGCTTAAAGGATATTTGCTCCCTCTCCTCTAGCAATCTTCTACATCTTGCCCGTGCAAATGATCGTCCTTCGTTGATTTCTTCATCTTCTCCGTGCCGTACCGATGTAAGAAAAATTTAATTTCTTCTTGTGTTCTTCTTGGATAGTGCTATTGTGGGGCAGCAGTTGGGGTGGTGCGGCATGTCAGCTGGCAGAGGCTAGGAGTCGGCTCGGCATGGGCCGAGGAGGTGTCGTGGCAAGGGCCACTGCTTGGGCTGTTTAGCTTGGCTAGAGCCAAGGACAGCTTGTGCGGCAGGGGCCGTGGATTGAAGTGCTGGGATGTAGTGCTAGACGGGCTGCATGGCTCATGTCTTTTTGGGCTCTTGGTCCTGACACGGGTTAGGCCAGTGATTGAAGGAAAGGAGAAAGTCACGGGCTTCATGAGCTGTTGGAATGCTAGGCATGCAGGCCTCCTGCCTGCTGGAATGCTAGGTTGAGCTCCCCTGTTGAGTACTGTGAATGGCTTTGGCTGCTTAGTTCTCTTCGCCGGGAGAAAGGTTGACTGCTCCCGAAAGATGAGGTAAAGAGGATCAAGGCGGATGCATTGTCTCGTCTAATCGTTGTCGTGGAGCCTACTATGAATGAAGTTGGAAAGAAGATATCTTCCCCGCCTGCTCAAGAGATGCTGGTCGAGAAAAATTGAAGACTTCCTCTGCTACTCATGAGGGTCTGCCTGCTGCCGATATGCTTGTAATTAACATAACTTCTTTCATTGGGAAGAAAAAAAATGAGGCTGCTAGATCTGAGCCTGTGGCGCTTGCTATGTCGAGAATGGCTAGTACGATTGCTGATAGGATTGCTTAGCATAAAGGTCTCGTTATGCCCCCAGTGCTGAAGTCTATACCAAGATGTCTGTTGGGAGCTAAGTCCGGTTCACCTTTGGAGAGGCTAGCTACTATGAATAGCGATAAGGTGGACTTTGTTGCTAAAGTGGCGCCAAGGCCCACTCATTTTGCTGCTGAGACTGATTCGCCTGCTAGGAAGGAAGAGACTGCTCGCGTGGGCAGCTGTGAGAAATCCACTAAACCTGCTTTTAGGGAGGCTATTGAGATCTGTGTGCTTTTGAAACTAGATCTTCTTGAAGACATGGACGTTTGTGTTAAGTTTGTTGATGGCGGTAGAAAGGTTGTTTGCCCAAGTTCCTTTGCGAAGCATACGACCCAATATAGAAGGTCTACTTTGCTTGCTATGATGCATATATAGCAAGGCTGCCAAGGAGGTGGCGAAGACTATGGCAGCTGAAGCTTATTCCTCAGCTGAAGAGATCAAGATGTTGGATTTTGAGCTTGTTGCTTTGAAAAGGTCTAATATTTCTGCCCTCACTTTTCTGCAGCTTGAGACCGTTCGCCAAGATATTGTTGACTTTGAGACTAAGCTTGACGCGATCCAAGTTAAGAATGAAAGTGCAGAAAAGGAGATTAGATGTTACATACCTCAGATTCAAGATCTTGAGTTTGCAATTTCTGAGCTTTGTTTCGCTGCTTATGCAAAGGATGAAGAGTTGATTGCTGCTTATAATCAAGTGATTCACTTCAAGAAGGTCGTTGATAGGCTTGAACCCTAAGTGTTGGAACTTCAAGGTGTACTGAAGATCAACGAAAGTTTGAAGAAGGAAGTGGATGAGCTGCAGCACGTCCGTGTTGGTTTACTTAAGAAGAATAAGCAGCTGAAGGGTGAGAAGGATGTGCTTGAGGTTTCGAGACCTTTTCTATTTCTCCGGAAGACTTACTTGTTTTTACTTTTGAGCTTCCATTGATGAAGTAGTCGGAGAAGTTAGTGCTCAGGCTGGGGCAGTCGGGGGAGAAGTGCAGGATGATGCCACTGCTAAAAGTGTCACAGCTGTTGAAGGTGTGGCGACCGAGTAGTCATGGGATGTCCAAGCTGCTGTAGTCTTCTAGGTAGCCTTTAGGATTTTATATGCTTTTCCTTGTAGCTCTTGTTTTGCTTAAACTTCTTCGACATTTGCTAATTGTTTATAAACATGCTTATTTCGCTTTCTTCATCTTCGCTTCTTTTGTTCATGCCCTAACCTTTAGACTTGATAGACCAATGACAGGCATGCTACTTTTTTATAAGCAGATAAGCTAGCGTAGCCTATGTAGCCGTAAATGTTGGTGTAGAACTTTGCCAAGTTGTTAACATAGGTTGGCAGCCGAATGCCTTACTTACAGAAGTAGACAAGTGCGCGTAACCACTAGGATGTTAACCTTGGCTTTCTCCAATTCCGTAGGTTGCATAGCAAGTATGACAACACTTTAGGACTTGGTGTATGTTGTTCTGTGCTTGGCAGAGGTGAAGCTTATCGACTACGTAGCATGTCGGCAGTGGATAAAACTTCGTATATGCGCGCTAGCTTGTTTAACCTTTCACAAGAATGTGCGGTTATATAAATCTAGCGCGGCTTTACTGCTCGAAGGGCAAGCCGTAGGCAGTCTTCCGGAAATCGTAGGCTACCTTAGTGCACTTGGTAGCAGCTTTAGGGTTCTAGGGCAGCCGTCTGTAGGGCATACTGCATAATATGCCCCCTCATTCTCTAGGGCCCGGTTCCCTACGGATTAGGCCAAGAGACCAAAAATCCTTCAGTTAGCTAAGCCTTGAAAAAGACCATTGTGGCTACTTCTAGGAATCCCGGCGCAAGCCATCGTGCATCTAGCTATATTAGGGTAGCCAGGCTCATCCACGTCTGGATATTCGGAGTGTAAAGTTTATCCTTTCGTCTTGGAGAGCTGACTCATATGGGTGTTGGGGAATTGGTTTACCCTCTTGCACTAGAGAGCATGGTTGGTCATTCGGGGGCCGCAATTCCTGTGATGAGTCCCTAAGAAGGGTGCAGTCTTCTTTTGAAGTGCCAGAGTGATCAGTTGTTGCAAGCATGCAGCCGAGCCAAGTTATGATTACTTTTGAATTCCTCATTGAAAAACGAGTGAAACAAATGAGAACTTAGCTGTAAGGTAAGAATTGCATAACAACTGGATAGTCATCGGCTTGTGAGGTGGTGCCCGTCGAGCTTTATGAGTCTTCGGGCTTTGATGTAGTGGGAGGTCACACATGGTACTTCTTCATATTGTAGGCCCTCCACCACTTTTCAATCTTTTTTTATCGTTTCATGGTGGCGAGGGTGTAATTACTCTTGTCGCCTACTCTGCTGATCTTGTACAGACCTTCCCAGATGAGATCCATTTTTTTTAGCCTTCTCCGCGGGCAATGATGAAGGCTTTTCTTAGGACTAGAACTCTAGGCTGGAACTGCCGGATCTTGGCTCTTTTGTTGTAGCTGGAGAAGAATTGTTGCTGGTAAGCTGCGATGCGGGTGATAGTCTGCTTGCACTTCTCCTCTGCCAGATTTAAGCTTGTGGCCATCTCCTTTCGGTTACTCGTCTTTTGGTGGTGCGATATGCCCATAGACATCCAGGGAGTTCGTCTGGCCATTTTCTTTTCTTACTGGTAGGGGATTTCTTATGGCAGTCGAGGATCATCTTAGTGGATGCTTTGGCCGGCCTATTGCCTTGAGAATATCTTGGCTTAGACATGTGCTGCTTGATGCCATATTTTTGGAAGAACTTCGCCAAATCTTTGCCTACGAATTACGGACCGTTGTCAGTGACAATGGATTAAAGGATGCCAAATCGGCAAATGATGTTCCTCCATATGAAGTGCTTTATGTCCGTCTGAATCGTGGTCGTCATGGGCTTTGCTTCTACCTATTTGGTGAAGTAGTCGGTTGCCACGATCATCTTGCCTTTGCCCCCAGTAGTTCAGCTGGTGAGTAACTGGGAATCAGAATGAATTGAAAGCTTTTTTACCACAAAGTCTTTTGTCATTTGAAGGCCTGCTAGTGGGACTTCGTACTCTGCTTCATTGTTGGATGCTTTGAAACCTAGAATGATCGCCTGCTCGGGCATCGAACCACCTGGGATGACAAGGGCCACGTCTGCTCTCGACATGCAAATGCCAGAAGTCTCCATTGGGTGGAGCATGCGCGGCTAGACTGTGCTCGGCTACTTTCGGGGCATCGTTGGGCCGCTCTGTTGCGTCACTGAGCAAGGGTCGGCTAGGGCCGTGTGGTGCGCAGCAGGAGGTGGTACTCAACTGCCGGTACATGTTGCTCTTATGTAGAATGTTTTAAGGTGACGAGGACAAAACTTGCTTCCGAGTATGCCCTACTAGTGTTCGTCTACCTTTGGTGTGTCTTTTGGGCCGAGTTGTTGCATTCGTTAGAAAACTTTACATCCGCCAGGGTCTACACCTTTATCGTCGCGTGTATGGATTGGGCGGAATAGTGCGTCATGAGGATGCCTGCATGCGTCTGAAGATAAAACTTGACCTTCCAAGTTGCAACAACTATCGCCAAAGTTAGCTTTTGAATTTTTGGTAACATCGAGAAAAGCTTTTGAACTGTGGAATATAGGTAGTCGGCCCCCCATTTCTTCTTGTATGATGGTAGAGCTTATTGCTGCTTCAGATACCGTCAAACATGCGAATAAGCCCTTCACTACTTCCAGTTTGGATAATAGAAGTGTCTCTCCGGGTCTTGATCCCTTTTAAAAGACGTGAAATGAGGCATGTTGAACTCGCGTGGAGGTTCTGCCTGCTCGATCTCGTCCATGAATGGTGACATGCTTATGTTGGTCATGTTCCATCGTAATGCCTCGTCAGTGACTTCGTTGCGTTGGAAATTGCGCAATCGCTTGGTCAATAGTCTCTCTACTTCTTTCTGAATTTGCCTTTGTTGAGGTAGTGGAGCTTTCAGCTGCCCCCAACCGTGACTTATTGGTCTAAGATGTTTTTCCATGTGTTTGGCTCGTCTATGCCGCGGATCTAGTGCATGTAGCAATTTCCTAAGAGGGGAGCGAGTTCTTTGCAGGCTGCCGGTTGAACTTAAGCCATATTGGGTGACTGTTTTTCTCCGTCCTTCGTGCTGCCTACTCAGATGTGAGGTGAATAATGCTCATTGCGAGCTTAGCCACAAATTAACACTTCGCTTGGAAGGTTTCTCATGTTGACTATCAGAGTGTGACCCCAACCGTGAATGTATGTTCGTCCGTGGGCCTAATCGAGAGTGCACGCTCCTCCGCGCGCTAAGACGGGAGTATACATTATCTCGAGGGCCCAGTCGGAAGTGTACACTGCCCGAACGCTTGGTTCGTAGTTGGTCGAGTGGCTGCTTGCTGGAACGTTGCTGGAGAGGTTCTTCGTCTACCCTTGTCCTACTTCGGGAAAACTTGTCTGGGGCACGTTGCATCTTAGTGCACTGCAAGAGCTGGTTCACCAAAATCGTTTGCTGTGCAAGGGCGCTCGTCAACTCTATGACTTGTTAAGACAAGTGTTGTTCGCCACTTGGATTGGAAGAGCTTGGAAGGAATGTGCCTCATTGGGGCAGTGGAAGGGTGGTAGACTCCGAGCGCGAGATTTGAGTTGGGAAATGTCAAATCCGCGAAAAAATATGGTGAGAATACCCCCGGCTCGATGGTAGGTCCGAATGGTTGAGATAGTCTTGGGGTGACTTGGGCTGCTTGGAAAACCATGGGAGCAGATTGGGCTGCGGAAGCAGACTAGGCCACGAGAGCAGACTGGGTCACAAGAATGGGTTGCTCGTTGGGAGTAGGTTGCTCGGCGGGAACAGGCTGTGCCATGGGAGTGGGCTGCTCGACGGGAGCAAGCTGCTCAGTGCGTGATGCATGCGAATGCGAGGCTTGGGTTCGGGCCCGTGCAAGCTTGGATGGCACGGCTTGGGCCATGGTGGAACCTCGTAGTGGTGGTACCACTCCGCCTATGACCACATTTAGCCTCGTGGATCACCGCAGTCCCATTTCTTGAGTATTAGAATTTTCACTTGTGGAATTTTTTAAATTTCTAGCCATTATAATTTTTCTTATACGTTTTATCAAAGAACCCTTGCAAATAAAAAATTCTAATAATAAGAACGTATGAAAAAATATTCAAATGGACTAGAAAATAGAGAAAAACCTTTGTGCGCGAGAGTCTTCTACAAGTATGGATCTCAACTCTTAATGAAAGCACCAATTTGTGGATGCAAATTTCTGCCTTCTTCTTCTTGGACAAAATTGCACCTACAAAACAATTAACACCTTAGGTCAAGGTCAAGAGCCTCACGCGCCCACGATGAATGGAGAGAGCTTTGGCCGAAGAACCTCCAATGTCAAAGTTAGAATTTAGAGAGAAAAGTATTTAGAGAGTTTTTGGAAGTTTTGTAAGAGTATGGAACTAGGTTTTGGTGAAAATGGGGGCCAATATATAAGGCATAGGGTGTAACTTATGGTTTAATGTGTGATTTAATGGATTAATTAGGCAATTAATCCATTAATTGGTTAATCAACACATTTTTGAAATAAATATTTTGGAGGTTATGTAATTTATACCTTGTGGAAAATATAGGATTAGGATGAATGAAATAACTTTGAATTTGTTACCTATTTTGGACACTTTTGATTTGGTTGAATGATAATTGCCTGCTACTCGCACGTAGGAATCCCGTTGTACCTCAAGGGTATTTTTGTCCTCTTTTGTCCAAAAATTCACGTGTCGTCTTGTGATTATTTTTGGCTCCACACTATTGTCTGAGGAGCAATTGGGAACAACCAGTGTCTGATAAATTTTCTTTAGTCTTGAGGATCTCAGATCGTAATCTAGTTCTATTTAGTGAATCCAAAACTTCAATTTGGTCGGCAAATTGGACCTCCTCCAGCACCTCCGCTTCTATACACTCACTGCTTTTGGATAGCGGTAACTTTGTGTTATTAAAAGCTGGGTCTACATCTGAGTTTTTGTGGCAAAGTTTTGATTTTCCAACCCATACATGGCTACCAGGAAGTAGACTTGGATTCAGCATTGTTTCCCAACAAACCCAAATTCTCACTTCATGGAAGAGTTACGAGGATCCTGCACCAGGTCTTTTCTCTCTTAACCCGGGGAGCACTGCAAATCATATGCTGTGGAATAGGTCTACACAATATTGGACCAGCGGTTTATGGAACGAAAGTTCTAATTCTTTTAGCTTGGTTCCTGAAATGAGGCTTAGTTATGTATACAATTTCAGCTATGGCTCGAACAAAAATGAAGGTTATTTCACATATTCTCTTTATGATCCTAAGAGAATAGCTCGATTTGTGTTGTCTACCTCAGGACAAGTCAGCAGCTAACATGGTTGGCGAATTCCAATGGAATTTGGTTTCGCTTCGACCACAAAAACAATGCTGAGTTTATGCTGCATGTGGGGAGTTCGGCATATGCAATGAGGAGTCCTTGCTCTAAAACTACAAAGAAAAATACAAAGATCTGTATTCAAAAAGACCCAAAACTTTGCAGGAAACGATGCGTCCTCCGAGTAAAAAAAATCTACCACCACCGAACCAAAAAACAGAAACAACTTGCAACCATCATTTCCCAGCAACAAACAACCCCTTAATCACCAACTGCAGAGAGATGAAAGGGCTGAGAAACAAAATTCCAGAAAGAGGAAACAGATGAATACAAAAAACACACCCTTTGTTATCCTGCATCTCTTCCATAATTAGCAAAGCTAAACAAAACCCCAAATTAATTTCAAAAAAATTAATAGAGGACATTCCACCCCGATGATATCCTGCATCTCTTCCATATACCATCTGTGCATCTGAGACCAAATAAAAACCTCTAAATTCAAATTAACCACCCATGAAAAGCCACAATACAAACTGGGTTAAAAAATTCGCCCAAATAAAGATTTAATTTTTTATACTTTGGAATCTAAGAAAATCAAACTTACAGTTCGAAACAAAAGAAAACTAAAAAGATGAAAAACCTTACACTGATTCGGTGTTGACTGAGGAAACGAAAAGGTGAGAACGACAGAAAAAGGGACGACTGAAGGCGAGATTCGAAAGAGAAAAACCGGGAGCTTTGAAGACGATAGAGAAGCTGAAATGGGTATGGGAAACCAAACAAAAAGCAGTGTGGATATAGACTGAGGAAACTGTGGGGAGAAGAAATAAGGAAGATAGAACCCAACGAAGGGCATAACCGACTTTTCACTGCACAAATGAGGTAATAAAAAGGAAACTAAGCTGAATCAAAGGACATTTTTGCCATTTTATTGTTAATGAACAGTAACCAAATGTTTGGGTTTTAGTATATATAGATATAAATATATGAGTCGCACATGTTTTCAGTCATTTTAAACCTTATTCAATAACTGTCGTTGCTTACTTCGCTACTTACTGATAATATTCACGTGCAGCGGCTAGTAGACACGCTATGGCCATTTTTTTGAGAAATTAGATGTATTTAGTTTTGGAGTGTTGATGTTGGAGATAGTAAGTGGAAAAAAAAAGACACTTTAAATGCGGTCCTTAACTACCAATGTTCTTTGATTGAAACTTTGGTGGTTTTTAACTTTTGATTGAAGTCCCTCACATTAATGTAATAATGTATTTTTATGTAGGTTATTATATTTTTAAATTAAAAATAAAATTTGTAATTATTTATATTAATAAGATTTTAAATGAAACCCATATTTTATGGGATTAAAAATATTAAAGATGAATTATACTCTCCAATATATTTTGTGTGTGTGTATATGTATATGTGTGTGTGTGTGTGTATGGGTACGTTCATCAAAACTAATCAAAAAATTATTGTACCAAAGCATGGGTATATTTTTCAAAAGCACAAAAAAAATAAGCCTTAATAACATTATTAAATTTCTTCTATTAAACTTGACATGGATACATTCTCAAATCAATGAAAATAGAATGTATCCATATAAGTTAAAAAATGGATTAGAGAAAAGATTGAATGAAATTTTATATAAAAAAATGGGTACATTTTAAATTAAAAAAGGGTACATTTTTAACAAATTGGTATATTTAAGAATGGATACATATAAGCTTAAAAAATTGAAATTTTTTTATAAAAATTTAATGGGTACAAACTTATTCTAATTTTATTTATTTTTATTTGGGAAATGTTTGAATTGAAAATTAATTAAGAGTTTAATAAGGGTGTGAGTATTAAAACTCTAAATCAATTACTTTTTTTTTATATAAAAATTATGTAACTTACATGTAATTCATTAATATATTAATGATAGGGACTTTGATCAAAATCTAAAAATTGATAAGGTCTTAGTTAATGGACATTAGAAACTAGGGACCGGAAACTAATTTTTCCAAAAAAAAAATGCTTTTGAACACTCATCAACTCTTGCTGGATGGGTCAGTATTAAAGTTCTAACTATTGAATTCTTTTAGATCGACGTGTCGGGGGGTCTCACTCTAATGACACCGATACTATCCCAAACTTTACCACCTGCCCAATGCTTCAGATGTGGAGTTTTACCACAAAAGGCTTTGGTATTAGTTAGAGTGAGATAATTATATTTAAAGTCATTGTTTTTCTTTACCCCCACCGATGTGAGGCTGCTAACATAAAGTCATTGCTTTTCTTTACCCCCACCGATGTAGGACTGCTAACATGCTCCCTTAAGTGTAACTCCATTTAGTGGTTCACACTTGTAAATCCACACATCGGTAATTGAAACTCAGAGGTCGGCTCCAATGGAGTCCAAATTTGTTTTCAATTTTTTTCAGGAAGTGACTCTTAAGAACTTAGGATATAGTTATGCGAGACTGATGACTATATAATTTATGTGGTTAAACTTATATAGGCATGGGAATTATGGAAAGAAGGTAGAGGAATGGAAGTGATAGATGAATCAGTAAGGGATATGTGCGCCTGATGAAGCTCTGAGGTGTATCAATGTAGGGTTTTTATGTGTTGAAGAAGCTCCAGATGATCGACCAACAATGTCCTCAGTAATTCATATGCTTGCCAATGAAGCTACATCTCTGCCACCATCCAAAGCGCCTGCTTTTTCAACGAATAAAAATTCCAATAGTGAAGTTGTTGGTTCTTCTTCTCAAGTATCTGTCAGTTTTTCTAATAATGCAGTCACCATTAGTTTGGCAGAAGTTCGATAAAGCTTCGACAATGTTACCTTTCCTAAACACATTTTAACATTTGGATTTATAACGAAAAATAATAACACTGTGATCAGAGTAAAATCAAATGCACAAGAATTTGGCGATGTCTGTTAGGTACCGTTTGGTATGTGGGACGGGACGGAACAGAGTGGGACGAGGCGTTCCGTCCCATGTTTGGTGGGCCTAAAACGGGTGGAACGCGCTGTTCCACAGGACGAATTTTAGGTGAATTTTCGTTCCACCTCACCCCCTTGGAACGACTCGTTCCACGTCCATGGAACACAAAATTATAACCTCTCCGTCTCCTTCTTCTTCCTCCTTGTTTCCATCCGAGGGCATCTTTGCTCCCTCTCCGTTCCGTCCCGTCCTGTCCCGTCCCGTTCCGTCTGCATACCAAACGATACCTTATATAACTTAAAAGAACTTCCTTCTTTGAATTTCACAATTCTTATCTGCAGATGTCCTAGCTTCAAGGCTTCATTTACAACTATTATTATTTTGGCAAATGAGCGTGCTTCACAACTTATGTTGGTCTGATTCAGGTGCGTTCAACGGTAAAACACGTATTCCTCATGCCTCAGTTATTTGTCTAGGCTTCTTTTTAGCGTCGATTCTTAAATCTTTTACACATTGTAGAGCAATATGAATATGAACACGTTGTAGATCAGTTAATATGTTAGAAGAAACTGTGAGTGCGAGATCGGATGCAATGAGGTTAGCAGTCACCAAGTACGTCATTATTAATTAATTGATCTCATAATCTCTCACAAAGGGATGCCAGACAAATCTAATAAAGCAAAATGTCGGATAAAAAAAAAAGGAACAAGAAAATTTGGTTGGTGGAGATAATGGGATTCTCATTCACACATTACCAACTGTTTATCCCACCCAACCGTTAGAACTTTAGTGGCCCACCAAGAAAGCTCAAGCCCCATCCCCTTTAAAAGATGGGATTTTCCAAATGGATTTGTGTTCATATAGAGGGATAGTCAATTAAATCTTTTAGCGGAAAACTTTGGATCGAATTCTAATCTCTGTCTTCTACACATACGTACATCACGAGATTACACCACAAAAAGGAGTATTCTATGGACGCTCTATAGAACTTGAAGGTCGTCAAGTTAGCTATATGTTTGAGTTCGCCTCCTCGAGTCCTTGGTCGATAGTGATAACCCTAGAGGATGACCTAGTGTGTTCTTCTCCCTTCTCTGAAGCTCTCGTAGACGTTATGCAGCTAATTCTCACATAACTAGATGGTGTAGTTTTGAGCTATCTTCTCTAAGCTCTTTATGTCAATTCAATTAGGCTCAGTTGCTTACCTAAAAACTTTAGTAGTGAAAGTTGAATAAATAGATTTGTAAACCTAAGGAAGAGTGAATTGGTATATACGTGCAAGCAATCCCGTTATTTAGACTGCTAGAAGCTTTGTATGAGCAGTGAATAACGAGATGGGGAGGCTTCCCATGGTCTGAACTGGAAGAAGAAATGACGACTGTGACAGGCCAAAAATGTGAAAGTATGTGGAAAGTCATACCCACGTATAAGACACATATACACCAAAGAGCAATGGGCTATTCAGCATTTTTATTTTTATTTTTTTCATTTTTGCTTTTTATTTCAATTATTGTTTTCTTGCAAAAACGGCAAACTGTGTACAAATTATACACGAGAACTGTTGAATATAATATATTGAGGTATGGTGAAGTTACAATTTTATATTTGTTAAAATAATAGTTGGTATAAGTGCTAGAATCAACCTTGTCCTTCTTTACCCAAAAAATGGGTAGTACATGAATTCTCTAAGGTCTCGTTTGGTACGCTGTATAAAGCATCGGATTGGACTAATAGTACGGAGCCGGGTGTTTGGCATCTATATGTATTAAATAATCACCAGATTAAATAGTCCAGACCCACCTATTTTATACAATTAATGTACACCCACTTAGTTATACACTCTGAAACCATTGTATTATTTAGTCAGGTAGAAAACACTCTTGCTCGCTTGCTCTCTCCGTTCCTTTCATCGCTCTCTCCCGTCCCTCTCACATCACTTGCTCAAGAATCTTAGGTTCTTTTTCTTGCCTCTTTGTTCTCCCCTCCTATTTTTCTTGCAATTTTCCGCGGCGGTTGCTAGTGGAACTATTGCACATAATTGGCGACGGGGCAGAGTGGGAGAATTGCTTGACGTCGCGCTGGGCTTCTTTCTTGAGAGCCTTATAGAGGAGCTCATCCTCGTCCAGGTTGTCACCGTTACTCGACATTGTTGGGGATCTTGTCCCCCTCTCTCTCTCAACTCAATTTTACAATTTTAGATTCCGAATTTCTGAAAAATCCAGAAAAATTGTGAATGTAGAAGGATCTGAACTTGTTTTCCACCAGAAAATTGCGGTCCAATTATATCACACAACTATATATTTGTTAAGAGTTGTTCCACATTGGTGAGGGACAATGTTGGCTATGTGCTTATATGATATTGGGCTACTTCTCATATTGCCAATTGGTTTTATGGTGGAACCCCAATTTCATCATGGTATCAGAGCAGGTTGTCCTCGTGTGAAGCCAAACGGCCATACGCTCTCCACGTCACCCAATTGTTATCCACGTGTAGACTTGAAAATCCATCATACATGCGAGGACATATTGAGAGTTGTTTCACATCGGTGAGGGACAATATTTGCTATATGCTTATATGATCTTGGGCTACTTCTCATATTGCCAATTGGTTTTATGGTGGAACCCAATTTCATCAATATTTACATCGGTTATGGTTGGTATTTTGTTCAAATTGTTTACGACTAGAAAATTGAGAGATTTCATCTAGGTTTTTGGATTAAATAATAATTGAATTTTTGTTATGAGGTAATTAAACTCAAAATTGTGCAAGCTTTCATCTAGGATTTTGAAGGAAATTGAAGGTGGTGATGAATTGATGAATTGATGATAGATTTAAAATTAGGTTTTCTTGGAAAATATTTCAAATCGGAAAAGATGATAGGTTTTGCTGGGAATTGATAATGGGATTTGATAAGAATCGATAATAGGATTTCAAAATTATGAAAGGCTTCATCTGGGCAATTTCATATGGGAAAGATGATGGAGAGAAGAAGATGATGAGTTGGGTTTTTACTTTCTCGTTCTTATTAGTACAGTACCAAATACAGTATAAATAATACGATAATTAGTCTGATGTTATACCAAATGTTGGACTAATTTAGTCAGTGTTATCCAATGACTATTTATCCTATTTGACTGAAATAGTCAGTACAGTCCAAACTGCCAAACGAGGCCTAATAGATTGACAAAAGGAAATGATGTAATCACGATCTCATTTTTATGAGGACTTCCATGGCACGTTATAACTATGTTAACGTGACATTACATGTCAATAATGTAAAAAAATGTAGAAATTTTTATTCTTTTGACATTTTATTATTAATATAGAACATGACATATTCACAATAACAATATATAGTGTCATGTAAGTCGATCTCTATTTTCACACATTACCTTTCAATATTTTATACTTATGCTGATAAAAAGTTGCACAACAAAGTGTGTTCAGCAACCTTCTAAACTAAGCAAAGGAGGATGAGATTCTTAATGCCAACGTGCGACCATTTCTTATATGTGAAACAAATCAAAGCCTACTTCAATGGAAGACATTTCATATCTATAAGTAACACTTTTTGGCACGTAAATATTCTTATTTCTAAAGAGTAATGCAGAAGAGTTCCTATATTTTCCGGGAAAGAGAACGACCGACCTAAGCCCAACCATAAAAGAGGCTTTTTTTAGCCTTTGACCGACTTTTCATCTTCATTTCATGTGAACATGTTCAAAACTAGTTATGTAAACCAACTTCCATCCAATGTGATGAAAGTCAAAAGGCAGTCTCATAATCTGAAGTCTAAAGGCATCTTAAAGTGACAATAATATCCTTCATCACAAGTCATGAAAGTCATATTGGATGTAACTACCAAAGGAAACTACCCATGTCCATCGTTTGAATGCTCTTCCATGTCCGTAGAAATGTGATCGACATATTTTAACCGAGCACATTTAATTATTATTTCTGTAAAAATTCTATCTAATTATTTATTATTTAGTCAACTCAAACAAGTTAATGATTTATATGTTAATATTTTTATAATGAACCGTCCAATATTCTGATATATATAAATAAGAAAAAGATATGTATTTTGATTGATTAATTTTTATCCAATTCCAGATACGATAACAATGGCCCTAAATTTTCTTCAAAAGAATAAAAAAAAAAAATGAAACAATGCCCCTAATAGGTGGGAGAGAAGACACCAACTTTATAAAATGACATAATTAGCCTTGACAAGTTTCTGAGAAATAGAGGAGGCAACCGCTGGCCCCTGCAGCTGTATAGAATCAAAGCCGACCAGCAATTAATCCACTGTTCCATTTCTGTCATCCGAAGGGAGACCACAACCCTCCTCTTTCCAAGAACCCCGTTCCAGTTTCCGCCCTCCTTACCTTTTCTTCCATAATATAAATCCTCCACACCCCTTCCATGTTTTCCTCACACAACCAGAAACCAACATCTAATTTCTCTCTCCAAAACCCAATACATACATCAGAGAAAGAGATTATCATTTTAAATCCCACAAGATCATCAATCATCACCTATGGCAGGAGTTGGAAAGAGGGCTGCTGACGATTTCGAAGACCTGCTGCCGCAGATGGCGGATAAGCTCGGCGGCGAGGGGCTGATAAAGGAGCTGTGTAACGGGTTTCAGCTGCTGATAGACAAGGACAAAGGGGTCATTACGCTGGAGAGCTTGAGGAGGAATTCTGCCTTGCTGGGTCTGCAGAACTTGAGAGAAGACGAGCTTGTGAGCATGGTGAGGGAAGGTGACATGGACGGTGATGGCGCTCTGAACCAGATGGAGTTTTGCGTTTTGATGTTCAGACTGAGTCCTGCGCTGATGGAAGAGTCTTGGATTTGGCTTGAGCAAGCCATGCAAGAGGAGATAAGCGATAAAAATAAGAGACCCTAATTTCTTGATCCGTTGTTTTGATTTGTAAGTAGAATATTATTGGTAGTGAATTTAATCAAGGAAGAGTTTTACTTTTCCTTGGATTATATTCATGGTTTTTTTTTTTTTTTTGGTCAATATATGCATGGTTATTTCTTCATGGTTTTACTTTCAACGTTCTTCGTCCTGAAATAGTCAAATTTGAAAAATACATTGAAATAACAGGCACCTTCTTTTAGTTGTAATTCTTGGACGTGGTGTGTATGTGTGTGTGTATATATATATATGTGTGCGCGCGCACGCGCGCGCCTGTGTGTGTATACACATACATCGATTTTTTTTACAAAGAATTTATAGGGATCTTGAAACCATACGTATTAAAGTTAAGTCCAAGTATAACTTCTTTATAAAGATATGTAACTAATACATGCGTAATTATATTTCGGAAAATTGGTTGGAATAGCATTGTTGCAAAATGAACAATCTAAATAGCACTCTTCCTAAACTCTAATCTGCACTAGTTCTCTTTTGAAGAAAATACTCATTAAAAAAAATTTATGGCATCCAATATGGCATTGTTATGGCCTCGATATTCAGTCAAAATGCTATAAATCTGCTTATGGCAAATTATCAACAGCATATCAATGACATATATATGAACGTTATATGAACATCAGATTGATGGCATATATATGTACAACATATCGCATATTGAAATCAATATGGACATCTCCAAGCAACACAATATCTTCTATGAAAACTTGTTCATGTTCAATAAATTCCTGCCCAAAATTCAGAAGATAAGATTAAATCAATATAATCATGAGGTGCAGCCACATGAAATCGATCTCTTTTCCAAATTTCCCCAACACCTGTACTCTGCTTTTTATATGCTTCTATGACACCTCTAGGGCAGACTAATAAAAATAAATAAATACACTTACAATAATTTGAGTACCACAATAATATATTACGCAACAGTGTTTTAAGTATACAAAAAAAAAATCTCTAAACGTGATTACTGATGAGTAGTAACATCAAGAAACTTCCATTTATGATTAAAAACATATTTTTTGTCAGCTGTACATCCGAAGGAATTATATATTAGCCAGCACTTGCATAATAAAATATAATTTAAAGTTTCATTCAGTGAATCGAATATATGTGAAGGCACTCCATCAATCTTAAACACTCTTTAGAGTGAATATTTTAGTTTTCTAAAGATATCTCACAACAGTTCTTTAAATTTATAGCCGTTGTCACATGTCAAATTGGATATATTGTCACATTACATGCACCAAGATCCAGAACTAATTGCTTAGAAAATTAGGAGGAACGTCGAACCTATCCACAACCAAACAACCCTCCATGTACTGAGTAAATTTTAAAACATTTCTTACGATTTCAAAGTCTTAATTCGAAAAAAGTTGAGGTTCCATTATAAATTAATTAGTAATATCTATATATATATATATATATATATATATATATATATATAGTAGTCCAATTTATTTATAAACCCATACGAAGTTCCTTCTTTCATCAATGTGAGATTTATTTTCAACACGTCTCCTGTGAAATCCCATCCCCGGAATTTCACTATTCATTACATATCTCTTTATTACAAACGACTGGGTACATTCATATTGAAAATTGGAACTTGGAAACAGAAAGATTTTACAAAACAAGTATCAATCATTTTATTCAAAGTAGAGGGCAAAGATAATATCACTAAATATAAAATATTATTGATAGAATGAAAAAAAAGGTTTTTTTTATTAGCACCCCAAAAAATGTTGAATGCACCCTACGTTAAAATTTAATATTAAATAACTTATTTTCCCAACTATGCAATGACAATTTTGACCTTATTAGTTTTTAAAAAATAAAATAAAAATATCTAAATACACCCCAAATCACTTTTAGCGTATTATTTATCTTCTCAACTATCAAAACCATCCCACTCTGCATTGTTGAACAAAACTCTAACCAATGAAACTACAAACATGTTGATTGAGAAAAATTGCTTTTGACGAATGGAACGCGAAATCGATGTTTCGGAAGCTTCACATGAGGTAAGACTTCCTATTTTTCCTTGTTTTAGTGATTTCGACGACATCGATAATTATTTAATATTGCGTTTGTTGCGTTATTTAAACTTCTATATTCATATTCATCTTTTAGGGATCACAAGGATCCCTGCGGCTGTTCATCAGTTTCTTTGCTGATAGGGTTTTGTTGATTTTTGGGCTTTATTTTTCTCTGAGAAACTCTATAATCTAGTTACTGGCATGAAATATTTATTCTAAAAGTAAACCATATATGAAGTTCATTGGATATTAGTCAGTATAATGCCAGAAATTAAGTTGCCACAAGGTTGACTCTTCCCAATTTATGTACTGTATGAAAATTTTGTATGAGTAGCATTTGTGAAATACAATTATCCCATGGTTATGGTGTCAAGGGAACTATGAAATCTTGGGTGGGGATGAAGGGATGATAAACCAGTCTCTTCTCTGGTTCATGCGACAGGTTCCAACTCCAACAAGGATAAGGAGATTCAATCCAACTCTGACTAGGACATTCATTCCTATTCCCACATGGACACACGAGCAGCAGCCTAGTCCAAGATTGATTAGTAGTTCTTTTCCTATATTGATTGTAATTATGTTTTCTGTATCCTACTACACTATTACTTTGTAACCCTATATATATATATATATATATATATATATATATATATATATATATATATATATATGTATATATATATATGTATATGTATATGTATATATATATGTATATGTATATGTATATATATATATGTATATGTATATATCTATCAATAATAATTGGCTCACTCATTCATTGAGTTGAGATTCATAAATAACATCTTTCAGGGGAGGCAAGACCCTTATGGCCTTAACTATGTTTCATCTGTGGTGTGTGATAGCTGTCCATCTTTTCAGTTGTGTATATGTATATATCTATCAATAATAATTGGCTCACTCATTCATTGAGTTGAGATTCATAAATAACATCTTTCAGGGGAGGCAAGACCCTTATGGCCTTAACTATGTTTCATTGGTGGTGTGTGATAGCTGTCCATCTTTTCAGTTGTCATGAGGACCGAGCAAGAAAGAGAGACAGATCTCATGAAAGTTTATTGTCTTTCATGAAAATTGTGAGAAACTTAGAGTTTTTGTTGATTTTCACTTTCATTTTTTTAGGTGTGATAGTTCTTTATTATGCATTCTTTATTATGGATAATGAATAATTATGTTTTTGATATTATAGTCACTGAGTAACCCTTGATTACTATACAGACTTATAGCTTAATTTTACACAATCCAGCCGCCCCTACACATCAATATACGGGACAGTTCCTTGAGGCAATAAAGCAATACATTACTATTGCGATTGATGTCCTTAGAGATGGTAATTGTGGATATAGTCATAGCTGAGGCAATGGGATTTGGTCAAGATTCATGGCCAAGGGTACGTAAGGACCTATTGGCGGAAGTACGTGGTTGCCCATTCCTATATGAGCATGCTTTTGGTTGGAAAGAGAGGCGTGCTGAGATTGACCAAGCACTTGACTATTTTGAAGATTCATATGCATCAGAACTCTACTGGATGAGCATGCTAGATACGAGCCATCTTATAGCTTCATGTTATCGTGTAGTGGTGATTTTTTTTATCCCGTTTGCAATGCCTCTCATTCCTACCTTTATATGTATTAGGAGATGATGACCCCACTAATCTTCGTGAGATTGCAATTGGTTTAGTCAATGACAATCACTTTATATAGGTACTAAGAGTTGACTTACTTTTTTTGCAACATTGAACGTTGTTTTTGAAAATTAATTGACTCCTTTTATTTTGTAAAGCTACGTTTGGCACCAAGACATCCCATGCCACCGGTTGCACAAAATTGGCATATTTTTGTAGTAAATAACGCTCGACACCTTTACGCCAACTACCAAGATCGTGTGGAACAATTTAAGCTATTACCAGGTCTAAATAATGTATCCACCACCGAAACGATGTGTCTTGATTGTGACTAATTTATGTTTTACAAATTGAACTAAAATATATTGATTGCTAGGCGAGAGTACATTTGTAAAAACAAGGTTTATTTTTTAATGGTATCTAGTGGGCATGCAAAGCAACCTTGAAAAATATTTGAGCTAATTCCACATGCCATAAAGGGCTGCACAAATAAACCTTCATCTGCAACAAAATGGCAACATCAGTTTTACTGTTCTACTTCTAAAACATAACACTTATCAACCAACCATAAAGGGCTGCACAAATAAACCGTCATTTAAATTGTGTAAAGTTTGCAACACATCCACCTTTCCATCTAACTTAAGCTTCCTTGTAATAGAATGGCCCTACATAACCAACACAATCATCTTAATTCCGATAATAAGTTCATAATTAATTCTTTCTGATACCTTTTGTAATGCTTACTTATAAGACATGAGAAAGAGATTGAATTACTAACAGCCACAAAATGATCTATGGAACAATAACAAAAACCACAGACTGAGAAAATAAAATGGGCAGAAATGAATATATTATGAAACAATAGCATACAATCCAATCCCATTAAACTTGAACAAGATAGTAACATGAGATTAATCCCTCAAGCAACACAATGAGCAAACCCACTCCATACACTTGCCCCATATTTGACTGTAAGAAAACGGAAAAGGGTGACTCTGAGTGTTCGGTACAAAAGGTCGGTAACCCTTTTGCATCAATTTCTTGTGGAGGAATATAAGGAGTATATTGAGGAATGTGGGGTGTATAAAAGGTGTGAGGTGTATGTATAAAATATAAGGTGTATATTGAGAATGTGAGGTGTGAGGGTATTATGAGAAAATATGTGGGGTGTATTAAAATAATTTTTAGGTGAAAAAACAAATGTGAGGTGTATCAAGTATGTGAGGTTTATTAAACAATTTGTGGGATGTTAATATAATAAGCCAAAAAAAAAGAAAAGAAAGAGGAGGAGGCTTCTGGAAGGCAGGAGAGGGAATGGGGGAATCGTGCGATAAGGTGCCAAGAAGTGGAAAAAATTGAAGGGGGAGGAAAAATTAGGGAAAGTTCAACGGCACAGGGAATCCTCCGCCTCGTCAAGGTGCTTTCTTTGTCCATTTGATTATTCAATTCATGAATCCCTCACTTACCCGTCTTTGATTCAACTGTATCCGAACTTTTTTCAGAAATATTTCTTGTTATTTTGTTGATTTGGGTAATTGGGTATTTGCGGATGTGGTGAGTTTAGTTTGATTCTGGTGAACAAATGGTGGTTGCACGCCAGTTAGTGAATCTCTTAGTTTGTACTTTATGCCCTCTAGTTGATAGTTTGAAATTTGAACGTTTGACACTTTTTGACTTCGAATTAGTTTAATGGGTGTTTATTGAAGTCTTAGTTTGGTGTTGTACTAGCATTGCTCACCAGGATTTGGCAGATTGTGTTTATTTAGGATTGGAAGGCTGGTACTATGTGTGCACAGGCTTATGGTATTCTGCTATAAGAGTGCATAATGCTTGTTGGATCTCTTAACATGTGGTACAATGTAGCTAGACGATATTAGCTCTATTGATTAGCCTTAAGGTTATTGCTTTTGCGCAATGGTTATTTTCTCCCTCGTATGAACACACATATGGGCAGTGAATTGTTTGCATTGTGTTTATATACATATGGGAAAAATAATGGCAAGCAAATGTGTCTGATTGTCTGCATTGGCATTTTCTTCTATTATTGATAGCAAAAAGGGGTTGTAAAATGTTATTCCGCATATCTCAGCTGTTAGTTGAACTCTTTCATATGCATCTTTCATATAAAAAAAAAAATTTCTCAAGGTGCAGAGAGGAGAGAGAGAGAGAGGTGTGTGTGTGTGTGTGTGTGTGTGTGTGTGTATGTATTATCACAGATGAGATTGAATAATTACAGGAACAAGTTATAACAGAGCTCCTCCGTTTCCTTTTTTTCTGTTAATCTCCCTTTATGCCGTCGAGTAATAGAGATAGGAAATCTGCTTCATGCCTCCTTGTCTGCAACCGGATTAGAAGAAAGGGATTGAGGTTGATGCAAACCATTGGGCAAAAGCGCGATTTCATTTGCCAAACATGTGGCATGCTAATTATCAGTAAAGATTCTCATATTCTTTAGTACTCTTTCCATAGCTACTCTATATTACGTTTGTAGAACTCATCAGGTCCTCTTCTGGTGGTTTATATACATTTGTATTTCCGCAAGGATGCATGACTTTTAGACTTTAAATTGGAGATCAGTTCGATTGCATATGCGATAAGAGTGAAGCTATACGACTGTTTATACTAAATATTGCTTCTGATCTTTGATAGAGCTTTCTATAGTAGTGGACTCGAGCAGGTTGTTAGCATATATTTTATTTCTTACTGCTTTTATGCAGTATTAGATTATAAGCCCTGGACAAACCAATGCTCTCCCAACTTTACAGATGCCTATTTTAACATATGAAACAATTTGATCTTTTGGGTTTAAATGTTGAAAAGGCATATATGGTAATTGCCCTAAGTATGAAATATCTATTTAAGGTCTCCATTTGTTTAACATTATCAGACCTGTTGCACATGTTTGAAGTTGGAACGAATATATACATATAAACCCTGAAAGGGATGGAATTGTTTCTTATTAAGGATATATATATTTGTATCACTGGAATTCATATTATGCATTGTCATAACAGAAGGCACGATTCAATGAACTACAAATGGTTTGATCCTTTTAGGGTACTTAGGCAGTCTAATGAGGAGGTTAGATGTAGCCATAAAGTATACGAAAATTACAATGTGAACTGATGCTTGAGTTATGCTTTGTACATGTACCGGAGGCGGGTATGTTAGGTACGGATACTTGGTGACGTCACGTGTCGATCCTGGATGTATGTTGGGATCAGGGCGTGACCCTCCTCACATGTGGTGAATTTTCAATTCAAGCATGTAAACAATACAAATGGATGGAGTGGAGCACGTGTGGCCGTTGGGCTTCACACGTGGCCTGACCTGCTCTAATACCAAGAAGAAATTTGAGGTTCCACCATAAAAACCAATTGTTAATATGAGGAGTAGCACAACTTGCTTATAAGCCCACACAAACTCATTCTCCCATCAGCATGAGATTCATTCTCAACATATCTAATGTATATTTCATTGTAGAAACTTATCAAATGGAGTTTTGTGTGCTCTTAAAAACATTTGTGAGCACGTGGTATATGTTTTGTGTTCTTATAATATGAGCAGATGATAGGATTGATATGTTCCACTTTATGCTATACTAATAAAAAGAAAACAAACTCATGTTGTAAATTTGAGTGAGATTATAATACTACGTGATGGTATTTCAAGTGCAGTTTACTACTCCCCAAAATGAAGCAAGAGAAAATGGTCAACGGTCCATCAACATTTATCCTAATAAAGTGAAAGAAAAATCGTTAGTAACAAAGTGCATATATATTCAGAAAAAAGAGAACTGAAGAAGTAAAAGAAGGTAGTACAAATTTAAGTTCAGTGAAATGCAATTTTAGCATTAGAAGAAGCCCAAGAAAATCCCATCATCTGTGACCTAATCTTTTGTCTCTGGAGAGAATATTTAGCTTTGCAGTGTCCAGTGCACAGAATCATTTCTTCCAAGGCCTTTCCATGCTTCAGCAAGAACTTTGTTAGACTAACTTCATTCTCGTACTCTAAAAACCCATGAATCTTTAC
This sequence comes from Malus sylvestris, assembly GCF_916048215.2. Lineage (NCBI taxonomy): Eukaryota > Viridiplantae > Streptophyta > Magnoliopsida > Rosales > Rosaceae > Malus > Malus sylvestris. The sequence continues at coordinate 7,415,239 of NC_062276.1, forward strand.
CACCTTAAGGTTTTGTAGGAAGGGCTTCAAGGTTTGGGTTTCGGATTCCCAGTACTTTTCTTCCTCTGAGTTGGACATTTCCCACGTATCCTTATTCCATTGCTGGATATGCCCATAAATGAGAAATTATATTAAATTACTTAAGAACAAAATGATATAAATAAACCAAATTATTCTTGTAATACTTACTCTCCTTACAATCTTGTAATCATTTATAATATTGAGAATCAGAGTGTGCAACATGGGAGAGCTCTTGAATATGCACGCCAATCCAGGTATATTATTCTTGTTGAAACACGTATGCAACTCCAAAGATTTGAGATTGTTAAATGGATTTAGATCAACTGCAAAATAATTACTGTTTGATAGAATCTGCAAAAAAGATTAACCATATAAGTCATGCCTCTCACTGAAAAGGCCACCTAGCTAGACTGATGACCTTATAAAGTTAACAATGTCACACATTTACAAAGATAATGTTCTCTTGTCAAATTTTATGTTATCAAATTATTAAAACTACACGTTCAGAGAAGAACTATAATATGATTAATGGCTCAGTAGTCGTTCCACTTATGTTTTCAGACTATCAATCTAGACTTCAAGTGTCAAAGTTAAGGGTCTTATCCAGTGGCGAAGCCAGAAATTTTTTAGGGGAGGGGCAAAATTTAAAAGCGTACAAAATTCCAAAAAATATGTAGACAACAAAATCCTTTTATATAGTAAAAAATTCAAGTGTCGTTCGTAATGTATTAATACAAACAAGTTACAACGGTTGTTGTTCATAATGTATTAATACAAACAAGCCTACACGTGATGTCACACCCCACTCCTAATTAAAAATAGTTTTTGGGTCTTAATTGGTGAGCCCAAGGGCCCACCCCCTGATATCTGTCCCTTTCTCCTGTACTCCCTCTCTCATATCTCTTCCTTTCTCCCCACTCCCTCTTCTGCTCTTCGAAGCTCCCCGAGCTCTCTCTCCCTCAAGTCGCCCTCACCCTCTCCCTCTCTACCCGTGAGCAACATCCATACCCACAATCTTATACACACGCACACCCTAGGACCCTCCCAAGCAAGAGCTCGAACCGAGGACAGGTCCGTGGTGCACCACAGTGGCGGAGGTAGAACAGCCATGGAGGGGTTGGGTTTTCCGGGAGGGGAGGGGCTGAACCTGCGCTGGGGCTGTGTTTTCCGGCGAGGGGAGTGGCGGACGCCACTCCTCGCCCTCACGTGGCTTCGCCACTGGTCTTATCAACCCAACTTTGAAATATCTGGCCAAAAAACGTTACTTAAATTAAAGTACCTCAATGCATTGGCTTTCAAGTGTCAAGCAATGGACATGAGAGAGTCCCATAAAAAGATTGGACACAGTCTGAAGCTTTGCCTTGTGAAGTCGGCTTCTTTAGAATTTTGAGAGTTCGACTTTGATAATGAATGTGATTTTCCGGTGGTAGTGGACGAAATTTTTATATTTGGACTTAAGGTGGTGAAGTCTAGGTCAGGGAATGAGAACCAGATATTACGCCACCGTTTTGATAATACGCTGGATTGGGCGACGATTTTGATGGGTAGGAGGAAGAGGATGTGGTGGAGTACAGCGTCAGGGCGGTCACTGATTCGGTCAATGCTTCTGCTTCTGCTGCTCTTGTCATCGTCGATTTGATCGTTTTGATTTTAGAAAATGAGAAACTTTTCTTGGCAGCAGATCTTGTTTCCATTGTGATGTGGCCAATGCTTGTGCTTCTGCTATATTGCCGTCATTTATTTGATCATTTGAAAAACAGGATAAAGACCATCTTTACATTGGCCCTGAAAAAGAAGAACTCCAGTGGTTAAATCATGAATTGTATAGCCCCATGGAAAGAATGTAATGCTAACATGAGAATCCTTAGTATATTGAGCAACGGATAACAGATTTTTATGTAAGGAAGGAACACGAAGAACATCGAAAAGATGGAAGACATAAGTACCAGAAGTGAAAGAGACATTACCAAAATGAGTGATGGGGAGGGAAGTGCCGTTACCAATAACAACTTGGTCAGAAGAAGACTGTGGAATTAAGGTAGAAGCCGAGCGTGCATCATGAGTCATATGATTGGTAGCTCCAGAATCAAAGTACCAATTGGGGTCGGTTGAAGAGGCAATATGCATACCAGAAAAAGCACGAGGATGAGGACACCGAGCAACAAGATGACCATACTGTCGGCAATTCCAGCATTGTCGAAGAGGAAGAGGAGGGCCTAAGAGGCCTTGAGAAGGAGCCGGGTTGAGTGGCAGGCGGACAGGACAATATCCCTGTGCAGAGGCAACAACAGGAAAGCGAGTGGGTTGAACATGGGTTCGAGAGGTACGGGGTCCGCACGGATTACAAACAGAGAGAAAAGCACTTGGTTGAGCATTGGGAGTCATCTGCACGGCCAACTCTTGCTGAGCCTCAAAGGATAAAAGACAAGCATGAAGATCAGAAAAACTAGGTAATGGCGGGAAATGGAGAATGGCCGTAACAAGCATGCCATATTCGGGACCCAAACCACGAAGAACAAAAGTGACCAAATCAGAATTGGATACAGGGTCATTGATGGCAGTCAGTTGATCCGCTAGATTCTTAGCATGAGCAAGGTAGTCGGAGATCGACTTGGTACCTTTTGTGATGGAGAAAAGATGAAACTTCAGTTGAGCCCCATTAGCAAGAGATTGCTGCGAAAAGTTCTGTTGAAGACAATCCCAAATATCCTTGGAGGTAGAGATACCAACTACTTGAGGAAGAGTAGTTTTAGACAACGTGGCACGGAGAATGCTGATCAGACTTTGATCGGTTTGAAACCAAGAAAAGTAATCCGGATTAGGTTGGGAATCTTGTGATGCAGATGGAGGGTTAGAGGACTTGTCAGAAGAGGTAGTGGGAGCAAGAGTAGCAGGTGGACATGGGAAAGAACCATCAACAAAACGCCAAAGATTTTGACCAAGAAGGAAAGGTTTGACTAGGCTTTCCCATATTAGATAATTGGTGTAAGTGAGTTTCACATAAACAAGATGAGAAATGTTCGGAATAGAGAGAGGAGGAAACATGGAGGGGGAAGCCATGAGAGAGAGAACACAGAATGAGGATCGAACGAGGCTTGTTAGAAATTTGATACCATGTAGAAACTGATTTTTCTTGATTCTTACACTATCAATATACAGTGTATATGTATATATATACAAATGAGTAGATAATACTCTACGGTTACATCTTAAAGACCATAAACATACACATAAATATGGAGTTACAATATAACAGACAATTGGCCAATATTCTATAATTAGTGTCCCAGCCCACATGCCAGCACCAGATCCTCGCCCCTGGTGGAATAGTGACCACTAGATACTCACAAAAACATTGAACATAATCTTTCCAAACATAGGTACATATATCTCAAAATTATTTTCATACTATAAAGTCATTCATCATCTATACTATAAGGAAGTGTGTGAAAACATGTTCTAAATAGTGTATCGTCATCCATTAGATACCCTACAAGAACATGGGTTCAATAGAAAATATGGTATTCCAAAATATTCTAAGTAAGCATAATATCTCATAAAACATAATCATTAAATCATGTTTTTCATGTATGCATTTCTACTATTAAAACATGCATTTTAGAAGGGGTCCACTCACAAATACTCCGTCGTCGTAAAGTCGTACGAAATAGGAATGACGGAATCGCCGCTAATATACGCACCTAAACACATAAAGTGTACAATTAATAAAACTCTATTCAAACGATTGAATTTGGGAAAACGGATGTCAAAAATGGATTCAGGACGTTGAATTACCCTAAGAAAGGTCCCGGGTAAATTTTGTAAAAGTCAACACAAAAAATATTCCCTAATGGGATATTCCCTAACTGAATATTCCCCATAAAATGTTTGGGCCGGTTAGGGTTTAGGGTTTGAAAGGTTAAAGGGTAAAGTGGGCTGAAGGCCCTAGGTTAAAAGGGTTTGGGTTAGGCATTTTAAAAGGGTTGGGCTCACTGAGCTTAGTAGCCCTACCCAAGGGTCTTTGGGCTCCAGAAAAATAAATAAACTAAATAAATAATTAAATGGGTTCAGGTTTTGGGGGTTACATGCCTAAGGCCCAAGTTTTAAATGGCCCAAAGGCCTAAATGACAAAGGGTTAGGGGTTTCTGTTAAGAGGGTTGGGCCTGCCTAACTCCACACATAAGTCACCGGACCTAAGGAAGAAAAAGGCAGGAAATTCAGTCGGAAACCTCCCTAGCTCTGACGGAGCTTGAAACATCACCATTTCAGTAATTCAAAAGACTAAAATGAAGCCCAGAAGAATAGGGAGTCGAATTATACCTATTGGAGGCCGTGAAAAGGCCGGAGTTGGCCGAAAAGTGGCCTGAAAGCCACGGGTATTCGCTGAAATCTGGGTTTAGTTCTCCGAGGTGGTTTTCCTGTGTCAAAACGTCCCCAAGACAACTTATTTTCATTAAAACCACCAGAACATTGAAAAGGAAGAATGAGTGATGGTATTTCGAGCCTCACCTAGTCGGGAACAGTAGAACTCGCCGGCATGGTTTAAGCAACCTATAATCAAGATGTAGAAATGTTGAAGAAGATATTTCTCACTATATTTTAACTGACAGTACATTGAGATATATATAGTCACTAAGACTCTTTACATAAGTGACCTTATCTTCTACAACTAATTACACAAATACCACAACTAACTATTTACTGTTGTAACTAAATTGTGACTGGGTTAGGTCTCTCAATACACCCCCGCAAGCTGAGCTTGGGATCAATTGAAGAAACAAGAGGAAGCTTGGACTTGAGAGCAGCAAAACGACTTTTGGACAGAGACTTGGTGTGTATGTCAGCAAGCTGATCCTGACTACAAACAAAGTGAACCTTGATGAGATTAGCTAAGACCAACTCACGAATATAATGATAGTCAATCTCCACATGTTTAGTTCGGGCATGAAAGACCGGATTAGAAGCAAGAGAGATGGCGGAAATGTTATCACACCAGAGAGTGGGAGCCTGAGAGAGAGGAAAACCAAGGTCACGAAAAATTTTACAGATCCAAGTCAGTTCAGCTGCAGTGTGGGCTAGAGATCTGTATTCCGCCTCTGTGGAGGACCGTGCCACAGTAGCCTGTTTCTTGGCACTCCAACTGATAAGATTGGATCCGAGAAAGACATTGTAACCACTAGTAGAACGGCGATCAAAGAGACAGCCAGCCCAGTCTGCATCGGAGAAGGCTGTGAGATTAGTGGTACCCTGTCTGAACCACAGACCTTCAGAGACAGTACCCTTGAGATAACGAAGAATCCGTTTGGCAGCTTGCATGTGTTGGTCTCGAGGAGCATGCATGAACTGACAGATTTGATTCACAGCAAACGAAATATCTGGACGTGTCCATGTCAAATACTGTAAACCACCAACAATGGAACGATACTCAGTGGGATGAGAGAAAAGAGGACCACTGTGATCCAATTTGTTAGAGCCAAGGGGAGTGCAGCAAGGCTTCGCACCAGCCATATTAGTTTTCCGGAGAAGATCAAGTAAATACTTTGTTTGATGGAGGAAGAGACCTGTGGAAGATCTATGAATTTCTAAACCCAGGAAGTAGTGTAGTGGACCCAAATCCTTGACTGGAAAAATAGTACCGAGATTTTGAATGAAGAGACTGCATAAGGAAGAGTCAGGTCCAGTGACTAATATATCATCTACATACACAAACACCATGACAGGAGTAGGACCAGGGAGAACAAATAAGGAAGCATCTGAGGAAGATTGCTGAAAACCAAGCTGAAGAAGAGCTTGAAACAGTTTGTCAAACCAAGCCCGAGGGGCTTGTTTGAGACCATAAAGGGATTTCCTTAATTTGCAGACATGATGCGGCATAGAAGGATCAGAGAAACCGGGAGGCTGCTGCATGTACACATCTTCCTTCAAATCACCATGAAGAAAGGCATTACTGATGTCTAACTGATTTAGAAACCAATTGAACTGCACAGCAAGAGACAAAAGGATTCGAATGGTGACTGGTTTAGCCACAGGACTGAAGGTCTCTTGAAAATCGATACCTTCCTGTTGATGATACCCCTTTGCAACTAAACGAGCTTTAAAGCGCTCAACAGAACCATCAGGTTTCTTCTTGATTCGGAACACCCACTTGCAGCCAACCACATTGTAGGAGGAAGATGGAGGAACAAGGGTCCAGGTGCCTGTTGATTGTAATGCATTAAACTCATCTTGCATGGCAGATCTCCAATGAGCATGTTTGGATGCTTGCAGATATGTAGATGGAATAAAGTCAAGATCAGATGGAAGAGGATGTTTGGTAGCTGCATAAACTTTGGGCTTGAAGATACCAGCTTTGGAGCGAGTGAGCATGGGGTGAGTATTGGAAGGGGGCAGGGACATAGTTGTTGCAGGAGAAGATACAGATGCATTATTCAGAGAATCTGTACTTGGAGCAGCAGTAGGAGAAATGTACTCTGGAGTATGGCCAACGTGTAGACTTGAATCTGGAACCAAAGGGCCATGAAGAACACCAGGATGTTGAGAAACGAAGAACTGCAGATCAATGGGAGCGGTAACAGAGTCTGAAGACAGACCAGGAATGGTAGGAGAAGACTGAAAAGGATATGTTGCTTCATCAAACTGCACATGTCTGGAAATGTAGAGACGATTAGTGACTGGATCAAGGCATCTATAACCTTTGTGCTGTAAACTGTACCCCAGAAACACACAGCTTTTGCTTTTAGCGTCCAGCTTGGAATGAGTATAAGGTTTGAGCCACGGGAAACATCGACAGCCAAAGACTTTGAGTCTGGAGTAATCAGGTGGCTTGAAGAAGAGTAATTCCCAAGGAGATGTAGAGAGGCCAGAGATTGGCAACCTGTTAATAAGATACACAGCCGTGGAAAAAGCTTCCACCCAATAAAGATGTGGAACATTAGAAGCAACCAGTAATGTGCGGGCAGTTTCCACAATATGGCGGTGTTTTCTTTCAGCACAGCCATTTTGTTCAGGAGTGTGAGGACAGGTTAAACGATGAATAATACCATGAGTGTGAAGAAAAGACTCAAACTGAGCACCAATGAATTCACCCCCTGAATCTGACTGCAAAATTTTGATTTTATTTCCAAGGAGATTTTCTACATATTGTTTGAATACAACAAAAGTAGAATAGGCATCAGATTTTGCCTTTAATGGAAATAACCAACTATATCTACTGAAATCATCTACGAGCAACAAGTAGTACTTAAAGCCACTAGGAGAAGTGATGGAGGCAGGACCCCAAATATCACAGTGTAGTAGTTGCAGACTGTGAGTACTTGTAGAACTGGCAGAACCAAAAGGAAGCTTGTGACTCTTAGCTAAAGCACAATCTGAGCAGAAAAGATCACCAGCAGGTTTGCCTTGCACGACAAGCTTATTTCCTGAAAGAACTTTGCGAAAAATAGAGGAAGATGGATGACCCAATCTTCGGTGCCAAATTTGGACAGGAGCTTTGACACTTATTAAAGCCGAGGGTGATGAGGAGGTGGGATGACTAGAGCCTTGAAGAGGATAGAAGCCATCTTCAACTCGTCCCCGCAAAAGCGTCTTCCCCGAAACTCGATCCTTTACAGTGGATCCATCAGGGTCAAGAGTCAAGGCACAATTATTATCTTTTAAAAATTGATAGGCAGATAATAAGTTGTGTTTCATAGCAGGTACATGTAAGACATTACGCAACTTGAAGGAAGTATGAGATGTATCTAAAGAAGAGATACCAATATTGTGAATAGGCAGACCTTTACCATCTCCTATATAGACCTTGTCTTCACCAGTGTAAGGAGAGGCAACAGAGAGATTTGCAATGTCATTCGTGATATGTGAGGTGGCTCCAGAATCCAATAGCCAAGATGGGGATGGTTTGGATGAGTAGTGAGCACAAAGAGCAGCAAGTTTGGCTGGTGGCACCCGTCCAAAGATCTCAGGATTCATCCTATCAAAACAATCAATTGCTTCGTGGCTGGTGGAACCACATATTTGACAGGTGGTCTTGTGATTGGATGAAGAACCTTGGTTGTTAGATCGGGAGCCTTGATGAAAGGTACGAGGCTGACTTGTACGATAAGTACCAGTGGAGTTGCCTCGTGAATTACTGACATTTCGATTGCCTCGGAAAAAATTGCGATTGTTCCGGCCTCTGTTAGAATTATACCGAGAAGAAGATTGAAGAGGCTGACTATATGCAGCAAAAGCCTGCGAAGAAGGCGTTGGGAGCAAAGGTGCTTGAGACTGAACAGAGAAAGCTTGAAAGGGCTCCGTAGAAGTGGGAGACAGAGTGTGCTTGCGACGAGCCAGGGAAAGCTCTTTGGTCAGCAACAGACCATGCAATTCATCAAGAGAAGTAGAAGACAACCGCAGCATGATGGAGTCAATAAAGGACTCAAATTCATCAGGAAGACCGTGAAGCGTTGCTGCAATGAGATCACGATCAGATACAGTGGCGCCAGCAGCATTGAGAGAATCCGAAATTTCCTTGATTTGCTGTAGATATTCCGAGATCGATTGAAATCCTTTTTGAATCAATTGAAGACGAGAACGAAGCTAGTGAATGTGAGCTTCAGAGACGCCACCAAAGCGTTGTTCAAGCTTCTGCCAAAGTTCTCGAGATGTGGACACTCCTACCGTGAAGGGAATGAGATCTTCGGATAAAGTCGAGTTGAGCCAAATCAAGAGGTTTTGGTCTTTTTCAAACCACTGCTCAAATGCTGGATTCAGGGAGCGATCAGGGAGAAGAGGAGCCGGACATGGCTCAGTACCGTCGACGAGGCCAAGAAGTTTGTATCGGCGCAAGATCGGAGCAAATAACGCACGCCATGGAAGGTAATTGGTGCGTTTGAGCTTGATAGGCACCATGCTACCAATATTTTGGATTGTTAGAGACATATACGAGGTCTGAGGATTTGCAGAGAAATTAGGGTTTGGCGACGGAGACGAAGAGTCAGAGGGGGAGGCCATGAGATACAAGTGCAAGATGCGAGAGAGGAGGAAGAATCAAAGACAGAAAACACAAGATCGATCACGAAATCGATCAAGAAATCGATCGAGAGAGAGAGAAATCGATCAAGAAAGCCCCAAATCAACGAAATTGTAAGAAAAATCAGATGTATCACCGACTTAAAATTGAAAGAAATTGTAGACAAAAGCCACCATGACAGATCAAGAACAGGGATCGGAATACCAAATCACTGAAGAAATCTGATCAATTTGAACAGAAATCAGAGAAGTAGAGCGGAAGAAATGGAGGATCGAATGCCGGTAGGCTTATGGCGATGAAACCATGTAGAAATGTTGAAGAAGATATTTCTCACTATATTTTAACTGACAGTACATTGAGATATATATAGTCACTAAGACTCTTTACATAAGTGACCTTATCTTCTACAACTAATTACACAAATACCACAACTAACTATTTACTGTTGTAACTAAATTGTGACTGGGTTAGGTCTCTCAACCTATAATCAAGAGACATCTCTCGTCACTATTATCCTGATTTTACATAGCAACCTATAATCAAGAGACATCTCTCGTCACTATTATCCTGATTTTATATATTCTTCCACAGTGGTTTAAGCAGCTTGGATGAATGGAGGAAACCTAACACGGGAGCTGATAGGTGTAAGAAAATATAAAGTTTTTCAATCTAACTCCAGTGTTTTTATTTTTCGCATCCTAAGCTGTTCTACTAAAACCTCTACAGCCTGTACCTTGTTCAAGCGAAAAGCTTGTCATCTTAACTGCACTCTCCAGTTCTTCTATATCGGCCTCAACAAGAATCTTCACCACATTTAGGTGACAAGATAAAGAACTCAAAGTTCGGGCTTCAGTTTTCCTAGCATTGCTCTTCAGCCAGCATCGTCCAACAAAATTTTATTCCATTTCGAACTCTAGCTTTAGAATAGATAAATGAATCAATCGGTAGGTGAACTGAAAAGCACATATTGTAGGAATTTGGAAGTGGTATTTTAAAATATAAAAGCATGCTGAACATGATGGAAACACGATTGGCAACCCTAGCAACTATCTCCAACAGAAACATGCCATTTCTATGAAGAAATGAGACGGAAAATAATCGTAAGCAAAACTCGGATAATATTTGATCCATGCAATTATCATCTAACCTAAGAAATAAGACGGAATTTGGCTAAGGCGAAGGATTCCCAATTTAAATCTCAGAGTCATTTGGTGTCGCGGAGGAGAGAGTACTTCCAAGTTTGTGAATCCGTTTTATACAGAACGATTGGGGGAACCGGCTTCAGAACTATTCCGTACTCGCCAACTTCGCCAGGAACAAGTACAATCTTTTCTAGGACAACTCCTTGCTCAGTCAAGATTTTCACAAAATTACCTTCATCTTCTGTTCCTATATACGGTTTGATTGTAACTTGCTTGAGACTTGGGATGCTGAACTCAACTGGTTTATTTAACAACTCTTCTGGTAAACTCTCCTGGGAATTGGAAGATCAAGTTTTAGATATGCAGCACGGAACATAAAATAGAAGGATAAACAATAGCAACAATGAAACATCAAGCATTGCTATAATTACATTTGTAAAAATACTCACGTCTTCCCCAAACTTGAAAGGGTATTCTAGAATCATTGTCTCGAGATTGGGACAATGTTTAAGCAGTGCAGCCATGCCAATGAGATCATGCTTGGTAAACCCTGTTTGTAGCTCTAAGAGCTTCAGGTTGTAGAGCATAAAACTTTCGGGGAAGGAGTCCATTGATGTCAGAAACTGAGGGCATATGAAAAGAAAACAATTAGGAATATAAGAAGGTGTTTAACTACGTAATCCCATTAAAAACCAGTGGTTATCATATGTAGGGGAAAAAATCCAAAGAGGCTAAGCAGCAAAAAGTGAAACTTGAAAAATCCCCCTATATAGTCTCATAATATTTCACTCACACCGTTCTTAATGAGTGCTCCGTACCTGTTATGAGAGAGTAAAAACAAATTGCAGTGCAGGCAATGAGGAACAATAAGGCGAGTGGAGTTTTACATTTCTTAACGACTCACCTTTGGTGTCACAATGCCAGCAGCAGAAACATAAGTGCAGGATATATGGTCTTAATAAACTTATATATTGAAACCTAATGACCAATTGGTATCCAATTCGCTCGGTCTAGACCAAATGTTCTGCAACAATGAGCAGAGTTTCAACAACTACTTACCTTTTCCATCTTTCAGTCGACTCCAAGATTCGGTGACAAGCTAAAGCCTCACTTATCATTATCTATCAACGTTGTCTCTATCAATCTCATTCCAAAAAACACAGCTATACCACCAGATCCGAAAACACAAGAATTTAGCCTATCTATGACTATGAGAAGCTTTCTTCATGATCAGAATACCAACCATATGGCAACATATTACTCAAATCTCAGACATAATTACCACAAACAAAAAAAATAACGACAATTAAACAACCTAAAACCACGATCGAGCTCGAAAAGCTATAATTGATCAGAACAGAGATGACAAATAAATAAATATTACCTTAAACCACCAGTTTAGTGTATCGAGATGCTTTAGATTTGGCGCTTGTTCAATTAGCTTAAGTGCCTTACTCCACGAGTCATAGTACTGTTCCATTATGTTCACAATCTGGACACGAAAATCAACGAGAGACGCAGCACTCTTGAGGACAACCTTGTAAAAGCTACAGCAATCGAAGCTAATCGAACAAAGATTTGGGCAATCAATCGAAAGAGTCTCTCTGATTTCGGAATCATAGAAGAACCCAAATGCCAGCCTCTTGAGCCTTTTGCTACATATCTTCAAACGACGATGACCCCAACAGTTTTGAAGCTCCAAATCCTCCAAATTGGGGCAACCCAATATCAAATCACTCATCAACTGGTCCTGCAAACAAACCTCATCGAGAAGCAAGCACCGAATTGTCCAGAATCGCATGGTGGACAATTTCGCCGGCAAAGTAAGATAACACCGCGTGAGGCTCAATTTCTCAACACACCCATTTCTCAGAACAGAGAAAGGGAAATCGTATCGGTGATTGCGGGTTTCGTCGTTGTGAAAGTCTCTGTGGATGAAGAAGTCGAGGTGGAGCTCCCGGGCGCGGAGGTGGGTGACGGCGGATCGCACCCAGGAGTCGACGTGGGAGTGGTAGTGACCGTGGAAGATGAAGGAGAGGCGGAAAGTGTGGACGGGAGAATTGGGGCGGGAAATCAGAACGCGATCGACGAACTCGGCGTAGAACTGGCGGGTGTCCAACGGCAGCTCGCGCGTCGGGAAGAGTTCGAAGTTGAAATCGAGGAAGGGGATGCGGGACCAGAGAGGGCGCCATTTTTGGGAGATGAGGGAGGTTTGGACGGAGTCTAATGTGGGGAGGAAGGTGAGGATGTGGAGGAGGAGGTCCTCCGGCAGATCGTTTAGGCTTCGGTTTTGATCGCTTGCCTCCTCTTCTTCCATCTCCTCTCTCGTGTAAAATGCTCCTGCAATCGGGGAAACATTTTTAATTGGTAATTTGCATTTTTTCTACCTCCAATTTTCAGCTTTTCCTACTTCTACTCAGAATCTGTTTTGCAAGTGTTTTTGAGTAGTTATCAAATATAGCCAACTATTAGTTTTTAATTTTAAAAAGATTAATTTTTATAAAAAAAAAGTTAAATATCACTTTTTTTTTAGATAAGTATGATATTCATAGAGAAATACGTACATAATCAAGGCTAGGGTGCTAACAATGGACTTCAATAAAAACCTTATCGGGGCTCTCAATCCGATCGAAGAAAAAAAGAGTGTTCCGCACCAATTAACTATTAAGACTATCCTTTAATAATAAATCATTAATAAAATCAGGAGGTTTTTCAAACCAAGAAAGTAGATGATCAAGTGTAAGACTCAACCGTGCAAGTTGATATGCCACTTTATTCGTCCCTCTAGGTCAGAAAGAAATCTTCCATTGCTTAAACCCCTGAAGGATATGCCGTGTATCCTTAAAGAGATGACCATGCAATGCTGATCCGGCATTCTAAATAGTAGCTACCACCAATAGAGCATAACCTTCCATCTGTACATGTTCCTCACTCCATCGTTGAGCAAACACAACTGATGCCTGTGTAGCTGCATGTAAGATCCCACATCGCCCAAGGGAGTAATCCTTATATGTATATTCTCATCCCTACCTAGCACGAGGCCTTTTGGGAGCTCACTGGCTTCGGGTTCCATCGGAACTCGGAAGTTAAGCGAGTAGCGCACGAGAACACTCTTATGATGGATGACCCACTGGGAAGTTCTCGTGTGAGTTCCCAAAAAACAAAACCGTGAGGGTGTGGTTGGGGCCCAAAACGGACAATATCATACTACAGTGGAGCCGAGCCCGGGATGTGATGGGGCCCTAGGCCGAGGGAATGATCCTTATATGTATATTTCCATCTTTACCTAGCACGAGGCCTATTGGGAGCTCACTGGCTTTGGGTTCCATCGGAACTCGGAAGTTAAGCGAGTAGCGTACGAGAGCACTCCCATGATGGGTGACCCATTGGGAAGTTCTCGTGTGAGTTCCCAAAAACAAAACCGTGAGGGCGTGGTTGGGGCCCAAAGCGAACAATATCGTGCTACGATGGAGCCGAGCTCGGGATATGGTGGGGGCCTGGGCCGGGATGTGACACTACAGCTTCTGCATGCATTGCCGAACCAATCTCACACTCTCGACTCACCATTGCAGCCATGAAAACTCCTGTGGCATTTCGAACTACAACCACAATACCCCCATATGAACCATTCTTCTCCCAAGCAACATCTTAAATAAACAAATATACTCTTAAGCTTTAAACTTAATAAACTAAAAAATAAAAATCCTATTAGATGAAGAGTTCTCACAGCTAAATCTAAATAATGGTGGAGACCTAGTGAAGGCATCGAATGTTGGTGGAGACTTATGCACCCCTTAACGAAGGTGATCATAGATGGTTAATTTCTTGTATTTTTTTTTTCTCATCTACGTTTTCTCTTTGCTTTTGTAGTTTCTCCCTTCGATTATATATTTATCGAAGAATGAACTGTCCATCTTTGTAACGTTATTGATCTAAATTTTCCTTTAGATTATATGTGCTTTGTATTTAATTTTCCACACCTTTGCATTATTAAGGGTGTTGTCCGTATCCGAATTATGTTTTGAAGGTTATCATTGACTGGTAGTGAATCGAGAGACTGTTGTATTGTTAGAAAGTGTAAAAAGCATATTAGAATAATTAGGTTTATTTTTGTCAATGGAAGGTCATCATTTGCTTGCTGCTATATGAAAATAATATATTGCCCTTCTTCATCTATTCATGATTATCTTTACCATTGCTTGATGTATTGTACCATCTTCCCCGTCAACTATTGGATTTCCAAAAGGAAACTTATTCAGTTACTAGTAGCCGAAAGATTGGTGTGACATTCCGTCTCAAGATTTATTATATTTTATTTTCAGTAGTAATGAAATGATTAAAATGCCCCTGAGATGCCATGTAAGCCTTCCACGTGAACCTAAGTTTTCTCTTTATTTTTCCACTTTTATTTTACTATTTTTGAATAATACTTATTTTTACGAACACGTGAACGCAATCAGAAACGATTTAATTACATTTCCTTTTTATAAGAAATAAATTCAAACCTTTACATTTCCTACTATATTTCTATAAGTAAGTAGCAAGACTCATATTTAATTTTTAATTTTGGATTTGAAATCCAATCCTCTTTTTTATTTTCACTTCCTTTGCTTTTTCCCTCCTCCATGGATTTGAATCCTTGCAGGATCCCCTCCTTGGGATCCTAGAGATTAACGAACAAGGACTGTTGATAAAAAATCATGTGGTCACAATTTTTTTCTTTTTTATTTTTTTCACGCAAAACGATGATATTTTACTTTTAAAATATAAAAAACATTTAATTAGGACCGCACGATTTTTTATCAACGGTCCGTGTTCGTTGATCTCTAGGATCCCAGGGAGGGATCCGGCGAGGATCCAAATCCATCTCAGCCAACCCCTCTCCTGAGTCTTTTCTCACACATCACTCTCTCTCTTTCCACTCACTTGCTCTCATCTCTCAACTCTCTCGCGTAGCTCTCACACCCTTTCTTTTTCGGATCCTTCTTCTTTCGAGTCGGCATCCTAGCTTCCCCGGAGTTGGCGTGGTGGCTTCCCCGACGTTGGTAACCGGCAACGTCATAGTCGTCGTTCTGAAAAATAGGATCTCTAGAAACAAGCAAAAAAATTGAAGAAGAAGAAGAATAATTGAAGAAGAAGATTGAAGAACAAGAGAAAACAAAAGCAAAACTGAAGAGATGAAGGAAGAAGAAGGATTCGGAGAGGATCCTATCCCCTTTTTTCCCCATTTTCAGCCGACATCATCTCTCTCTCTCCACACCATGGTAAAAAATATCCATAATATCCCGATATTTCGATCGAAATTTTTGTGTTTTTGGACTACCGATATTTTTTTGAACTACCGATATTTCCGATATCATCGATATTTTAAACCTTGCAAAGTCACTCATGTATCTTACCATACAATGTATAAAATGTAAATATTGTAATAATTCATTATATATAAATGATTATGGTGTGTTTAAACTTCTTTCATTAATTACTACATATTTTCTACACTCACAATGTTTGCCAGCTCGCTATATAATCAACTTAAATCAGTTATATCTATCATGCAATGCATTTCCTTCCATTTTTTTGTGATAAACTAATAGATAATTGACTAAATAAACATCCTGCAAAGTTTCCATAAAAATTTTCAAGTTTTTCTTATAATTTCCGTAGTTTTTATTCAATTTTTATCAATATCGATAATATCTCAATATTTCTATCGAAATTTCCGTATTTTTGGACTACCGATATTTCCGATATCATCGATATTTAATACCAAAGTAGTGGTCTTTGCTCTTTCTTGCAGACACTACAGTTACTTTTGCAGTCATCATCTGTACTGCTGCAATTACTTTTCCCCATAAAAATTTTTTTTAGAAAAATGAAAGAGTATTTTATAATGTTGTGTATATAGGTGGCGTTGACCCATGTAGAACCCAGACGATGATGATGGGGTCACCTTGGGAAGGAAACAAATACCTCAAAGTTGTATTTAATTATTTGAATTTTTTCTTTGGTCAAATAATAGTTATTCATATTATACTATTTATTTGTTGTATATTTTAGAAACTGAAAATTCATTAACAGGATAAAGATACCAAAATTACACAGAAAGCCTACATTGAGGTAAACAACTAGCTAGGCATAGAAAAATCCGAACAGTGCAAGGAGTTACAAGAAAGAATGACGCTTCAACAAATGTTAAGGCGTCGTCCCCTGCACTGCCAATACATAAATTAAGGTGGACAAAGTAAACCATAATTGTTAAGGACATTAACCAATGAAGATGGAGGTCGGTCGACCCACGAAACATTGCACATCTCCGGAAATCTCGTCGACACTAACAAGTCTGCCGCCAAATTGGCTGATCTTGGAATCCAAGACCAGCGATAGTCTTGGAAGGAATACCCTAAGCGCTTGACTTTCGCCAAAGTAGGATAAGCCTCCCAACTGCCAATCTCCAACGAATCTCTTAAGCACGAGATAGATTCGAGAGAGTCGGATTCCACAATAACCAACCTGTCGCCCAAATAGATGCCTATCTGACATCCGCGAAGGAATGCCAAGGCTTCGGCCATAGCAGCACTCTGCGTCGTAATTACATACTTTGTTGTTGCCAAAAACTTACCCTCAGCGTCTTGCACCACCAACCCTACATAGCCTGATCCATTAGATGCATTCTAGCTTGCATCAACATTGATTTTGATGAACAGAAAAAATGGAAGGGACCATCGGACCACCTGAGTTCGGGGTTTAAGGAACCATAGGTGTGCAGGCCGCCATAAAAATGCACCAGCCGCATTCGAAATGGCAAGCAAGACTTGTGAAGGATTAATTTCGATTTGGTTAAAAAAGAAAGTTGCATCTCGCCTTCCAAATATGCTAACACATGAAGGCAACGTGAGAAAGCAACCAAGCTCTATCCTGATTAGCCCTGAAATCAGACTTGATAAGGGAGTGAAGCCACTGTGCCCATGTCGAGATGTCATCCCTATCAACCTTATAGTTTAGCACCACACCAAACCAGATTGTTTCCACCCACATACACTGAAGGAAAAGATGTTCCACAGTTTCATTGCTAGTTTGGCATATTGGGCAAATCGGGGAGTGAAAGGATTTCCTCTTGAAAAAATGCTCCACATAGCTCCTACTATTTATTTGTTTCTCTTGGGAATTGAGGATGTAATCAAATAGTGAAACAATAGTTTTTGTTTTCGTAGAAATTAACTCAAGTCCAAAATATATAGGGGTTCAAGCGATGATCGATAGATCTAAAGCTTGCTCTCTCTCTCTCCCCCCCCCTCACATCCCACACCCTTATTTTCCCTCTCTTTCCACTCATCTTCCTCACATCTCTGCTAACTGCCTCTTGTAGCTCTGTCTCTCTGCCTTCCTCATTTCTCTCGGCCAAGTAAAGAAAAAGAAAAAAAAAACCATCACCACCACTTGCTGAAACCCTTCGTACACACACTGATAGCTACCATCACCCTCATGCAATCTTCTAAGGACACCAAGCCAAGCCTAGTTCTGCATAATGGGTTCCACCACTGTTCATCGCGTACCCCAATGAGTTCTTGAGCTCTCGACTTGGTAAGCCTCCAAACTACTCCCTCTCATTTCAATTTCTATTTTCTAGCTTGGTTTCGAGCTTGCATGTAAACTTATAACCCACACCTTGAGCTCAAAGCCAAAGGCTTAATATGCATTTTCTTCCCCTATTCTTGTAAAGAACTCCGGCAGAGATTCTAGCCAAATCTTGCCGTTTTGACAAGGCCATGCCCATTTTGTCCCATCTTCAAGTTATCTAGACCTAGTTCGAGCCTCGCATGCTCAATTTCATGATTGCTACTATGAAACCCGACGAAAACCCTTTTATGGGCCAATGAGATTTCGGCCAAATTCGATTTTGCCAGCCACCTTGAGCCCTTCTGGTATACTTATTTTTCTCTTGTCCCAACTTCTAATTCATATAGTATATGCTGGTTTGGTGGGAAATTTTAGAAAAGAATGATGTTGCTGTACTGTTTTTACAACAAGGACCAAACTACAAAAATTGTTGAAGTTTTAGGGTTGTTGGTAACTCTAAGAAGTTGGGGGTATTTTTGCAATTGCCTCTAATTTTATGGGCAATTTTGTAAAATGCAAAATTTGGACAAATTATAGTTAATCTATATATTTCAGGTATGATTTACGTTTAAGTACTTTGCTAAAGTCAACGTGACTTGGTATAGGTACAAGCTTCTTTGGATCAACAAACGACAAGGCTCACCAAGGACAAGCACGTTTTGGTTACGTTAGTGGGTCTTTTGTTTTTACTTATATATATGTATATGTGATTTTCCCAATAACTGCTTTTATATATTATGATGTATCATGCCATGTTTAGCTTTACAAATAGACTTTTTGTAAACGTTATGTTTTTAATATTATTTGTAAGCATAAACTTGTAGCATGACATCCTTGCGTTTTATCTGCTCATCAGTACATGTTTGCACGGAGTCTCTTAGTTATTTGTACCATTATGGGCCAAGGACTAGCTTCAAATGTAGTTCACATGCACCGTTTCCATTCGCTTTGGATCCAAGGTTAGGTGCTAGCCTGTCATTTTGTGTGATGTGTTGGACTCGTATGTGATGCGATGCATCTCACGTGATGTAGTACTAGAATGTAAAACCTACACCCAGCCTGTTCCATTGTTTGAATATCTCTACAATGGACTTGTGTGCCTACATAAATTAATGAGCATTGATTTCTTGTAATAACGTTTTGTGATTTAATGTTGAGATACCTTGTTGGTGTACCCTACACTTTTCACTCATTTTTGCTGCAGGGTACCATATTACAAACTAGTATTATAATATTTTTGGATAATCATATACTTGTTTTACAGCGAGGGGTTACATTTTTTGAAAAGATTTTACAAAACTTTATTTTCAGGCCCACTCACCCTTGTTTTTCGCCCCTCCAGGATTTTAGTGGCAGAGGTTTCGTGATGACGAGGATTGTTGGTAAAAGCTGTCATGTAGGAGACTTCTCCTTTCGGTATAAATGTCCTTACGTTCTTTTACTGTAATTTATCTATGCTCTAACATCACTTGTGTGATATGAGTTCAGTCCTGCTCACATGCGCACTCTAAATTAGTCACCTTTAGGTTTTAATTTATTCACATTTTTCACATCATTACACTTTATGGCTTCGTCACCTTCCAGGTGTCGGCCAGCACATCACGATTCAGATGTTCAGGTGGACATTCCAGGTTAGGGTGTGCCAACTGGTATAAGAGAAAGTGTCATTTTTAGGTTTAGCCCTGAGAACTATTCATCTAATAGGGTTTTGGTTTTTAGTTTATTAGGTTTAAAGCTTAAAGGTATTTGTGTCTATTTAAGTGATATTTTGGATATATTTGAAAGGTTTTATAAAACCTAACATTTTTAAACTTAGGGGCTAATATTTGGCTATATTCAATAAATACTCTGTTTTTCCAGTGTGCCGGAAACACATCTAGTACAATAATAATACAATTAGCTAAAAAAAATTCTAAATTTTCAACCTATTGTATTATTAGACTTGATTTATCGAGCTGTGCCGAGAGCACACTATAAAATTTCTTCTGTTTGATCTACCCAAACATATTTTTATACTTTTTGTTAGTCCAAAGCAACGCCATGCCATTAGTTACCTAAACATTTGACATAAAAAATTAACATAAATTAAAAAGTGAAAAAATAAATTATACTTTATATATAACTGTGAACACGGAAAATTCCTGAAACGAAAGAGACATGAACAACGTGCACAAACAAATATTTGTATTTGATGATTTTGGGTTACAATCTCTCTCTATTTTGATCCTCTGATTCGATCTCCTTAAGTTGTTGATTTGTGGATGTTTCGTTGATCCAAGGGCCGTCGATGCTTGATTTTGGATGAACTGTTGGAAGTTTCTTCAAGGGCCGTGGGCTTGATCTTTGAAGGTGGATTTGAGCGAATCTTCAAGGAGCCGTTGGGGCTTGATCTTGAGGATGAGTGTTTCTTCAAGGGCCGTTGAGGCTTGATCTTGAATAACGGTGATGAGCGGATCTTCAAGGGCTTTTGGGCTTGATCTTGAAGAACAGTGATGAACAGATCTTCAAGGGCTTTTGGACTTGATCTTGAAGAACGGTGGCTTGTTGATCCAAGGACCGTCGGGGCTTGATCTTGGAAGAACGATGAACGAAGAACGAAGAACACTTTCTTCAAGGGCCGTCGGGGCTTGATCTTGAATTGGTGGATGATTGTTGATTCAAAGGGCCGTTGGGACTTGATCTTAGGATGAACGATGAACGATGAACGAAGAACGAAGAACGAATAGAGCTTTCTTGATTCTTCGGGAACCTGGATGCTTGAGAGCTTCGGAGTTTCAGAGCTTCAGAGCTTCAAGAATTTTGCCTAATGATTTTGGTCCTCCTCAAATGAATGAATTAGCCTTCTATTTATAGAAATTTCCAAGGCCTAATTTTGAATATAATATTCCAGAAGAAATAAGTCGTTTCTGCCAGGTGTTGGCACGTGTCCTGTTTGATGACTTTTTCAACTCATTTCAATTTTTCGTCGAGTCACACGCTACGTGTAAAATTTATGTAATACATGAGCGTTGAAACTTTGATTTATCGATCAACATTTATTTACCGAAATTTCGATGTCTACAATAACATAACAGTGAGACGAACAAAATTAATCATATATAACATAACAGTGAGAGGAACAAAATTATGAGTAGTAAACTCAAAACTTTGAGAAACTTAATTTAGGGCTATCTCATCTCACCCTCTCGTGCTGATTTTTAAAATGAGTCACGATGTTTTAATTTTCTCACATGGTCCTTCAAGGTTTTTAAATTGTATCAATTTACATTTCTTGTCTAATGAAGTATTTGAATATTCTTTAAATTCATGACACGGTGAGCATGAAACCTGTAATTTCGATGAAATGTATGCTACATTTATACCACATTGACTAAAAAACTCATCAATTTAATGGATATATGCAGACGTTGTGGTCTAATATCCTAGTGAATATAATATTAGGTTTCCACCCACATGTCATGGATTCAAAACTCCACCCTCCCCAAAAGTAATTCAACAGTTTCAACTCTCCTCCCTCCGTTGCCACTCAGTACTACGGTCCGGTGGTATTCCTCTTCGCTTAGAAGTGAAAGGTCTTAGGTTTGAATCTTGTGGATGACGAATTCGATACCAAATTAGGTTGCCCATTGTGTAGCTTAGCCGAATTATTCTTCCTTTAGTGTAAAAATGTCGACGTATTAAAAAAAATAAATAAATAAATTCTCCCCCCTCCCCTTAATAATAGTAAATTTAAAAAATGGATATTTAGACGACAGTGGATGCAATGTGAGAAATACCTCAAGACCATTTTAAAAATCACCTCAAACCTTAATGTAGTTAGCCTCTTAATTTATTAAGCATTTTGAGGGTTTTTTTTTAATTTAGAAAACTTGTTAAATGATCCTAATTTCTTTTTATTGTTAAATAATGTAATCAAATCTCAAGTGGTGGATTATCTTAATTGTGAGGGCTTTTCTTTTTAACCTATTACGTCCCAAGTTCAAACTTTCCCCTTCATTTTAGTATAATCAAGGTTCTAAAAAACGCTAGGCGCTAGTTGGTCGCCTAGGCGGATTTTGGTAAATTTCTTGTATATCTTGTAAATAAGTGCATATTGACACTCACAAAAAATTATACTTGTATGAAATCCATGGATAAGATAATAAAAGAATGATAAAATGCAAAAAGAGTATCCAACAAGTCCAAAATTTAAAAACACATTAAGCATATATGCCATATAACCATAGTGAGAAGTATTGTAGGATGACACATGTACAATAAGTTCACAATTTAAAACCACGTAAAATGCAAAATAGGAGGGAAATAAGGAAATATAGTAATGTAGATAGGAATATTTTATTTTTTAATTTAAAAAAAAAAGCGCCTAGCACCGTCTAGGGCCGCCTAGAGTCCATCCGATTTTTCCAACCGATTTGCCAGAAAACGCCTCAGGTCACCACCGCCCAGCGCCTAGGCAACCGCCTAGGCCGTTTTTTAGAACATTGAGTATAATTCAATGTAAGAGTTTATCTTCTACTAAAAAAAGGGAATTGTTATTGGCATTCCAAAATTTTCATTCTACACTCCAAACTTTCTATATTTAGAAAGAAAAATGTACTTGTGAGGAGTGTAGAATGAGATTTTTAGAGTGCCAATAACACTTCTCTAAAAAAATGTTATCACACATTTGTTAGTTGAAATGTAAATAGATAATCATTGTGAGAGATTGTTGAGAATTCTGTTACTTGTATAAAGACTTCGCGATAGGTCCAAAACCATATTCTCAAGAGTTCAAGTGCTTAACAGCATTTGTTCTTACAGTTGAGGTCCGCACGTTGTATACAATTGACTAGTCATGACCATCTAGATGTTCAAGGCCAGCACAAATAAGAGTCAATTATTGAGAGTAAGATATTAAAATGTCGGAATAACAATTGATTACAAATGCACACAACGTCCCTCTCACAATAACTTGTCAATTATCCACGGGTGGTGTTACAGAGGAGAGAGTACATTTCCAACTTTGGAAATCCTTCCTTTGTAGAACAACCGGAGGAAGCGGCTTCAGAACAACTCTTGGGTTCTCTTCAACCTGGCCAGGAACGAGTACAATCTTTTCCAGAACAACTCCCTGCCTGATCAAGATGTTCACAAAATTAACTTCATCTTCGGTTCCGGTATACGGTTTGATAGTAACTTGCTTGAGACTCGGGATGCTTAAGTCAACTGGATTGTCTAACAACTCTTCTGATAAAATCTCCTGGAAATTACATGATTGAATTTCAGATGTGCAGCACGGAACCTAAAAAAGAACGATAAGCATAACGAAGGCAGAAACATGAAGAATGAAGTGTGTCGAAGTACTCACATTATCTGCTTCAATCTTGTGTTGGTGTTCCAGAATCATTGCCTCGAGATTGGGCGAAAGTTCAATCAGTACAAGCATGCCAATGAGATCATACTGCGTGAACCCTGTTCGTAGCTCTAAGAGCTTCAGATTGTGGAGTCTAAAGCTTTCAGGCAAGAAATCTGATGTCGCAAACTGAGAACGTATGCAAAGAAAACAACTTCAGCAATACAAAGAATGAGACAGTTAACCGTAATCAAAACAATAAAAACGATAACTGATGAGAACAGAAGTTAGAAAGATTACCTTACACCACCAGTTTTGCACATAAAGATGCTTCAGATTAGGCACTTGTTCGAGTAGCCTAACAACCCTAATCCAATAACAATCGGATAGATCGATCAGGTGCACAATAACACGAAACTCAACCAGAAATGACGCATTCTTCAGCTCAAACATATAAAAGCTGCAGCAATCAAAACTAATCGAACAAAGGTTTGGGCAATCGACCAAAATCCTTGCTCGGATATAAGAATCATCATAAAAATGCCCAAGTACAAGCTTCTTGAGCCTTTTGCTACATATCTTCAAATGACGATGCCCCCAACAGTTTTGAAGCTCCAAATCCTCCAAACTGGGGCACCCCAGTATCAAATCCCCCATCATCTTGTCCGAAAAGTAAACCTGATCGAGAAATAATGACCCAATTGACCAAAACCGCATGGTGGACAGTTCAGGTGGCAATATAACTTCACATCGCGTAAGTCGTAATTTCTCAACACACCCATCTCTCAGAACAGAGAAAGGGAAAGCATACCAGTTAGTTCGGGTATCTTCGTTGTGAAATTTTTTGTGGATGAAGAAGTCGAGATAGAGCTCGCGGGTGCGGAGGCAGGTCACAGCGGATCGCACCCAAGAGTCGACATAGGAGCTGTAGTGATTGTGGTGGATGAAAGAGAGGCGGAAAGTGGAGACCCGGGAATCAGTGCGGGAAACCAGAACACGGTCAACGAACTCGACGTATAACTGGCGGGTATCCAATGGCGGCTCGCGCGGCGGGAAGAGTTTGTAGTTGAAGTTGAGGGCGGGAACGTGAGACCAGAGGGGCTGCCATTTGTGAGAGATGAGGGAGGCCTGGACGGCGTCGAGTGTGGGGAGGAAGGTGAGGATGTGGAGGAGGATCTCATCAGGGAGATCGTTCAAGTTTCGGTTCATAACTTCATTGCTTACATCTTCCATGCTTTCTCTGGATTGTCGACCAAACGAAATGTGGTTTCTTAATGGGGAAGAGAGGTTTGGACGGAGTCTAATCCTCATTAAATATTAAAGTCAATTAACTATTTAATGAGGATATAATAAAGAGAGAATAAACAGTCTGTGTAATCGATTTAATTTCTTTTTCTTTTTTCATGAGAAATAATTTAGGAGCATAGGCAAACCATCGTTAATGCTACACCAAAACTTCGAGAGAGAGCAAAAAGAGGCTCATTTATCTAGGAGACGCAGTGTAACAACCTATTTTGGAATTTACAGAACAAAGGGTTATCTTTGTAATTTTATTAAGTTTGGGATTTTTTTTTAAATTATTTTTGGGTCTTAATGTGTGTGCCCGTGGGGCCCATTTGTTTTGGTTTTGTTCCCTGGGGCACAAGTCTCTCTCTATCTTTCCCTCCCGGTTCCATTTCTGTCTCTCTCCCTCATCTTCTCTCTTCGCTCTTCTCTCCTCCACATGAGCAACCACCAAGACCACCACCATTATACCCACTTTGACGACCACAACCCACACCACCATTCTTCTCTCCCTATGAGCTCCACGAAATCTCGAGCAAAGGAGAAGCACACAAGCTCTCCGTGTCTTGTGGCACCATGGGTGGCCAATGTACACCTCCTCTTCACGCGAACCCTCGACCATGGTAAGCTTATAGAACTCCCTTGATCTTGTTAGGGAGTGTTTTAGACATTTCTAATTAGTTTTTGTGGGTTTTGGACGAAGAACACCACAGGAAGACCTTTCCCAGTTTATGGCAGACACTTGTGGCTTCCAGGCCATTTTCCAGCCGACTTCGGCCACAAACTGAGGAAACCAATGGTATATATCTTTTCCTCTTCCCTCGGGCTTCTTTTTGATATATTGTATGGTGACCTTTACTTGCGTTTTGAGCTCTGTCGGAGCTTAGGAATTTCCTGGCCGAAAATCGACATTCTCTCTCTCTTTGGTTTCAGCAACCCACCTAACAAATGGGCCAAAAGTCGGCCCAAGTAACCTAGCCCATTTGGGCAGCCCAAGCCCCAATACAAACCCTTAAAACCCCAGGCCTTTGGGCATTACTGACACGGGCTTCAGCCCAACCCATCAACCCCAAAACCCACTGGACCCAAACCCCAGCCCATTAAACCCAGCCTTGAAACATTGGGCCAGGAAGCCAAACCTAACCCAGTTTGCCAAGTCCAACCCGATGGAATATTCTCTAGAATATTCCCGCGTTGATTTTGTTGAAATTTACCCAGGACCATTCTTAGGGTAATTCAACGTCCTGAAATCGTTTTTGAACTCCCTTTTCCCCAAATTCAATCGTTATAGTATAATTTTATTAATTAGACCATTTATGTGCTTAGGTGCATTTATTGTGGCGTTTCCATCTTCGCTAGTTTGCGTGGCTCTTGGCAGCGAAGTATCTGTGAGTTGACCCTTTCTAAAATGCATGTTTTAATAATAGAAATGCATACATAAAAAACATGATTTAATGGTTACGTTTTATGAAACATTTTATGAGTAAATTAGATTTACACTTATGTTATATCATGCTTTACTACAAATATTTTGCAATACCATATTTTACCGAATTTATGTTCTTTGTAGTATATATGATGAATGACTATATACTATTTATGAACATGTTTTTACACACTTCTTTATAGTATATGTGATGGATGACTATATGCTATGAAGATGTTTTTGAGATATATGTACCTATGTTTGGAAAGAGTATATTCAATGTTTTGTGCTCATCTAGTGGTTACTGTTCTACCTACGGACGAGAGACATAGTTGTTGGCTTTGGGCCAAAAGACATAGTTGTTGGCTTTGGGCCAAAAGATATAGTTGTTGGCTGCTGGCCGGGAGATATAATTATTGAATACCACAGGTGACTGGAATACCACTAGTTAGCACACTATATACGTATATGTTTTATGAAGGTTTTATGGTATGCTAGGGTTTTCGAAAACCTATTACATATTATGTTATGAGATTTCTTTAAACTTTGGGGGTTAGTATGTTGATAGCTATTTCAATATTATATATATAAACTTGGTCCACTCATGTTTGTTTTGCGCCCCCTCAAGATTTAGAATCAAGGCATACAATCCCAGCATCAAGGCACTTCCGCATCGGCATCTTTTAGTCCTCTCGGTGTATGACCCATTCCTTTGTTCATTCAATTTTATATTATTTCTTTTTAGTGTTCTCAATTAGTTGTATGCTCTGAACACGTTCCACATTTGCATATTAATTACATTTAAATTTATAAGTCTTATTTATTTCTTGTTCTCATACATTCTAATATGGCTTCGTCACCTTCGGGTGTTGGCCAACACGTGCCTACCCTGGTGTTTGGGGAACATCGAGGTCAGGCGTGTCACACAGAACCGAGCGCAATGACATTCTAAGATTAACGCAATCGATCCCATTTAGTCAGATAAGACATTTTATTATCTTATCATGTTCATTGTTGAACAAGTAAGATTTGGTATGACGTTGTAAACAAGACCAATTCTATTGGAATCAAAGCATTATAAGGGGAATAATATGGACACGATCAACCTTACAACTATGTCTAATAAAAACACGTCATTTTCACAAAGAAATAAGACGGAAGATATTCGTAAACAAGCTCGAAATAAGATTTTGATATCTGTAATAACCATCTAATCTAAGATTCATAATCCAAGTTCAAAAAACAGTAAACCTTGGAACGAGACGGAGCCGATGGATTCCCGTTTTAAGCTCAAAGTCCATTTTCTAATTGGAGTTGCGGAGGAGAGAGTAGTTCCAAGTTTGTGAACCCTTTTTATACATAACAACTGGGGGAACCGACTTCAGAACGACTACTCTGTTCTCAACTTGGCCATGAACAAGTACAATCTTCTCTAGGACAACACCTTGCTCGGTCAAGATTTTCACGAACTTACCTTCATCTTCTGTTCCTGTATACGGTTTGATCGTAACTTGCTTGAGACTTGGGATGCTGAACTCAACCGGTTTATCCAACAACTCTTCTGGTAAACTCTCCTGGGAATTACAAGATCAAGTTTTAATGTGCAGCAAGGACATAAAAAAGAATGATAAGCAATAGTAACACTGAAACACTAAGCATTGCTATAATTATATGTTTGTAAAAATACTCACATCCGGGTCAAACTTGCGAGGGTATACTAGAATCATTGTCTCAAGATTCGGACAAAGTTTAAGCAGTGCAGCTATGCCAACAAGATCATACTGGGTAAACCCAGTTCGTAGCTCTAAGATCTTCAGATTGTGGAGCATAAAACTCTCCGGGAAGGAATCCTTTGATGTCAGAAACTGAAGGCATATGCAAAGAAAACAATTAGGAATATAAGAAAATGCTCAACAACATAATCCCTTCGCATACCAGTAGTCATACAGAGGCGGAAAAAGCCAGTAAAACGTGATAATTGAAAAATCCCCAATTTCATGAAGTTTAAGGCAAAGAGGTTGGCTCTATCATCTAAGAATGTAATGTTGCCCAGAAATGAGGAGAGTTAGAAAGTGACTAAAAAATGTCAAGCACAGAACCACATGGCTGGTCAGTAGTCACTGAGACATGCAACCAGATTTCATTTCCGGTGAGACTGATTCTCATATGAAAATATCTCCCAGGATTGGTTAATCATCATTTAATCCTGCTTCTTACTGCTTCTTAGAACTAGTGACAATCAAAACAATAGACAAGACCTTTTCTTGGTAGTTCATATTTCAAAACAGTTCTGTACAATGCCATTATGTTCAAATATCTCATCGATGCACTCTGAGTGAGAATTCCATAGGTTAGATTCTACAGGATCAAACCTATGGGATAAGGAATGATGGAAGGGAATAAATACCCGACCTAAAAGTAAAATAACTTAGTGAACCACAATCAATTTGGTGCAAAAACCAGCTGAAGAATATTTTTTTTCCGTTTAACGAAAAATATGTAATCCGTACTGAACAAAAAATCTACTTTCTGTTCTATCAATAACCAAAAATGCTGGCACGGAAAATGTAAGCTATATTATTCAACATCAAAAGGTTTATTGCAGAAACTTATCTCCCAATGTGATTAATGATAGGACACATAAGATAACATTCCACAAAGAGCAATATTACGTTTCTTAATTTCCTGGGAGAACAATCTATAACCAACTTGTAAAAGTCAGGAACTAATCATTTCCTCTATCTAGACACGACCGAATTCCTGTAATGATGCTCAGACCTGAAAAACTAATTACCCTTTTCCTCTTCCTTTTAACTCCAAGATTCAGTGACAAGCTAAGTAAGGCCTTACTTTCTTATATCTTTCAATTCCTAAGAGAGTCTCAATAAAAAATACATGGATATACCACCATGTCCGAAAAACATCCAAATTTCGCCAATCTACGAGAAGCCTTCCGGCAGTCACAATACCAACCACATTGCTATATATACCTCACATTTTTGCCATAGTTTGCACACACAACAGAAGAAGAATAAAACTACATAAAGTTAAGCACAATCGAAACAATATGAACAACAATTGATCATAACAGAGATAAAAAAAATTACCATAAACAACCAATTTTGCACATGAAGGTGCTTAAGATTAGGCACTTGTTCCAGTAGCCCAACAACCTTAATCCAATAAGAATAGGATAGGTGGATCATATGCACAAAATCAACCCGGAACTCAACCAGGGACGAAGCATTCTTAAGCTCCAACCTGAAAAAGCTACAGCAATTAAAACTGATCGAACGAAGGTTCGGGCAATCCACCAAAAGCGTCTCTCTTTGTTTAGAAGATTCAAAGAACATCCCAAGCGTTAATCTCTTAAGCCTTTTGCTACATATCTTCAGATGACGATGGCCCGAACACTTTTGGAGCTCCAATTCCTCCAAATTGGGGCAACCCAATATCAAATCTTTCACCATCTGATCCGCCAAGTAAACCTGATCGAGAAACAAGGACCGAATCGACCAAACACGCCGAGTGGACAGCTTAGCCGGCAGCGTAAGATAGCAGCGCGTGAGGCCTAATTTCTCAACACACCCATTTCTCAGAACCGAGAAAGGGAAATCGTACCAGTGATTTACGGTTTCCACATCGTGAAAATCGTCGTGGACGAACAAGTCGAGGTAGAGCTCCCGGGCGCGGAGGCGGGTGACGGCGGATCGGACCCATGATTCGATGTGGGAGCCGTAGTAAGAGTGGTAGATGAAGGAGAGGCGGAAAGTGTGGACGGGAGAATTGGCACGAAAAATGAGAACGCGGTCGATGAACTCGGCGTAGAACTGGGAGGTGTATTCGAGCGGCTCGCTCGGCGGGAAGAGTTGGTAGTCGAAGTTGAGCGAGGGGACGCGGGACCAGAGGGGCCGCCATTTGTGGGAGATGAGGGAGGTCTGGACGGCGTCGAGTGTGGGGAGGAGGGAGAGGATGTGGAGGAGGATCTCGTCGGGGAGATCGTTTAGGGTTCGATTCGGGATTTCATTGATTCCCAATTCTTCCATCGTTGGTTTGGATTCCTGTTTCTTCAACCGGCAAAAGATTTTATAAAGGGACTTTAACAAAAAGCTCCGGTACTGTTTATTTTAACGAAAAATCATATTTTTATACTAAAAAGTCAATCTTGGTACTATTCATTTTACCCTTTATTTTGTCCTTATTATTAAAACTCAAAGTTTTCAAACCATTTTCATTAGTTTTCTTTTTATAAACTCTGTTGAGGAACTGACTGACGCTGATTTTTATCTACCCCTTTTCTATTTTGTTAATATTTTATCTTCTGCATTTTTCAAACTTTACCAATTTTTATAAATGATCTATTTTGTTAATATTTCATACTAAATTGTAAATTCATCTCATTACATTGCAAATGATTCAAATTTGAATGTAGAGAGAACGACGAATATTATCAACTTCGCATATGCTGGTGTTTCAAGAACATAACTAAAAATAAACATTCTATTACTTATGATATATTCTGCTTTTAAGGCTGTTTTGAAAGTATTTTTAAAATAACTAAAAGCGATGGATTGTTAAAGCACTTAACACACTTCAAATGTTTTTTTAAGATTCACGTGCATTTTTATTAAATATTGGTTCAAAAAATGTTCTCTTATAAAAAATGCTTTTAACCACATTTAAAGCAATCCCAAACCAGCTTGTAGCTTTAATTGAGATTCGTATTTCAGCATATTAACTTGCTCAAGAAAAAAAAAATATGCCGCAAAATCATTCTAAAAGTCTCTTTTTCAATGGGCAGCAAAGCCTCTTTTTCAACTAGAAAATCTGCTTAGAACTCGCCATTTAAAGCTCGGAGTCTATATACCATTTGGTGCTGCGGAGGAGACCGTACTTCCAACTTGCGAGACCCTTCTTCTATATACCACCGGAGGAAGCGACTTCTTCTCGCCATTCTCGAAACCTTGGAAGGGAACAACTACAATCTTTTCTAGGGCGCCTTCATGCCTCATCAAGATTTTCATAAACTTATCATCGTCTTCGCTCCCAGTATAAGCTTCCATTGTTACTTGCTTGAGACATGGCATGTTGAACTCGACCGGTTTATCTAACAACTCTTCTGGTAAACTCTCCTGGGAATTAGAAGATCATGTTTTAGATACGACGCATGGAAACTAAATAAAATGATAAGCAATAGTAACACGGAAACATCAAGCATTGCTATAATTATGTGTGTAAAAGTACTCACATCTTTCTCCACCTTGAAAAGGAATTCGAGAATCAGTGTCTTGAGATTGGGACAAAGTTTAAGCATTGCAGCCATGCCAACGAGATCATATTGGGTAAACCCCGTTCGCAGCACTAAGACCGTCAGGTTGTGGAGCATGAAACTTTTGGGGAATGTATCCCTTGATGTCAGAAACTGATGGCATATGCATAGAAAACAATTACATGCATTAGAAGATGTTCAATAACATAATGCCTTTAGAAACCAGAGGTCATGCGTAGGGAAACAAACCCAAAGAGATTTAAGCAGTAAAATTTGAAAATCCGAGAGTTCACAGAGGTTAAGGCAATCTATGAATGAAATGTTGGACATAAATGTATACCACAGAATCACAAGGCTGGCCACTGAGACAAACTACAACATCGAGGAGAGACAACTAACTCGGCACAATGGCATGGCTAATCATCAATTGACCCACTTCTTAGAATGAGTGATCATCAAGGCAGAACCTGTTTTTGCTCCTTGGATAAGAAAAAATAGCCGGACCTAATCTATGTATGTAATTCATTTTTCAGAGAAATTTCTTACAATGTCATTAAATTCCGATATCTCATTGACACATTCTGAATGATTTCTCCATAGCCAATGTGTAAGTAAAATAACTAACTGCAACAAAAGCAATTCGCTGCCAGCTAAAGAAATGTAATAGAAGTCTAGTTTCGTAAATCTATATATTGCAGTTTAAAGAAAGAAGATACGGTAATCCGTGCGGAATTCTATTTTCCATTCTATCAAAAACCACAAAAAATTTGCACAGGAAATGCATGCTAAGCAAAATTATCCAACTTCAAAAGACTCTTGAAGAAACTAGTCTCCAATCTGATTAGCGACACGAGCCAAAACCAAAAACAACAATGTTCTACACTATTTAGAACCCCCACTGCTTCTTAATTTCATGGAAGAACAATCCATGTCCAAACCCTTGTAATAATGAGCAGACCTGAATAACTAATTACCCTTTCCCTCTTCCTTTCGAATCCCAGATTCAATGACAAGCTAAAAAGCCTTACTTTCTCTCATGTTAGTATCTCTTTCAGTTCCTAGAAGACACAATTTCATTCACAAATACACCTATACATCCTACTCCGAAAAACGCCAAAACTGAGCCAATCTGCAAAAAGCCTCGTACATTCACAAGTAGACTTACCACATTGCTAACATATTTGGGCATAATTACGACACTGAAAATAAAACAGAATGGAGCTGCCTGAAGTTAACGAAAATCAAAACAACAAAAACAATAGTTGATCAAAAACAGAGGTACAAGAATTTACCTTAAACCACCAATTTTGCACATTGAGAATCTTAAGATTAGGCGCTTGTTCGAGAACCCTAACAACCTTACTCCACTGATGATAAGACTGATGGATTCGGTGCACGAAATCGGCACGAAACTCAACCAGGGAAGAAACATTCTTAAAAGTAGACTCCTCAAAGGCACAAAGATCCAAATTGATCGAACAAATGTTGGGGCAATCAACCAAAAATGTCTGTCTCTTTTCAGGATCATCAGGAAAATAATACCCCAATACAATTCGCAGCCTTTTGAGCCCTTTGCTGCATATCTTCAAATGAATTGGCCCGCGACACCCAAGAATCTCGAAAGCCTCCAAATTGGGGCAACCCAGAAGCAAATCCTCCACCATCTGGTCCGTCAAATAAACGTCGTCGAGAACCATTGACGCAATCGACCGGAACCGCATGGTGGACAAATTCGCCGGCAGATTGAGATAACACCGGGTGAGGCTCAATATCTCAACACACCCATTTCTCAGAACAGAGAATGGGAAATCGTACATGTGGTGATCCTCAGTTTCGGCTTCGTCGGCGTTGTGAAAATTTTGGTTGATGAAGAAGTCGAAGTAGAGCTCCCGGGCGCGGAAGTGAGTGACGGCGGATCGAACCCAGGAGTCGACATGGTAGCGGTAGTGATAGTGGTAGATGAGAGAGAGGCGAAATGTGTGGATCGGGGAATCGGAGCGGGAAATGAGAACGCGGTCGACGAAATCGGCGTACAATTGGCGGGTGTCCAACGGCGGCTCGTAGGGCGGGAAGAGTTGGAAGTTGAAGTTGAGGGAGGGGACGCGGGACCAGAGGGGCAGCCATTTGTGGGAGATGAGGGAGGTTTAGACGGAGTTTAATGTGGGGAAGAAGGTGAGGACATGGAGGAGGAGGTCCTCCGGCAGATCGTTCAGGTTGCGAGTGTTTGTGATTTTACTGCTTCCCTCCATCTCCATGTCCTCGATTCTGGAGGTATCGACTTTCGTCCCATTTTTCGTTTTAAAAGCTTTGGGGTAGGGATGTAATTTCACATCCGGTCTTCTAGTTAGAGTTTAGTTTTTTTTTTTTTTTAATAAACAATGAGAAATTGAACTAAACCTCACACTAAACCAATATAATAATGTAATTCAAATTTGTTTTTGAAGAAAACCGAACCCAAAACTTCTCTTACAAGTAAAGAAAAATTTCACTAGACCGTAGTATTAAATGGCAATTTAAAGTTTTTCTACTATGCCTTTTTTCACATGGATAAGAGCTGGCTTAATGTTTGGGGACTTGTCCTTAGTACTTGTTTTTTCAAGTTAAGTACTAAGTTATTGGTACGTGCGAAAAAAATATTACTTTATGTATTAAATGAGTGGAATGTCCTGAATATACATTACATAATGTGCCAAAGTAATTAGTATGTTTCATGCTTTTATTAGATAATGTACCAATATAAATCGATGAACCAAATTCGACAATACATAACGTATCAGTTTTGGTACGTCTCAAGAAGTATTATTGTACGGACCAAATAACTAGTATGTGTCAAATAAATATTACTATTCGAACTGAAGGACCGGCCAACTCAACATTACGAAATGTACCTGAATGTATGTATCAAAAATTAAAAAAAAACTAACAATACACATATAGCACAGAAGCACATGGCTGCTCCCAGAAACTCTTCAATGCCACAACAATGAGGAGAGAAAACTAACTCTGCACAATGGCATGATTAACCATCAACGAATCCTGAAACGAGTGATCATCCAGATAGAACCCACTTTTGTATAAGAAACAATAGACAGGACCTTTTCTTGGTAGTTCAATTTTTTCACAACAATTCCATGCAATGAGAACACCATGCCCAAGTGAAAGTTTTAACTTATTGCACCACAAGCAATCAGGTTCAATAACCATAGTAATGAGAAATTTTATTATTAATCTCCGAGTCCAAAAAACACCAAATTGAACCTATGTTTGAGAAGTCTTCCACATAATCAGAATTCAGTACGGCAACCACGTAGCACGAAATTTTGGCATAACTTCCACATAAAAAAAGTGAAACTGCCTAAACTTAACCTAATTTGAAACAATGAGAACAGATCGATCAGAACATAAACAAAAATAGAAATGCCCTACCTATTATGAAACTCTAACAGCTAATTGCACCATAGGCAATGAGGAAAGATAATCAGAGTGAAACAAAGTTTTACTTTTCCTGACAAACTCACCTCTGATATCACTATGCCAGAAGCAGAATCGTAATGCACGATATCTAGTCTTAATACACCTATTTAATGACCAATTTGTACAAATTAAGCACTGATTATTCCCTCTGTCGCTTCAAGATTTAATGACAAGCTAAAAATCCTCTCTCGTGTTATTATATTAAGACACAAACTCATTCAAAAACACATGTAGCCTATCAATGTCATCAAAATTTAGCTCAAAGTTGGCGAAAATTGAAATACAAAAACAATAATTGATCAAGGCAGAAGTTTTGGGGAATTACCTTAAACCACCAATTTTGCACACTAAAATGCTTAAGATGAGGCACTTGTTCGAGTAGCCTAACAGCCATGCTCCAATAATTATAGCCTTCCATTAGGTGCATAACATCACGGACCCAATCGACCCGAAACCCATGGCGGACAATTTCGCCGGCTGCCTAAGATCACAACGCGTGAGGCTCAATTTCTCAACACACCCATTTCTAAGAAGAGAGAAACGGAAATCATAGATGTGGTTCCGGCTGCCTAAGATCACAACGCGGAGGCTCAATACATCACTGCTGCCGAAGTATTGTAGCCAGACTATTTGATTTTAAATGTGTCATCTACGCATCTCTTTTTACTTCTCACACAGCTTTTTAATTTTTTTACTTCTCACACCTTTTAATTTTCAACCGTCAGATCAGATGAATTGAACAAGATCAAGGGACATAAATTAACAAAGGATGTGAAAAGTCAAAAAAAACCAAAACAAAAAAAAATGTGTGAGTAGCATACCCCTTAGGGAAAACTTAAAAACAATGGAGATCCAGGATGATTAAAATGATTAATGGTGAACAAACTACTTCTATTGAATTCAAATCTCAAAGACCAGAATGGGGAGTTGTGTCAATCTTATGGACCATTTTAGCAACTTAATTTGCTCATAAAACATGCTGCAAACTCTTCATATATACAGGAACAAGAAAATACAGTCTCAGTCAATGCACTCATAGAAATCTAATTAGAGAGCTCAATCCAAAAGTCTAATTCAATATCCGAAAACAGCAGTTGAAAGTTGAAAGTTGAAGGTCTCAGGGCTCCAGGATTTTGCATTCCCCATTTAAACCTCATAATCTATCCACTATCTCCCAAGCTTGTGAAACCTTTCTATTTAGAATTATCGGAGGAAGCGGTTCGTTCTGGCCAACTTGGTCGATAAGAAGTACAATCTTTTCCAGGACAACTCCTTGCTCAATCAAGATTTTCAAAATACTACATTGTCGTCCGTTATACGCTTTCAGTTTAACTTGCTTGAGACTTGGCATGCTGAAATGAACTGGTTTCTTCAAGAGCTCTTCTGGTAAACTCTCCTGGAATTTAGAACATCAAATTTTAGATATGCAGCACGAAACGTAAAATAGGATGATAAGTAACATCAAGCATTGCTATAATTCTCTGTGTAAAAGTACTCACGTCTTTCTCCATTTTGAAAGGGTTTTCTAGAATCAGTGTCTCAAGATTGGGACAAAGTTTAAGCAGTGCAGCCATGCCAACGAGATCATATTGGGTACACCCAGTTCGCAGCACCAACAGCTTCAGATTGTGGAGAATAAAACTTTCGGGAAAAGTATTCTTTGATGTCAGAAACTGAGGGCACATGCAAAGGAAACAATTACGAATATCAGAAGATGTTCGATAACATAATCCCTCTAAGAACCAGTAGGTTAAGCGGTAAAAAATGAAATTGAAAAACCCCCAAGTCCACAAAGGTTAACCCCACAGCAATGAAGCGGACAGAATAAGAAAGCGATTAAAGCCTGTCTAGCACAGAATCACATGGCTGGTTAGTAAGACAGGCTACCAGATCTCCTTTCCAGACACACAATTTTAAGATAAATAGTT
The DNA here is from genome assembly GCF_916048215.2 of Malus sylvestris. Classification (NCBI taxonomy): domain Eukaryota; kingdom Viridiplantae; phylum Streptophyta; class Magnoliopsida; order Rosales; family Rosaceae; genus Malus; species Malus sylvestris. The sequence goes on from NC_062276.1 coordinate 7,451,742, forward strand.
CCGAGGGATGATCTAAAAAACGCAATCTCCAGGAGAGACAACTATGCACCAGTGGTTAATTATAACTTAATTCTGCTTCTTAGAATGAGTGATAATGTTTTAATAAGTCATTACCACAAGCAATTAGGTGGAACAACCAGAGTGATGGGAAGTTCAATTTTCTTCCCGATGTCATTTATCACGACTAACATCACTATGCTTGGTGAAGAAACGTAAATGGAGGATATCTAGTTTTATCAAAAACCAAGAATATTGGCACAAGAAATGCATACTAAGATACAAAAAACAAAACGATAGGACATATAAGAGTCGACAAATTTTCTGGGAGAACAATCCATGACCAATTTGTATAAATTAAAAACTAATCAATTCCCATGTATAGACCAACCCCTGTAGTAATGAGCAGACCTGAATAGCTAATTACCCTTTCCATCTTTCTTCCGATTCCAAGATTCAACGATAAGCTACGAAAGCCTTACATTCTCTCATGTTATTTTCTCTTTCAATTCCTAAAAGACACAGTTACATTCACAAGTACACGGCTGCATATCCTTGGCCGAAAAACACCAAAATTAAGCCCTTCTATGAGAACCCTCACACATACTTCAAAAACCAACCAGATAACTACATATATTGGCATAATTTCCACAACGATATATATGAGAAACAAGTCAAAAGATTACCTTGAACCACCAATTTTGCACATTAAGATGCTTAACATTTGGTGCTTGTTCGAGTAGCCTAACAACATTACTCCAAGGACGATACGACCCATCAATTCGATGCGGAAAATCAACATGAAACTCAACCAAAGAAGAAGCATTCTTAAGTACACACTCTTCAAAGTCACAACTATGAATACTGATCGAACAAAGCTTCGGGCAATCAACCAATAACGTCTGCTTCTGCTTTGGGATATACCCAAATTCAAGCATTAGCCTTCTAAGACTTGTGCTGCATATCTCCAAATGGTGAGGCCCCAAACAGCTGTTAATTTCCAAAACCTCCAAATTGGGGCAAGCAGATAACAAATCCTTCACGGCCTGGTCCTCCAAGTAAACGTGGTTGAAACAGATGAACCGAATCGACCCGAAACGCATGGTGGACAATTTCGCCGGCAGAGTAAGATCACAGCTCGTGAGCGATAATTTCTCAACACACCCATCCCTCAAAACATACAAAGGGAAATCGTACGTGGGTTTCTGCTCGTCACGAACATCGGTTTCGATGAAGAAGTCGAGAAAGAGCTCCCGAGCGCGGAGGCGGGCGACGGCGGATCGCACCCAAGAGTCGACAGTGGAGCGGTAGTGTTCGTCGTAGAGGAAAGAGAGGCGGAAAGTGTGGAGGGGATAATTGAGGCGGGAAATCAGAGCGCGGTCGACGAACTCGACGTAGAACTGGGAGGTATGGGAGGGATGCTCGTGCGGCGGGAAGAGTTGGTAGTTGAAGTCGAGGGAGGGGACGCGAGACCAGAGGGGCCGCCATTTCTGGGAGATGAGGGAGGTTTCAACGGAGTTTAGTGTGGGGAGGAAGGTAAGGATGTGGATGAGGATCTCGTCGGGGAGATCGTTTAGGTTTCGATTCGTGATTGCGGTGGTAGGGTTTTCATTTGTTGGCTCCATCGCAGTTTGCAGAGTTTCGGTTTTCGTTCTCTGTCAGCAAAGCGTTTTATTTCCTGTTAAAAATGTTAGGAGTTTTTTACTTGCTAATAATTTAATGCTACGGATAGTTTAACTGTTATATTTTTATTTTTATGTTTTTTGATAAATTACATTTTATCCTTTTAGTATAGCAAAAGAAGCACAGATTTTGGATGCTCTTTTTTTTTAATTCATTTTTTTGCTGATATTTTTTCGAAATTAATAAAGAAAGAAAAGGTAGGGTTGGTGAATGGGGACTGGTGGAGAAGGAAGGAAGGGGTTGATCTGGGGAGAGAGAAGAGAGGGACTGGAGAGGACGGGAGGTGAAGAGAGTGGAGGAGAGGGAGGTGGGAATGCATAATTTTTGTCACGTGACATAAATTTGGCAGCACGTCAGCATAAATGTGAATTTCATATTTGCCATATCATTACTTAACAGTTTATTAATGGATTTTCTAATGGATATATGAAATTAAAATAAAATAATAAGTAAATGTATGAAATTGAAATATTTTAAAAATGTTGTTTGAGGTTATAATCGATCCCAAACCTGAGAGGGTAAAATATAATTTACTCTTTTTTTTTTTTGTTAAATTTCATTAAAAGAGAAAGCTAATGCAAAAATGAGGATGATTGAAAGAGAGAGTCCAAAATAGGCAAGCAAAGCAGAACTCCGCTTGGAGAAACCAACTACAATGAAATAGGCTCAAAACAGACTGCCTATACTAACACAAAAGCAAAAAACCTAGAATTGAAAAAAGCAAGCAGCCGCCTCCACCATATCAGCTGCTCCACCACTGCCAAGTTGCCACCACCTAGAAGACGAACCAACGAACCAAATGAATCAACATAAAATTGGGGTAGACAAGCCACTCGCCTTATGAGTGCTTCCATAATTTTACCAAATAGTGCAAAAAGCACTTTAAAAGCGGCTAATTACCAAGGAGTAGTGCCACCAGAGAAGATCCATGAAGGCAACATCTATGAATTCTCTCCTCACCAAATCTCTCCTCCTATTTGAACGGTTACGATTAAGCTACGTTAACATTTGTGTTGACTTCTTTATAGAGAGAGAAAGACAAAGAGAAAAGTGTGAAAGAAGGGGAAGGAAGGGGGGGAGATTAGTAGGGAAAAGAATCCTAGTCCATATTCAAGATGATATCCCTTGATGTATAATTTTTGCAAATGATATGGTCCTGATAGATAATCACTGAACTCCACCCCTTCTTCTGGTGACCCTGATGTAGAGGAAGACAGCTGCAGAAATGGTAGTGACAAGCCCGGCAATAATAATACCACCACCAGCCACCGAATTATTAGCTTTCTTTTCACCTTCTCCAGTCTTTCCACCCTTTTCCAACAGGTCCCAAACGCCGGAAAGATGGAGCTTCCGCAGTGGAAGCAAAGTGTTCTGTATCCCTGCCCAAATCATCAGATTTCTTGGCAGCCATTGCAGAAACCAGAAGGAACCCAGCAAGGAGGACGGAAATCAGACCAAGTCTTGCCATTGGGTTGAAAGTTTGAGAATTTAAGAATCTTGGTATTATTTGGTTTGGAATTTGACGCTTTTAGATGCTGAATAGGGTTGGGAATGATTTGGGATGAGCAGGTGGTTTTATAGAATGAATGTGTGGTGTTTGGGGTTTCTCCTCTCGGTTGCTTGGTGCTCAAGGGAGTATGGTGCTGTTGGGGGAGAGTGGGTCCCATGTGCGATGTGTGTGAGAGAAAGAGAGTTAAAACTATTTTTGGGTGTCGGAACCATCATCTAGCTCTCTATTCATTCGATGCATGCCATCGTCCTATTATAAATTCTCAAAAATGCTACAAGAAGTTATAAACGCACACATTTTTTGCCGCAGTATATGTTATCTACCAAAATACAGTGGAATTCTGGAAAATACTATATGAAGTTATGAACGCATCGCTACTTTTTCACATTTTCATGCGCATGCTTCCTTTTACTCAACATTTATGTGACTTGGGTTTAGGTAAACTCACTGGTCAATGCTCCCTATGATCAACCAGAACAAGGACAAATTAACCAGGATGGCGTCATCCCATCCCAATGACAATTTAGCCGGATTGAGTGGACATGGTTTCCACTTGGAACCACCATAGTTATTGTTAGGTTTATTTTTAGTTACGCTGTTGGAACTCGACCTTGGTCTCATTTTGTTTTCTGCAACTTAAAAGTCATCATTTTACTTTCTGAAACTCAATATTTGCTCCACTTTACCATGTTTATGTTTTTTTTTGTCAAGTTCGCCCCATTTTGATCTCACTTTGTCTCTTGGAACTCAATTTTGATTTCACTTTGCCCCTTAAAACTCAAAAGTCGTCATTTTGCTCCATAAAGCACACTTTCTAAAAAGCACGAGCAATTGTATTTGGTTTCATCCAGCTCCACGTTAGTTTTACAAGTTTGAGTGTGATGTCCCATACTAATGAATTGTTGCACAAAATAACTTCTTCCATGTATACCCACAAAAAATTCTAATATGTGATCAAGATATATCGAGTTCAGGTATATCGATCTATTATCACATTCACTCGTAACTTTATGAGAACTTAAGAAGGATTATTTATGGGAATTTGTCATCTTGAACTACAACGATACATAAGATATGATAATAGTGACATGTATTATTTGATTGTAATGTTTAAGGGAGCTTTGTGGTCCTATAGTGGCCATGTGTAGGACTGGTAAGTTGCAACTGTCACATAGGTTCTTCCCAAGGTCAAGACTTGAGTGCATAATTAGGTTAGTTGGGATACCTGTGGCCTTGGTTTTTCAGTTGAGGTATGCTAATCCTGCCCTTAAATTCGAATCCCATGTTTGCCTGGCTTGATAGATGCAACACATTTGTCGGCATGTTTGTGTCCACAATGTCAATAGCAAACCATGTCTTTGGCCTAATAGCATTGGCAACGACTACCTTATCCAAATGCTGACGGCTTAAGATACTTCATGCTTCATGTTGCAGAACTCCAGGAAATGGATCGAGCGGTGGTCCTGGTGAATCGGAGATAGTGCTCCATCGGCATTCCAAGCTCGATGTCGTGCTTCATGCTTGTTGTATGTTTCACATGCAGTGCACGAAAGATCAGAATGAGTCGGCAGAATGCAGTGTATTGCCTCAACACCTCCAAGAGTTTGGATACCGTCCTTCTCTTGGCCAGCACTTCTTATAATATCCGACCATATTTTCGTTATTGGGATTCAGATGCCGTCAGAAATCGCTGGATAAGTTCTGGAGCCTCCTCGCAAGTGAAGCGGAACAACAGTCCATGTGCCGGGAGTAGAGCCTGATAGGATGAGTCTTGGACTACACGTTTGTTCAGAACTGTGTTAGATAACCAAAAGCTCTTTCAGAAAACCAAAAACGTTTTATGTCAATCACATGAAAAAAAAAAAAAAAAAAAGTTGAAAAGGTTCCAGACTTGTAAAAGCACTCAAAATTGCTTCTACCAAAAGCACTTGATTTGGCAGTGCTAGTGATAATTTTTAAAGCGGTATTTTCAAACGAGCGCTTAGTGATAATTTTTTCAAGGATTTTTACAATTCTAGACCCTATACCCTAATTGATGGATGTAGAGCCTACAATAAACTCATTAACGGTCGGAAACCACCAATGCCCATGGCATGCCCCATGCTTATACGAATGTGTCAAAACATGAAGGACGAAGATCTTAAATCGCTTTATAAAATCAAAAGACAACAGATTAGAACGAATGAAAACTTCATCCAACCCAAGTGTAATTTGACAGATAAAATAAAAAATTGCTCATCTCCCACAATCACCGTGTATGTATGCTGAACATGTACATTATGGCCAAGAAGATCAAAGACCGACTCTTCATTCATCATCTCGATCCTCATTTGTTTGATCTACATTCGTCGTATCATCATTCTCTACATTAGATGAAAGACCATTCGCCTGATCCTCATCCTGAGCGGCACAATCCCCCGAGTGGTCTGATCTCGCTGAGGATTCTGAACCTGCAGATGATGCTAACAAGGGAAGGGAGGACAGAGTTTTTGTCGATGAAGAATCCTTTGATAAAGTGGAAATTGAGATATTAGGGAAGTTAAGACGGGCAGCAGAACAATACATGGCCCTTGCCGCTTCATCATAAGCAAGGGCAGCTTCAATGGCAGTTGGAAAAGTGCCTAGCCAGAGCCTACTTCCCCTGTTGGGTGTCCGGATCTCTGCAACCCACTTGCCCCATGTCCTCTGTCTAACACCTCTGTAGTTACAGCGAGAGTTCTCAGGTCCTCCCTTACCCTTCATACATCCCTTTTTTGATCCCTTGGCTGGTACTCTACGGAACGGTCCACCCTCATCATTGCATGAATCCAAATGGTCGTTGTACTCTTTCCACTTCGCAAGAGTCTCAGCCACAGGATTGGGTCCATCCCGTCTTGTATCGGTCTTGACCAACTTGGGCATGCAGTTCAAATTGTATTGAACAGGAAAAATAATGATGAGTGACCTGCCAATACAAAGAAGACTTTGTCTTTAGAAATGATCTTTATTACCAGAGCAATACTTAATCACTGGTAAACTGCTTACATCAACTCCATGCACCACAAACGCAACAACCGATCAAACCAATATATGGGCGCAATGCAACTACAATTCCTTCTAGTACTGATTCAGTATACACTGAAACTAACAGAAATGCAGCTCCTAGACTGCGACATCTTGAAGCTCCCTCTGGAGTGAAGGGCTATCACAAAAGGAGTTGTCTTTCTAAGGTAGAAAACGCAGATGATTTCGCTACCTTCGAAAGATTAAGATTTTTAACCTCTAAAAAGCATGATTAAGCATGGGGAAATTGGATACGGTACTAACCTAACACATTTTTCAAATTAGCAGCAGCCATCAACTTATCGAGAAAATGCACTCTTCAAGCTAGACACTAGAATACACACCCCCAACAACTTTATCATTGGACAAAACAATAGATTCTTAAAAAGGCGACCTTAAGCCAACAAGGCTCCTCGCTTTGCGACGGTCGGGGGAGGAATGCCTATCGTGCGCAGCTTTACCCTTGCTTTGCAAATTGCAAAGAGGCTGTTTCCATGATTCGAACCCGTAACCTTTTAATCACAAAGGAACAACCTTTCCATTGCACCAAGGCTCACCCTCAAAACAATAGATTCTTGATGACGAATATTACCTCCAACTTCTTAATTTTCGAATGCACGAAATGTACGACACAAACGTACAAACAGTCGATCAAAAGCTTGACTTTTTCAGCAATACGATTCCAAATTTCCAAAAAACCACATCAATTTCTCTTCAATTTTCCCACACAAACCATTCAAACCAAACAATTAATCAACTAAGATTTTCCACTGTAATTTGCATTACCCTTCCAATTAAAAAATTAAATAAACAACAAAATTTAACTAAGATGAACATTGTCATATAGCTCTATCCAAAATTATAAAAATTTAAAATTTAAAATTATAAACTTAAGATGAACATTACCCTTTCTACAGCCTCAACTTTGGAACTTAAAAAATTTATATACCAATAATCTAAAATTACGGATGAAAAATAAAATCTGTCAAATAATTTTTAAACTAGCACAGATCTCAGCAAAATTTGATTTTAAAAAAATCGAAATTGTTACCTTGTTTTTGTTCCGGGACCCCCTTTAAGAATTGAGGCTGGTATCTGAAGAGGGGGCAGCAGAGCTTGGAAGATAAAAATGGTCAATGCTCCATGGAAAGAGAGTTTGAGGTTCAAGCTCACAACTGACACAGCACAAAATGACAAGGGAAAAAACCAAATAAGCCCTAAACGCCTCAGTTTTGCCCCCAAATGGATTGTAAATTTTAGAGCTCCTTTTTTTTAATCTTTGAGGGATTTTTCTCATCATTTGAATTTTAGACACTAGTTCCGGCCCAAATATTGTCAAGTGTGAGATGAAAGATAGCCCATGAACCTAATAATCTTGGTCTGAAAACCTAAATGCAAGTTTATTTCTTATTACTGTCTCTCTACACGCGCTTTCACGTATGCAAGAGGTATTTTCTAAATTACGAACGTTACGCATCCCTAAAAATGTATTTTCACATCAAAGAATCAATTTGCTGACTCATTAGCCATGCCACTCTCCGAGTCATGGAGATATCATATTTCTAAGCACTCTAAAAAACTATCTACATTTTCAACCTATCACTTATGGTATTTCTTGTTTATTGCAAAAAAATATATACAATATGAACTACTTATAAACCTTCAATTCAAAACATAACTCGAGGGATAAGGGCACTAAACCATGGTTCATACATGAGATAGTCTCTATTCTCATAATCATCCTACATCCTAATTTATTGATGTTACAACCACCCCCAATTATATGTGTTATATATTATTTTTACCCCAAACTGCCACGTGGCAGTAATCAAACTCACCTCTCTTTTCTCTTTCTGTCCCCCCCCAACCCCAAGACCTCTCTCTTCTTCATCTCTCTCTGTACTCACTCTCATGTCTATCCCTCTCATCCTCCTGCGAGCCTCACCCATTATCAACCCCGTGCCTGCACCGCATTCACCATCATTACCCCATCATCTTTCCCTCTCTTTCGTCTCTGCGGGACACAGAGGAACCCAGAGAAGCTCTCTGGCGGGATTTTTCCTTTTCCTCCGGTTAGGTAAGGTTGGATTCCTTTTTAATCCGCCATTGATGTTGTTGGATGTTGTGTGATGAGATTTATAGTGTTTTCCAAGGTTTTGAAGACGGGAACGGCGCGGGGGAAGCACACCCATTTTTCCGGCGAACCCGTGAGCTTCGAGGGAATTTCCAGTCACCTCCGACCGTGTCACGGTTATTTGAGGGTAGCAATCTCTTCCCCTCATCTTGCTCTTCATTTTCGTACTTAGATCGGGGTCTAGAACCTCCGTTTTCAGGTGATCGGAGCTGTAGCAGCTCCGGCCTTCTTCTTCGGCAAAACCAGGCCTCTCAGGCCATTTAGAAACCCCACGGGCCTTAGCCGTTTTGGGCCAGCCCAATACCCTAGCCCACATAGTTTTTATTTTTAGTTTTAGGTTTTTAAAACCCAAAAGGCCACGGGCCTTATACCGAAGGGCCTTGGGCCGGTTTCTATTAAAGGGCTTAAAGCCCAACCCTTTTGTAAGGCTTTAGGGCCGGCCTTGGTGTGTGTGGGTTGTGATGTGTGTGCAGCTCGTGTGTGTGTATGTGTGTGTGTGTGTGCGTGTGTGTATATGCATGCCGTGCATGTGTGTGTGCTGGTGGTGTGTGTATGTGTTTGGGCTTAAACCCAAACCACATTCATTCACCCTAAAACCCTTTTTAACCCCAAAAACCTAAGAATTCTAAAACGCATTAGACCCTAACCCATCCAACCCAAATCCTTTATTTTTAATTAGTACAAACCCAAATCTTTTAGAAAATCCTTTTATTTATTTATTACATTTTTGTGCTTAGGTGAAGTTGCTAGTGAAGAAATTCTAAATCCTGATCCGCATAACTCTTCTGCTAAAGAATATTTGTGAGTGGACCCCTTCTAAAATTACATGATTTTATAATTTAATTGCACAAATGATTAGCATGCCTACGAGTTTATGATTTGATTTATGTTAAGCCTGTTTACTGAATATATTGATTTTCGTCTCGTGTTTTTGGTGAGGAATTATTTGTTAGCCTATATTGAGCTATATTTTAATATATATCGTATTTTCTATAAAAACCATGAACTGGTAGACTATCTGATGGATGAAGATAGGATGCTAGAACATGTTTTAGAAACCCCTATGTATAGTATAGACGATAGATGACTTTATACTATGAAGTGGTTATTTATGAGAGGCGTAACTATTTGTGCGTACCTAGAGGACACTATGCCGCCTGGGGCGAGGATCTGGTGTTGGCATTTAGGTCGGGAGAAATAATCTCTAACTACGAGCTGAGGGACATGGAGCAGGCATTAGGCCGGGAGTTGGTAATCTCTGGCTACGGGCGCAAAGACCACGGAGCAGGCATTGGGCCGGGAGTTATATTTATTCAGTGATCTTTCTAGCAGCACATCGCGCTTACGAGACGATCTTTTATATGTTTACTGTTTTGATTTCCGCGATGTTGTTCCGCGATATGACTTTTGAGATATTTTTTGGCATGCTAAGATTTTGATTAAATCCATCACTTATTATGCTAGTAGTTTTCATTATATATAAATTGTGGGGGTTAGTACATTGATAACTGTTTTATTATTATTGTATTTATGAATTTGGTCCACTTACCTTTGTTTTGCGCCCCCATTCAGGACTTAGAAACAAGAACTACGACACGACATACGAGGCATTCCCCTACCAGTAGCAATCTATCACCCACTTGTGTGATATCTTGAAATGATCTTTCCTTCTTGTGAATCTTGATTTAGATTGTGTTTTGTACACTCTAGACACTTCCTTAAACTTTGTTCATTACTTTTAAATTCTAATGTTTATTCATGAATATTTTCTCCTAATCATTACTCTTGTAATCAATTAATGGCTTTCGTCACCCTTGGGTGTCGGCCAGCACGTGTCTATCCTGGTATTCGAGGAATATCAGGGTCGGGGCGTGTCAATTGACATGACACTCGTAGTTTGGATAGTTTCCTATGATTAGTAATCTACTTCATTTGTAAGTTAGAGATAAGTTCGATTCTCATTAAAGGTGAATTATGTTGGTACCATATATTGGGCCTCGACTTTGGGCCTCATCCCTAAGCCCATGACAAATGTAAAAGGGGAGGGAGCCCTTATTCTATAAAAGGGACTCCCTCACCCTCATGAAAAAGATCTCACATCCAGAGAGAAACAAAGGGTCTCAGATCCAACCCTTACAACAAATGGAGGGCAGTACCCCTCTCAGCCAAACAGAGAGCAAAATGGCAAAGGCTGCATCCACAGAGAGCTCCCTTGTCGATTTATTGTAATCCATACATACATACATAATCAGCATCAGTGTGGACGTAGCCCAAACATTGGGGTGAACCACGATACATCTTTGTGTTCTTTAGCGTTTGTGTGATTCAGGCCGGATTTACGTTGGTCCAAGATCCTCCGGATTTTGTGCATCAACATTTGGCGCCGTCTGTGGGAAACGACACGAAAAGTTATGTCAATTCTCTTTCATTTTTTCATCTCACCACCGTGAAACCTCACCACATTATCCACTGTGAATCTGCAGAAACCCAAGAACCAAACATCTGCATAGTCACTGCAAAACCCATGTATTCCGTTTCAACTTCCGATCACGACGGCATCAATGGAAACACAGATAGAGAAAGAAAGAGGCAGACTCTTCAGTAGTGAAGCGTGAAGTGAGTAAAAATTTTAGATTTGTGCATTTTGTACATGAGGAAGGTATGTCTTGCATTCAGTCACTGGGTCTCACTCTCACGTTCTTCAGCGCTATCCTTCTGATTATTCTCACGACCTCCGTTGATGGCCAGCGCAATCCAAGGCCCATCATCTGTCTCAGAGCCCCATCGACAACTTCGAGCCCCTCTGGACATCGCAATCACTCAGGCCATGGGACCCACCTCTGATCGAAAAGGGTAAGCTCCGAGCCTTCTGCACGGGTACCAAGCTCCGATCAGATCTCAAGTTTCCAATACACCGCGTCTTCATCTCGCTATCGTGCGATGCGTCGAGACTTCCATCCAAGTCGTCACCGCCCTTTCCACTATGAACGGCCACAACCCGTCTCAGAACAATCCCCACCACCGATCCCAGCTCCCCAGCTTGTTTATGAGCCCTACTGCGTCCCAGAACAATTCGAAGAAGAGGGCTTGAAGCCCATGAAAGATCATATAAATCTTGATTCACAGACGAAGAAGCAAGACCTGCAATCGTTGGTGCGGGCGTCGCCGACGCCGCTCTCATTCACACTCTCAGCAAGATTTATGGTGCATAAACTATTTTCACTTGTGGATCAGACTTCTATGCCAAACAACCTAGATTCCTTACAAAATCATGAAGTCCTACTTTCTGGTCACTTGGCTCGCCGTCACTCACATAGTCCTCGAGTTTGAGTTCGTCGTCGTCTTCCTCCTCTCTGTCTAACCCCTGGTTCGTGATGTTTTCCGTCTTGCCAAGGAGAATGCTCCTGCCATCATCTTTATTGATGAGGTGGATGTTATTGCCACTGTAAGGTTTGATGCTCAAACTGGAGCTGACAGAGAAGTTCAGCGAATCCTTATGGAGCTCCTTAATCAGATGGATCAAAATGTGCCAAAATATTGGCAAATTTGAGAAAAGAGCTCCATGGAAGTTTGGCTACGATGGTTTCTGATCGAAGGGTATGGGTGGAGCCATTTTGGTCGACGAGATGGATCTCAGGAAGACCATTCAGTAGGCTCAGATTGACACCACAGACCTTCACCAACTTCTGAAAAAATGATGAAACTTTCATCATGAAGGGGAGCGCATGTTCCCACCATGCCCATTGTCTGAAAAAGCCAGGGGAAAAGCGAAGATAAGATTCTTTCCTTATAATAATTCTATTATTATCTTTGGTATTGTCTGCCATCTGTCAAAAGAAAAAAAAAAGAAAAGAGCTTTATTTTTCACATCATTACGTTTTCTCAATACCATTACCTATCTAATATTTTATTATTATTATTTTATGATATTTGTTAACATGCTGCCTAGTGTCATGTGATTGCCCTTAACAGTGTTATATATGATACAAATCATTTACCACACAACTGAGTAAATTATTTATTTATAGAAGGCATATAGAACAATATTTTGCCTTGACAAACTTTGTCAATTTGATTTATTCATTATACGGTCATACTTATACTGTCATTTATTGTCAGGAATTATTGAGCAACTAGATCCACTGATCAACATTGTTGCTGATTAAAAGAACCCAATATGCAAACCCAACAAGCGGACCCGAATCATGTCGAGAATCAACTCATACTGAGTGCATGTCAACATAAAGTAGATAATTCCAATGAGGAATACCACGAGCCGAGCCGCCTCGTAGCGAGCATAGCCTCTAGCCGAGCAGCCTCGCAACGAACATCGCCTCCAACCAAGCAGCCGCCTCGCCGCGAGCATGGCCTCTAGCCGAGCAGCCTCACAACGAGTATTGCCTCAAACCGAGCAGTCTCGTAATGTGTGATACCTCTAGCCGAGTATTGCTTTATGTTGAGCATTGCCTTGCGTTAAGCACTGGTTTAAGACATCTAGCCACTTCGGCCTGTACATGGATTGGATTTGAAGTCTCCAGCCAAAAGACTATCTTGACTGAAGACTTGAGGGACTCCTGTTGGTACCATATATTGGGCCTCGTCTTTGGGCCTCATTCCTAAGCCCATGACAAATGTAAAAGGGGAGGGAGCCCTTATCTATAAAAGGGACTCCTTCGCCTTCATGAAAAGGATCTCACATCCAGAGAGAAACAAAGGGTCTTAGATCCAACCCTCACAACAAATGGAGGGTAGTACCCTCTCAGCCAAACAGAGAGCAAAATGGCAAGGGCTGCATCCACAGAGAGCTCCCTTGCCGATCTATTGTAATCCATACATACATACATAATCAGCATCAGTGTGGACGTAGCCCAAACATTGAGATGAACCATGATACATCTTTGTGCTCTTGAGCGTTTGTGTGATTCACGGCCGGATTTACGTTGGTCCAAGATCCTCCGGATTTTGTGCATCAACAAATTCAAACCAAATTATTGTTGGCTAACCCATTGTAAGGCCCACTCTACTCTCCCGCCCTTAATGCAGATAATATCACATGTATTCAAAATAGTCACTAATATTTATTCCATTCCAAAAATAAAAATGGCTAACTATGTAAAGCTTGGATTTGATTCGTGACCATTATACAATCGCCACGTCATGTTACTAATACACGTACTTAAGATGAAATATTTTCATACATTTTTGTTAGGCTCTTTGTAATTAAATCTATGATATTCTCTTTTTTTTTTCTCTTTTTTTTAAATAGGGACCAGTTGTTGATTTCGTCACGGTAGTCTACTTTTTAAAGGGTTGGGAAGACTCACATAGAGGCATTTCAGCCTCCCCCTGCCCGCCATCGTATGATTCACACACGTCAAGAATCGAACCGTGTACGTGCTGTGTGGAATACGGACTTGAAATTCGTCCCCAACCATTGAACTACCCCATGATGGTTAAATCTATGATATTCTCTAAAAGCATCTAATATTCTCCTTTACATATCATATACAGTTCATTTTTCTGTTCAACAAATGCATAATATCGCTTTTAGGTCATTTTACATTTAGCTTTGTCTCCCACTTTGATCACTTCATATATAATGAACTCCAAATTCGATGCCATCATTGTCTTTCTGTGGATGTTTTGATGCCTTCACTTGTATTTTGTACTCTGATAGATCAACCCTTTTTCCAGCCTTTAAAATTCGGTGGGCATCAATGGGATGGGACCTTATGTGTTTACTCACACAACACATATAATTATTGCCTTTACTATTGATCATCCACCTTATCTTATACTTCTTAAATGAGTGGTAGCTCCATCTCTTCATAGCACTAGAGCAGTCTTTGTCATGAGCTTGTAACTCTCAGTGTATGACGTTCGTCTTTTGAAAAAAATTAATTTTGTTCGATAATGAGTTAATATCATTTTGATATATTATTTACTAACATTATTGATGCTTTATAGACAATCCGTCATTTTCGTTCGGGTTCAAAGCTATAATTTTATATGATCATAACTCTTAAGCATTACTTTAAGTTGAAGAGGGACCTTAAGTGAGTCATTTAGTTTGTTATAATAATATGGCTTCATTTAGCTTTTATGCTTTTTACAGCAACAAAAAAGCCTTATTCTACTAGGAGGGAGGCTTTATGAATTTTAGAATGTCATTGTTCTCGGTTTTGTGCCAAGTTTTCCATTAGCTCCAAGTATTGTATGTTGGTCTTCCTCTACCTTTTTATCCCGAGCCTTTGTCTTATAGTTGCATCTTCTAACTAGAGTATTTGTAAGTACTCCGTTCACGTGTCCAAACCATCTTAACCCATTTTCATTTATTTCATGCTTTATATTATGCACGATAATTTTGCGCACTAATTTTCTCCTTTTGCACAATTTTTTCTAAGTAGAATGATATATTTTTATACTAAGGAGAGGGGGAGTTCAGCTAAGCCATACAATGACAACCTAATTTGATATCGAATTCGTTATCCACTAGATTCGAACCTAAGACCTCTTACTTACAAATGAAGAGGAATATTATCAGATTGTAGTACTAAGTGGCATATTTTTATTTATTTTTATCTTTTAATTCTTGTTAGAGTCCTCTTCCATTATTTACAATGCCCCAGATTAATTCAATGTGAATGGAGAAATATCACCACCTTGCACATCCCCCTTCTTATCCTCTCTTATATGGGGGACCTTAGTCCTTTGAATTATGTCCAAAAATCATTTGTACAAAAGCATTAAAGTTATCCCAAATTACACTCGGTTTTGGACTGTAGTGAAACACCTAATTGAAGATTTGATGACCCAAAAAAAGGAACCTTTATGATCCATAAAATTAACAAAAAAAAATGCTATTTAATTAACTCAATCATGCATATAATGCTAAAGTTTTAATCACTACATGGTCTTTCACATGTTTGTCGCAGAGCTATAAGTAAGCCTTGGCTCAACAATAGACTTCTTAGTTAAAATAGTATCAGAATGATCTTTGAAATTAACATAACTCCTTATTTTGGTTCCTAAATTTGAAATCGATAGAAATGGTTCATGAGTTTGTTCACCGTCAATCATTTTGATCATTCCGTGAAAATCTGTTAAATAAGACTAAAATAACAAATATACGCACAGATTTTGTCAAATCATTTGGTACTATTATTTATTAAATTGAGGGTATGCCAATCTCAGAAGTCAAATGAGAAGTTTTGTCAATTTCAAAAACTATTTTAACTAAAATACTCTCAACAATATTAGCAAGAACGCAAAATATCCGTTTTTTATGCAAACGACAATCTACACCACATTAAAACAAGAAATAACTCGAGAAAAGCAGAAAGAGAAACTTTCAAAGTGTATTATTGTTATATTTCTTTGATTTCTTCCTCTCTAAGACTCAAACTCTTGTGTTGTCTAAGACAATGTCAAGTAATGTCATATCAGTGTGAAAAATACAAGGTAACAACTACCAACAAAGACTTTGTTCCCACATTCCTCTTTTACAAGGAAACTGATTTGAAGTCCGTGACACAAAAATTTGAATCACAAACACTTAGGGCCAATCACTTTGGCTCCTTTTTACGTCGCTTTAATCATGGTCTCCAATTATTTAGTACCAAGTGGTCCAAGCCTCCTTTATACTTGATGGAAGATACAATCTACTTACGATTGAATTTTTTTTGTCAAAAATGATCATTGACATATGAAATCGATAGAAATGATGTATGAGTTTGTTACTGTCAATTATTTTAATTATTTCGTAAAAATTTATGTTAAATAAAAATCTAAATTTTTGTCATTTTATCTTTATTTTACAGAGATTTCTTACGCAAGATCCAAAATGATTGGCGGTGGACAAACTTATGGACCACTTCTCTCGGTTTTAAATCTCAATGACCAAAGTGAGAAATTATGCCAATTTTAAGAACCATTTTGGCTAAAAAGCCATTAAAATTTGAGTGCGCGAAATTTTTATAAAAATGACATTGAAGGAGAGAGATTCCAACGTAATAATTTTAGTTGCAAGAGTAAATATTCTTAATCAACCGAGCTACTCCACTACTTTTGCTCTGGTAGTAAGAAGATGAATACTCTTAATAAACCGAGCTATACCTGAGTTGTTTTGAATTTACATCTTACCCCCACACAAAAAAGATAAAAAGTTAGGGAACTTTAACGAAAATCTCCCGATACTGTTCACTTTAATGAAAAACCACATTTTTACACTAAAAAGTCAATTCTTGTACTATTCACCCTCTCCTTTATTTTGTCCTTATCGTTAAAACTTAAAGTTTTAAAGTCATTTTCATTAGTTTTTCTTTTTAAGAACCATTTTAGCTAAAAAGCCATTACAATTTGAGTGCACGAAATTTTTATAAAAACGACATTGAAGGAGAGAGAATCCAACGTAATAATTTTAGTTGCAAGAGTAAATATTCTTAATAAACCGAGCTACTCCACTACTTTTGCTCTGGTAGTAAGAAGATGAATACTCTTAATAAACCAAGCTATACCCGAGTTGTTTTGAACTTATAGTTAAAACTCAAAGTTTTCAAGCCATTTTCATTAGTTTTCCTTTTTAAGAACCATTTTGGCTAAAAAACCATTACAATTTGAGTGCACTAAATTTTTATAGAAACGACATTGAAGGAGAGAGAATCCAACGTAATAATTTTAGTTGCAAGAGTAAATATTCTTAATAAACCGAGCTACTCCACTACTTTTGATCTGGTAGTAAGAAGATGAATACTCTTAATAAACCGAGCTATACTCGAGTTGTTTTGAACTTACATCTTAACCCCACACAAAAAAGATAAAAAGTTGGGGTTCACTATTTCTTTCATATGATTGTTTTTCACGTGACCTAATCCACAGTGAAAGCATGCAACCTATACCATAATTGTACAATTTTTGGTAGTAGCAAGTCGGTAAAATTGGACAAAATCCCCCAAAGAGTTTGAAAAAGAGAACTTCATAATTCACATTAAAATTACCATACAACCCGAAAGCTACACGAGCAAAAGAAACAAGAAAAAATAAATTGAACAAAACATGGAGCACATGTTTATATATAGCTTTTTAACCCCCTTCTTGATTTCTTTTATACAATGTTTCTTTCTTTCGCCTTCTCGTTCTCGACTGTTATTGCTCGCACCATCAACTAGTGGCGGTGGTGCACGCACTCGAGTGGAGTCACCGGAAACCTAGCGGAATCGGTGCAGTAGTCATAGACCATGTGGTGAGCCTTAACCCACACGAGCTGGTGGTTCTGGTGGAGATTGAGCTCGGACAAAGTAGGTTCATCCCACCAGTACTTCTGGTCACCACTGCTGCTGCACTTCTTTGCCTTATCTGCGGCTGCAAGAGAAACTGGGCACTCACAGGCATTGATGTCAAAGCCCTTGTAGGTTGCGACGAAGGGTGCATGGGACCAATCTGTCTTGACCCTGCCACCCTGTGTGGCCCAGTCATCTGCATTCCAAATTGAACTGTAGACACCCATGGCTTGGTCCTTGGGGAAGGGCACCCCTTTGTTTTCCATGTTGGTGTGGACTCTAATGGGCGTCTCATCGACTAGGAACCTGACAACAATAAAAACAAACAAAAAATGTCAATAATTGATGAAGAATATAATATAAGCCAATGCCTATTGTCAACCACTTATGCAATCCCACGTATAATTTTGCTTATTGGTCCCTTTTTTTGTTTTAATATAATGGGTTTCTTTTGGGAACGTCAAAGATGAGAACTTTAAGAAGAATATTATAACCGTAACACTAAGTTCTACGCAGCATCGAAGATACACTTGATATTTTATTTTCTTTTTTCTATTGGGATTAAGTAGAACTCTAATTTTATTGTCCCAGTATCCTAAACTAATAAAACAAGCGACCATGCTTGATTGATTAGTGATATATCAAACTAATTAAATATTATTATATAAGTAAGTTACCGCAAATGACAATGCATAATTAGATTGGAATACCACCTTATTTGGCATCCCGATTGTACATAAGTTACTTCAAGCAAAATGCCAATGGCACAAAAACAGAGCAGAAGAATAGTTATGTCCCTACATGCATCTTGCAAGATTCGTTCCTCTTTTTCATGGCTTGGCTTTTGTTTTTCTTTCCAACTTTTATATAATTTATGCAGAGTGGCCCAGAGACACGCAGATTTCGTGACACTATCTTTTTGTTTTGCTATGTTTACGATTAATGTCCTGTTTACTAATTCGTAATCGAGAAGTCGAGAACGCTTACACAACTTGGCGCTGATTCCAGAAGATGGAGTAGGAGTGGAATTCCGTGGTGGGATCGAACCAAAGGTTCAACCTTTGCTCTCTGTTTCCCACACCATTGACATATATATTGGTCTGCACTGAATAAGGTTCCCCAGTAGTGTTCCCCAGAAACTCGAAGTCGAACTCATCGTGTAGTGGACCGTCCGATGACATCTAATCAGATAAATGGAATTGAATATCAGTGTCAGAGGCTGATAGATGTTAGCTGGGACCATAAAGATATAAAATTACTGAGCGATCAGAGTATATTATTTGATGGGATTAATTAAATTTATTTAAATTAATTACTAAATATAGATAGAAACAAAAAAATAATGAATGCAAATCAATGGGGAAAAGTACAGAATTTTCACTAGGAAAACAGGGGAAGTGGGTAAGGTCAAATTAATAATTTTTTTTTATATAAAAGTGCAGAAATAAATCGAATTAAGAAATAAATATTTTCTAATTATTCCTAAAAAATTAAAAAAAAATAACACTTGGGGTTTTTACTTACATAGAAAGCAGTGACAGTTCCGGCGGAGTCGCCCTCGATGAGCTTAATCTGAATGCTCACTTTTCCAAACAAGTACTTGTTCTTGGATTGAAACCCAGCTCCTGAAATTTCACACCCAGCAATATATTAGACCCAGCAAGAGGTCTACGATTTAAACACCATAAAGTTCTTAAATTGAGAACCCAGCACCCTAATTTTAAACCCAGCATGTCATTAGTCAAAGAAATGAAAGGCTTCCAGATGTTCCTACGTCCGGCGTCGCAGACCAATAATACAATGTTACGTGCAAAAATTAAAACGAGGACCATCGTATTATTGATATCGACGCAGGACGCCGCGGTGACTCGAGGGTTGTATGTAAGTCTTTCCGCAGCAAAGAAAGTATTTTTAACAAGAAAATTAACGATTTCGTTGAGGGTGAGAAAAAACAGAGCTATTTTTCTTGGTGTGAAAAAAAAATCAGAACGTAATTGCTTCAAGAACTGAAAAGAAAACATTTTTGGGAATCGATTGGTTGTTTTAATGTGGGAGATTTTTTAAATACCGGAAAAGTTGTCGAGTTTCATGTGAACTTGCTCTCCCTCATAGTTGAAGTGATCGAGAGCCCAGGTTGGCTGGAAAAGCTCTTCAAATTTTGCTGAGCTGACCAAACCCAGCAATGCAAAAATCACAAAAGCACTCAGAGAAAAAGCCATTATTCCAAAAGCTGGAACAGCCATTGAAGCACAAGAAGAAGAGACTGGAGCAGAAGAGTGTGAAGAGAGAGAAGAGAGAGAGAGAGAGAAGAGAGAGAGAGAGAGAGAGAGAGTGAAGCCTCTTCTTCACTGAACTGCTCTGAGTCTGTGGAGACACAAACCAAAGACACTGGCCTTTTATAGCCCAATTTTAATTCGGCTTCTTTCAAAAGCCACTTCTCTCAACAGCCACTCACGATCCACGTGACCGGCTCAATCACCACATCAGCCACCACGTAGGATTTCAAATTTCGATAAATGCATGGAGTGGACAGAGCCAAAAGGATTAAAAATGTAGCCGTTACTCTGGTCTGTGTGAGTTCCCCACTTATTAGCTGGCCAACGCTGTGAAGCTGTGGAGGGGCACTAGTGCCTTACAGTGTAGGACATGTCCCTGCCCAAAAGCATGGAACAGGCCAGCTGGTTCACTGACCAGGCCAGCTGTGAGTGAAGCATCTCTTTGGTGGTATTGGAAGAAAAGCTGGGGAAAGGGGAATTGGGGGAAAATTGTGGGGGGAAAATTATGGGAATGGTTTTTTCTTCATTTTAACTTGGTTTTTTCTTTTGAAAACATTAAAGAGATTTTTTCAAAAGTAAAACTCTATATAGTTTTTTTTTTATACTTTTAATATAATATTTTATAATAGAGTAATGTTAAGAGATTAAATTTAAAAATTAAATTTGTAAACTAAATGATGTGTCACCAATAAGAATAAATTTGTTTATCAACGTTTAAGTAATTATTCAATCATTAATTTTCATGTTCTTAATTTTTCAAAAAAAAAAAATTTAATTTAATCTCCTTAGTATTACTCTTTTATAATATTATCATTGAACTTAATGTTAAATATAGTAAGATCGGTTTGAGAGAATCTCACTAACATTTCTGTTTTGTTTTTTATTTGTGTAATGACAATGCCAGCTCAGTAGAATCGCACTATACCATTCGCTATGATGGCAACAAAACCTTTGTTTTTTTTTCAGTCATTGAGATGCGTGCCCTTTTGTGAAGACTTTTTCTTATATTTTTATAAAAAATTTACTGAGGATTTAGTGTGTACGGAGGAATTTCTTTGAATTATTACAGGACGATAATTTTGTACTCAACAAAATAACACGGCTTGAATATACGCACAATATTTAGTACTTAGATGTCTGATAGTATTTAGTACTTTTTTAAGTATTATAACAAAATTCTCGAACTGATATAAAATGAGCGAGTGTAGATTGATTGTTACTTGGCATAAATGTGGATGTAACACAAATTGTTCTCAAACCATATGCACATCCAACAAATACATGAACAACTTACGTTGAGTACGTGATTACTTAATTTAGATTGACCATTGTTTGAAATGAATATGAGTGTAATACGAATGGCTCACAATGTATTGTGCATCAATCACAATAAGATACGGTTATTAAACAGCTTGAGCTAGTATTAAGTTTTTTGTCGTGATTACTTAAATAGTAAAAATTATATTTAACATGGCATGAACATTATCACATCCAACTAACACGAATACCGGCTTGATTTCTGAAGTTTTTTTTTTGTTTTGAAAACACTTGATTTCTGAAGTTTGTAAAGCTGATGAGAGTGAAGGACGATGGGGGTCCAAAGATTGGTAAATATTTTGCAAGGACTGTGACAATGATGGTTATAGATATTTTTATGAAACTTCGATCTAAATTGTTTTACTACACTATTTTCCCAAACAGAAAAAAAAAAGTTGCACTAACTAGCGGATTAGTAATAATACAAAATCATTTAATAATGACCGAAAAGTTCAGATTAGTCAAGAGAAGAAGCTGTCCAGCACTTATGTGTATAGAGAGGTGAGTTTTACGTGTTATTTTTAGTTATTAAATTGAATAAATCAAATGAAATTAAAGAATTTAATTAAACATGAATGTTTAGGATGCTAAAAAACTGTATAATATATCTAATCTACTATTTTAGCCACTCAGTACTATGATCTGGTAGTATTTCTCTTAACTTGTAAATGAGAGATCTTAGGTTCAATCTCGTGGATAGCTAATTCACTTAGGTTGTTCATTTTGTAGTTTAACCGAACTCTTTCCTTTTCTTTAATAAAAAATATATTATTGTACTAAAAAAATGAGAAAGTATTATTGTCACTCTAAAAATCTCATTCTACACTTCTCATAAATGTATATTTCTTTCCTAATATAAAAAATTTGGAATGTAAAATGAGATTTTTGAAATGTTAATATCAATTCCTAAAAAATTTACTATTTTAATTATTGTATATGGTAAAATCAACCCCTTACAATAGAAAAGTGTAATATACACACAAATATCTGCAATGTGCTTTTATTGGTCTACAGCCTTAAGGAAAGCTTCTGATGTAATCATCCAATTGCACAGATCCACATGGCAAGAGATATTTGTGGACATTCATTGTGGGACCTAGCCGTGGAAAATTTGGCAGGCCTGCTGGCCTGCAGAGTTCAATTGGATTTATTATTTAGTACGATTTTTCCTTGAAATTATATGAAATATCTTTGATGTTTTTTCTGGTGACGAAAAACATAATTGCTAAATGTTCTCTCTTTTTATTTTGCCAAAAAATGTTATATTTTATTGTAATTACGAGTTGCCAAAAAAATTAAGGGAAAAGTGATCAATTTTATTGAATTGAGACGATAACTAAAAGTAAATTACAAATCAAATTCTCAAATTTCAAATGACCAATAACAATTTACGTTATATTATACAAAAATATAGCCTCCTCGTAAATGTAATGCAATTTTTTTTTCTTTCTATAGTGTCTTTCTTAATATCTATAAACTAGTGTTGTTTGTTTTAGTACTACAATTTAGTGATATTCATCTTCATTTGTAAGTGAGATGTCTTATGTTTGATTATTGTCAAAAACAAATTTGAACAAATAATATAATATTATCTACATTAGGAGGGTGAAGAGTGGGTTAAGTCTCACAATGAGTTAGCAATTACCTTTGGTAAGAATCAAACATAAGACATCTTACTTACAAACGAAGAAGAATACCACTAGATCGTGATACTAAGTGGCAACAACTAGTGTTGTTAATGCTTAAAATAAAGAAAAGATGAACCTATTTATCTGTTATAACAAAAGTTTAGAGGAAAGTTAATACACAAAATTGTCAACAGTAATGAAGGAAAGTACAAAGAGAAAATGTAGAGAGAGGAAGTAGAGAGAGAGTCAAGGAATTGTTATGTATATTCCAAGATATCAATCTCAATCTGTTTACATCCCTTACTTATATATAAATACAACCACCTTATAACTAACTCCATATTCTCTACTCTACTAATGACAGCTGACACTAACCTAAGTCATTCCCTAACATTCCTCCTCAATCTTATGAAGGGAAGAACCCAACATAAGATTGGAACAATGAACCTGAAATTGAGAGGAACATAAACCTTTGGTGAGCACATCAGCACACTGTTCCGTGGTAGAGACAAACTGAGGCATGATTGTCCCTTGTTGAACTCGTTCACGAACAAAATGGCAATCTATCTCGATGTGTTTGGCTTTGGAATGAAGGATAGGATTAGTAGCCAATGCCATAGCAGAAAGATTATCACAATGAAGAAGAGGTACAGATTGACATGAAACATACAAATCCAGTAACAGCTGTTGAATCCATACTATTTCAGCAGTAGTGGTGGCCATAGCATGATATTCGGCTTCAGTAGACGAGCGACTCACTGTATGTTGTTTCTTGGAACTCCAAGAAATAGGATTAGAACCCAAAAACACAACAAAACCAGTGGTGGATCGTCGGTCATTGGGGTCTCCAGCCCAATCAGCGTCAGTATATGCTTTAATGTCAAGAGAACCATGTGTAAAATGGATACCAAGATGCATAGTGCCACGAAGATATCGTAAGATCCGTTTAACAGCAATGAAATGATCTTCAAGAGGAGCATGCATAAACTGACAAACCTGATTCACGGAATATGCTATGTCAGGTTGAGTAAATGTTAGATATTGAAGAGCCCCAACGATACTCCGATATTTGAAAGGATCTGAGAATGAGGGACTGCCATGAGTCAACAGCTTGTGATTAGGATGGCATGGAGTAAGGCACGGCTTGCAATGGAACATGTCTGCCTTGTGTAACAAATCCATGATATACTTGGATTGATGAACAAAAATACCACTGGAACGATACTCAATCTGTAAACCAAGAAAATAATGCAGAAGACCAAGATCCTTCATATCAAACTCGGCAGTCAACTGTTGTATCACACTTTGAACCCCAGCAACACTATTGCCTGTAAGAATAATGTCGTCCACATACAACAAAAGAACAACAATAGTTTGATTCTCATACTTGACAAACAAGGATGGATCAGCATAAGAGGATTTGAAGCCCAAAGTGAGAAGAAATTTGGTAAAACGCTCATTCCAGGCTCGGGGAGCCTGCTTCAACCCATATAGAGATCTTTGGAGTTTACAAACATGTGTGGGATGAAGAGGATCTACAAAACCCTGAGGTTGAGCCATATAGACTTCCTCGTCAAGAAAGCCATGTAAAAAAGCATTTTTTACATCCAATTGTTTGAGTTTCCAGCCATTAGAAGTAGCTAAAGAAATGAGAAGTCTCACTGTGGTAGGTTTAACCACACGACTAAAAGTCTCATAATAATCTAACCCAGCTTCTTGTGAAAATCCCTTAGCCACTAA
The DNA here is from genome assembly GCF_916048215.2 of Malus sylvestris. NCBI lineage: Eukaryota > Viridiplantae > Streptophyta > Magnoliopsida > Rosales > Rosaceae > Malus > Malus sylvestris. The sequence continues at coordinate 7,476,347 of NC_062276.1, forward strand.
CCTGACTTTGTACCGAGCAACAGTACCATCAGGATGTTTTTTTATCTTATAAATCCATTTACACCCAACCAAGTTCTTATCGGGAGGAAGGGGAACCAAGGTCCAAGTTTTCTGCTGAAGAAGAGCATCCATTTCTTCCTGCATTGCTCATCGCCACTCGGACAATTTACATGCTGCAGAGTAGGACTGAGGTTCTTGAGCACCAGATTGAATGTCAACAGAAAAGGCCTGCTTTTTCTTAAAAATGCCCGACTTGGATCGAGTCTACATAGGATGAGAGTTAACAGCAGCAACAGAAACTTGTTGCAACTCAGAAACTTGAGACATATGAGTATCAGGATGTAACTCAGACATGACGGGACCAGAAATAGCTGCACTGGACATGTGATCCATGGAAATATCCCCTGGTAGTGAGGGAATGGTACCAGAAGAAACAAACTCACTTGGTGCTGAAGAACATACTGGAGGACTATGTTGAAAACTTGAATCCCTGGGGAACACTTGTGGAAATGGTTTAGATGCTAAAGGATGATGATGAAAAGTATTGGAGGGGACGGTGGAAGATATGGAAGCCACCTTGGAACCAGAGTCAAAAGGACCAGCCATATGAGTCGCAGGAAAATAACTTTCATCAAAGAGAACATGCCGAGAGACAATTAGTTTATTGTCTTTAGGATTAAAGCAGATAAACCCTTTATACTAAGCAGCATATCCCAAAAATATGCATTCACTGGTCTTTGGTGCAAGCTTATGAGATCTATAAGGCTTCAACGACGGATAACAAACACAACCAAAAATCTTCAAGTGATCTAATTTGGGTGAAGAATGATATAACATTTCAAAGGGAGACTTCATAGACAAGACCGGTGTAGGCATTCGATTAATAAAATATACTGCTGTGGCACATGCATGGTACCAAAACTGAGGAGGAAGACAAGCGTGTTGAAGAAGAGTGATAGCTGTCTCGGTAATATGCCGATTTTTCCTCTCTACGAGCCCATTTTGTTGAGGAGTGTAAGGGCAAGACTTATGATGCAAAATACCTTTGTCCTTAAGAAAATTCTGAAGATTAATCCCAATATACTCTCCACAACCATCACTTTGCAATATTCTGATATGAACATTAAAGAAATTTTGCACAAAAGCCTGAAATTGGACAAACAGACCAAAAACAGCAGCTTTATTCATGATAGGAAATATCCATGTGTACCTTGTACATTCATCAATAAAGGACACATAATATCGATATCCTTCAATAGACAAACTAGGGGACGGACGCCAAACATCAGTGTGAATGACTTCAAAAGGAACTACAGACTTTGAAGTCAAAGAAGGAAAAGGTAGATTGGCAAATTTGCCTTGTAAACAAGCTTTACAAGTATAGGAAGAATTGAGACACTTAAAAGAAATATCAGCCTTAGAAAGAGCTGCCTTGACTACTGAAGGAGCAGGATGACCCAATCTGCAATGCTAGAGTGCAGAATTTATTCTTTGTCCAATATATGCTGCGGGAGAAACATGAGAAGACTTCATGACTGGTAAAGGATAGACAGCATTGTTACTCAATCCTCGATACAGAACTTCCTGAGTGACCTTGTCCTGTATGCACACAGAAGACTCATCAATAATACACCTACAATTATTATCCTTGCACAGTTGATGCATGGACAATAAATGTTGTGATAATTGAGGTACATGTAAGACAGATTTAAGACAAAGATTATGAGACTGTAATGGAAGAGTAGAATGTCCAATATGAGCAATATGTAAACCTTCTCCATTAGCACCAGTGACAGTATCAGAGGATGAGTAAGGAGCAGCCATTTGAATGTTAGACAAATCAGAAGTCATGTGATGTGTGGCCCCTGAGTCAAGTAACCAATACTCTTGCTGTGGTGCAGAGGGAGAAGAAGTAGACCGCGTAGTCATAGCAACCGGAGAATGATTTTGAGAGCTCATCATTGCAGGATGAAACGGAGGAGGATGAACCATATGGGTAGGTGGAAATGGTGCAGGAAAAGTAGCCTGTTGAGAGGGTTGAAATTGCTGTGGAGAGAACCCTTGTGATGATGAAGAAAACTGGGGAGGCACCATCGAAGAAAAACCACTATTTCGATCAAAACAAGTTGCAGCAGTATGCCCTTTCCGATTGCAAATTTGACACCCTTTTTGAAAACAATGAAGAGCACTATGACCTTTCCTATTACAGATTTGACAAATCTGCAACGGTTGATACACTTGCTCAGTAGGCAGAGGAGAATGGAGAGACTGAAAAGAAGAGCCCTGATGAAAATTATTTGATGAAGACTACTGTGGAAATGAAGCACCAGTTTGTTGAGGTTGCTGAAAATTATTGTAAAATTTCTTGCTTTTCCCCTTTGGTTTGAAGTTATTCCCCCTGAAATTGTTATAAGTCCCTGAACCACCTTGAGATACACAAGCAAGAGGACTATTCATCTGGAACATTTGATTAGGAAATGGCATTTGTTGAAACACTGGGGTTGAAGAGATCGGAAAATGGGAACCATTGAAAAAATGCTGAGATGCATTATGTGCGGCACCACCAGATGATCCCCCAACATCATAGACTGAATTAGAAGCATACATAGCAGACATTATAGGAGCATGTTTAATAACTTCGTCCAAAGTAGCCTCTTCAACTTTCAATTGGGAGCGCAATTCTTTTAAAGACACAAGATTCTCTCTGCCCCTTATAACTGCCTTGATAGTATTAAACTCATGTGGAAGACCTTTAAGAGCAACAATTACAATATCCTCATCTGAAATAAACACTCCAACAGCAGCAAGTTGATCCTTACAGTCCTTGATTCGCTGCAGATACAAATCAATAGACTCTGACCCTTTCTTTATGTTCTGCAGATCAATCTTCATTTGAACAATACTGGTTCTAGTTATGTTAGAAAACCGTTCCTTCAGATTATTCCACATTTCCTGTGAACTTTGACAACCAATAACATAGGACAGAGCAGCAGTGGACAATGTAGCAGTGATGAGAGTCATGAGAGCTTTATCATGAATCTTCCATACTTTGTAATCATCAGTAATATGATGTGAATTAGTAACAGTTTCGCCCTCAGAATCAGAATCATGATATTTATCTAGGCAAGGAATGGATCCATCCACAAAACCAAAAATTCCATTTCCCTCTAATAAAAGTCCCATTTGAAAATTCCAGGTAACATAATTGGAATCATCCAATTTGACAGTGACAGTGTTACCAACACTAGGAATCAGCGAAGAAATTGGTGACTGAGTAAGTGCTAATTGAGCAACTGTAACCATGATGAGAACTGTAAAAGATCAACGGATCGTCAAGACTCAGAAAACAACCAAAACACACAATTTGTCAACAGAATTCTCCACAGACGAACAACAATACGTATGCAAGCAAGAGGCACATCAAGAAACCAGATCAAGCAACGCAATAAACTCCAAACGAGATAATATCAAGAAAATCTCGACAATCCAACTGCAGCAACAATCGCAAACGAGCGAGACAAAATGACGATAAAACTACACCACAATGCCTTTAAGAAACACACAACAGCAACAATTAACGAAGGAATTTCAAGAAGAACAATCATTGACCGACAGACGAAAAAGCCCCAAATTTTCTAGGGTTTCAGCCACCGACTGAGATCCTCGACGAAACGAGAACAACTATTACCAAGATGAAAGCACAAACAAGACGAGCGGAAGCACAGAGATCAGGAACCGACGACGGTGTTACCCTTTGCCGGCGAAGATACCATGTCAACAGTAATGAAGGAAAGTACAGAGAGAAAATGTAGAGAGAGGAAGTAGAGAGAGAGTCAAAGAATTGTTATGTATATTCCAAGATATCAATCTCAATCTGTTTACATCCCTTACTTATATATAAATACAACCACCTTATAACTAACTCCATATTCTCTACTCTACTAATGACACCTGGCACTAACCTAAGTCATTCCCTAACAAAAATGTGTGAGAAATTTTTTTATTTTTGTTTTTGAAATAGAAGGAGAGAGGAAGGGAGTGATAGAGAATGTGGAAGTGGGAATTTTATTTTTATTTTTATAATTACAGATATGTTAGGATCACATGTAAGTGAGGCTTTGAAAAAAAAAACAGAAAAATTTGGTTATGTGAAATTACATTTATACCCCATATTTCTTATTCATGTTATGTTTATTAAAATGTTAAACTGATAATTTCATATAATTTTTATTGATAATGAATATTTTATTAATTAGTAAAAATTACTGTCGTTCATTAAAATACCTAAAAAAATCGAGCGATATTGTAATTGTTTGGTGGAAATTTTGGTTAACTAAATATTATTAAAGAATGATTGATGACAAGTAGCAATACCCCATGCATATAGATACATGTATTAAATTTGTATTAAATTATAGAAAAATATCTTGTGTGAGTAAGTGTAATGGCATTGATGGTTTCTTGCAAACAAGGGCATGGTGGAAACTATGAGGCCTGAGACACATCATACTATAGGGCTATAGGCTCATGACGTAATTGGACTATTATTGGCAAAACAGTTCTACGTACAAATTCACTAGCAACGTCTTTTTTTTTTTTTTTTTTGAATTTTAAAAGAAAAGATAAGTTAATCTCATAATAAATTAGTAATAATATAATTCAAACTTATCTTTAACAAAAATCAAACCTAAAATATTTCACTTATAAATGAAGATAAACTATAATAATACTAAATGACTTCACGATATTGCGGATATTTCAGTTGAATTCACTTGCAACTTGAAAAACCTACCAATTATAATAGACTTTAGCATTTATGCCCCTTCTGAATCGCATCAGAGTTTCTCAGACTATAATTTTGGGTTGCACTCATTTTCTAGATCCCCTTAAATTGAAATGGTGATTCAAGATTCTACCCATTTATAGATTATGGTGCAGCTGGAACCCATTTGGAATTTGATGACGTTTCTATAAAAATTTAAATATTGTGAAGAGGATCCAAAGCAATATGGGAGAAAATTGGACACCATCAGTTGATTTAGCATTATTCGGTTTTTAGTTGGTTGAAGGAAGGCTTAGTTACAATTCACACAAATCTGACATCACTTAGGGTTTGAAGTGAGTTTGATACAATATAACTTATGATTCGTCCTAGTTTATTGTGGGTATATATGTTAATGATATGTTTTAAAATATGTACAAAGGGCACGACAGAGATCATTTATGAAATGACTAAAAATGTTTTATATGACTACTAGATGTTTATGATTGTTTGAAAAAGGTTGGAAGTGCTTATAGGAAGCACTTGTTATGTTTCTTTATCAGAAGCACTCACACTTAGATTTTTAGTGTTAATTTTAACTGTTTTCTACATTAACAATGTCATACTCTAAATAATATATGGTTTAACATAAGTGGTTCAATCAGTTGAATAAAACTGTGGTGATCTCGTAACATTCAAAATTTAAAACAATTGTACGAAGATTATAATAATTTAGAATGGAGAATATGAAATATTCAAATCACGTGTCAAATTAAAAATAGACGAGGATTATGTGAAGGCAGAGGCAAAATGATGAAGAGTGCATGCATTTTGACGTTAATATATCTTTTCGATCATGAAGCTTTCAATCCTCACACGAAAAATGCTAACGAGAAATTTCAAAAATAAAATTCTTTATCAACTTTTTATCATTTTGTATTTTTGAAATAATATTTTATAATATTAATATAAGAATTAACTTTAAAACATAAGGTGATAGAAAGTAAAAGAAGAATTTAATTTTTGCGAGAGTCATTTAGCATTTGTCATCCTCACGCGCCTTCACAACCCTCACTCATTTTTCAAATCCCTATTATTATACTATATTAATCACAATAAAATTATTAATGTCCACTTCCAGTTGTAAGCCTTGCGTGTCTTTATGATTTGTGGTAATTTGTTGCTTCTCTCGGTCTAGATTTTTAAGAATACTTAAATAAAGCGAGTTTATTATCATTGTGACGCTTTTATGAAATAATATATTGATATGTGAAGAAAAACTTGCATGTAACAATGCATTAGCTACAAGATTTAAACTTAGCCATCACCTGACGATGAACCTCTCTTAGTCCAAGTTTTCACAAGAGCAATTTATATGAAACAAACTTGTCGTCATTATAACTTTCCGGGCTAATAACGCATTTTTTATAGAAAAAAATAGTACATATTTGTGACGACCCGTCCCAAATTATTATATATTTTCTCTTCCCGAGTATGTAAGATGACGATTATGCCCTCGGTGGCTTAGTGACATGGATGTACATATGTAGTTTTAAATTATTTCCTTGCTGTTGTTATTAAATTGTACTCAACGTCACGAGCGCGTTGACGCGAATTAGGGCTGAATTGGATTCGTAAGGAAAAAGTTACGATTATTAGAAGAGCATAATCGGGCCAAAGTAACAACCAATGACCTTAACTCCTACTTTCTTGGGTCCAATTGATGGTTGGGATTTTATTTGTTTTAGGACCAATTACAAAACCCATCCTTTTCCTTTGTTCAATCCGGAGGAACACTCACATATTAAAATCTCTCACTCTCTCCTTGTTAACCAATCACAAACACGCACACACATATAACCTTACCTTCTCTCTCCTCTCTTCTTGATTTTTCTCTTGTCTATACAACCGAGAGACCATCACCTACAATCTTAACCAAATTGACACAGATCGAGTTATTGAAGTCCACCATCGTATTTCTCATGACCTCAAGAGTTGAGTGATACCTTTTGGCCATTGAGCGAATCACGGGAACCCGAGAACTCAAGAACTCCGGCGAGGTGTTTGTTGCTCCGTCATGATTGAGGCCTTTTTCCAAGGTTTTAAGGCTTGGGGAGGTTCCTAAACAACTCCATAGGAACCTTAGAGTGGATTTGGGACAAAGTTGACGTCGGAATAGGTGGTTTCGAAGAGTTCAAGTTTGACCGGATTTTTCCAAGCTTTATTCCAATCACTTTTCGTTGATTTTTGGACCTCTAATAGGTACGATTGTCTTCTATTCCTCAAGAGCTTCAAATCCATATAAAATTCATGAATTTTGGTTGAAAAATGAGTTAGATATAAAAGTTTAAATTTTTTCTAGAAACCAAAGAATACAGACGGTGACCAGCGGCGGATTCTAGCGAGTCATCGAAGAAGAAGAGGAATATTCCATCAACTTTGACGAAATATATTGACAGCGTCAGGTAACTCCGTTAGGATTTTAATAGAAAATTATACTATTTTAACAGAATATTCCCTAACGCCGTTAGGGATTCCGTCAGTGTGCCAGACATGTGCCCACGCGTGCCATGCCTTAGCTGGAGCGTGTGGTGTCCAAAAATTATTCTAAAGATATGGGGGTGTTCGTGTTGTTGAGTAGATCACGTTGGTATGTTCAAACACCCCATTTGAGCAATGTTTGAGAAGTTATTCATAAGGTTTGTGTATGTGCTTTAAAATTAATGTAAAATTAGTTATTTCGCATATAGGTGAGACGTACCTTGATGACAAGCGTGGACAAGTGAGGCTAGGGGGCTACGATCCTGCTACTTATCAGTGAGTGGACATTTTCTTTATCTATATATATATATATCATATGGTTTCCAAAACGTTTTCTTAAATGGTTTATGCTTTGAATGCCATGTCGTAATGAGTTGCACTTTGAGTATTGCACTGTTATACTTGAATTATATTGTGTGACGCTGTGAACACTCAGGTAAGCTTTAGGTGAGTATGATGTGATTGAATGGGTTGTGTTGCATTAGTATGCATATATTTATTTAGATCTCACCAAGGCTGCACCTGGTATTAGTGCTCCCGCCCGGGGATTAGGGCCAGCCTTCACGTGATCGTTCACCTCCAGCACCGCACGCTCACCTTGGATCCAAGTCTGGTGCCAGCCTGTTGTATATACCACAATAGATGGTTCTGACTCGTAGGTGACCCATGATTTATCGCATAGCCTTCACATGATTGTAGCACTTGAGCATACATATTTATACCTAGCCTGTCGTACAGGTCACATCAGGTGACTCCGACTCGTGTGCTAGCCTAGGTTGATGAGTTATAGTCTAGTCATACAGGTCACATTAGGTGACTCCCACTGTCATGTTATTTTACATTGATTCTACACCTGGCTTACATGATTTAAACGTTATGAGTCATGGCATATTTTGGGTTTCACTGCCATTGTGCGTTGTTTTATATATATATGTAGTACTATTTTCTGGAAACTATACGGGTTTTACAGTGAGGGATTACTATGTTCAGAAAGGATAAATGTGTTTTCAAACACTTTGTTTTTTTTGCCCACTCACCCTTTTGTTTTTCGCCCCTCCAGGTTCTAGGTAGCTGATCATCTTTGGTGGCTCACGAGGACTTTCCGACGATTTTGACATATCCATAAATGAGTAGGGATCTTCTCTCTGTTTGTATAATTAGTACTTGTTTAATTTGACTGCACTTATGATACCTATGCTCTGAAACGTTTGTAGCTTGATTGAGTTACTTCCACACATTTAGTATTATCTTTAGTATAGCTAAGTCTTAGTTGGATTTTATTTATTCGCATTTTCTTATTATCGTATACACTTCTGTTATGCACTTGGCTACGTCACCCTCAAGTGACGGCCATCACGTCTCGACTTCGGTCGGGGTGTGTCACATTACTCTACACTATTAAACTTAAACTTTGCGTGAAATGATCTCGTTTCGTGTAAGTCTCTTTTAATTTCCACATGAACGACGGAAGAGCCGCACGGTGTTCGCACGTGAAATGTGTTTGAAAAATGGAGGTGATTTTTTATTGGATAGAGGCGATGGGTGTTTTATCATCGTAAATCTGTGTTGAAAAGAAAAGAGCTAAAAGGAAAAGGCCAAATCCCACAGAGTCACGCGTGATGTTTTATACAAAACATACAGTGTGTTTTTTTTTTTTTTTGGTAAAACCTTTACGAAGAAAGGAGGTAATTTTATTTCAAACACTAGATTACAAACAGAGGCCCACATACAAAATAGTATTAGAAACACAACTGGACCTCCAACTAACCCAACAAAGCTAAAAAAGAGCCCAACACTATGGACAAAACAAAAGAAGTTTCTCGACCCCAGCATCCATCGCCGTAAAAGTTTTTCTGATCAACCCAGAACAAATCCTCCAGCCAATGCCAAATCCAATCAAGCAGCTCTGCAGAACCCAGCCACGAAAGCCATCTTGATCACCCCGATCTCAGCCAGAAATTGGAAGAAGTCCGTGAGAATACCCTGAACGACACTGCCAACGAAGGCAGACAAGGGAGAAGAAGGAGGTGGTGTATTAAACACCCGAGCCGATGTGTCCATTGGCGCTCTATGCACCCTCTCAAAAGATCGCAAAAATTTGCGTTGAAATCTGAATGAAGATCAAATTGAAAGTATTTGGGATGACAGACGTCGAGGAGAGATAGTTTGGGTGAATCAGGAAGAACTGGGGGGAAGGTTAACCAAAAAATTGAGAAACAGAGAGCAAAAAGAAAAGCTTTCCTCAGACCCTCGCCAAAACGAAGGCCGTCGGCAACGATTTTATACGGTGGGGAGTTCACTCACACAGATGGTGGGAAGACAGAAGAGAAAATGTAAAACATACAGAGTGTTTGTTGTAAAATTTGATGCTCAAAATCTTGAATCTTGTCACGCAAGAGTCACATGCAAAACAAACATTTTAGATCTCCCTCTCTCTCTTCCCTCATGTTTGTTTTGCAAATTGAATGTGGAAAAACACCCTCTAGATGCAATTTAAGTGATTTGGCTCTTGTCGATTGCCATTTCTTGACTAAAATTATGCCCTAGTTTAATCTAATTTCATGTTCAGAACTTAAAATAAGTAAGATAAGATTGGTTTCGGATCTTAACTCTTTCTTTTCTTTAATGTAGATTATTCCTTATAATAAAAAATTAGTTTTTTTGTGCGATGGGACTTTCGAGCAGTGACACACCATAATCTGTTCTAGTTCTTTACTATTCCGACCTTGTGACACCATCCTTAGACCCGAGACCTCGGAACCGGACCGAAACAACACCGGCACCAATGAAATGGACTTATCTTTTTCAATCCAAGGTAAATCTTGTTTGTACTCAAAATATACCCATTTTTACTTATTTGGGCAATTTGGGTAAAATATGACATTTGGAGGATTAATGAGCAAGAAGACTAACTTTGAAAATATTTAGCTATCAAGTGGAGGGGTTTGACACTATAATATTGTTTCTCTTATTTGTTTGGGTGGTCGAGGTTTGCCAAAAGAATTGTTTAATCAAGACAAATGCATGCTTTTTCATGCAAGTGGATGAGAATGCACCATAAGAGATTTCGGACAAGGAACATGTGAAAGAAGCCAACTTGCTTCTTTTAAATGTTAGTTTATTACAAGTGGGAAAGCATGTGATAGAAATGCAAGTTCCTCTTTTAATATTGTTTCTACATGCAAGTTGGCAAATGCAATGCAAGCTGCCCAAGCAATGAAATGCAAGCTGCCCAAGCTTCTTTCGGGCAAGTACAAAGATCTCAGCAAGGGGGCTCTTCTAGACCTCTATATAAAGAAGCAGATGGAGAAGGATTATGGACACTCAAACAAACAAACAAATACAAGCACAAACTCTGCTCAAGCTAGATTTGCCTTCAACGAAGTTGTAGTCAGCCCAAGCCTTCATCCCTTTAGGGATCAGCCTTCACAAAAACCATCTTTTGTCTAGTTTATTAGCTCTGTTGCTCACTTGCAGTATCGATTTCCTTTGTAGTTTTCATGTACAACTCATCTTCAGTCATTTAATTTACAAGCAATCTACAATATTAGTCATTCACTTTCCTTTGTCATTTACATATTGTTCTATCTCTTCATATAAGTAAAGTCCTTATTTTTAAGGCAAAGAAAGAACCTTGATTTGAGCAACTCCCACTCAAATGGCACAATCTCTTGATTTGAAGTCAAAAGGCACAACCTCAATCATTCAAATCCCGTCTACTAGCGGCATCTAGTAGTGGCACGCCCGCACCCACCAATCTCGTATGTGAAGTAAATCCCCGGCTTGCCCGCAAAGGCCCATGGCGGATTTAGGGAGTGAACAAATCCATTTCAATCTAATCCAATCCTATTAACTAAATATTGAAAAATCTACAATTATGGTTTCATCATAGGAAGCTGATTTTTATACTATTTTAGCATCATACACACTCATCTTTATTTTTTATTGTTGAATTACATAAATCAAACGAAAATAACAAATACAGTTAAACAATGAAGTGTTAGAAACCAATCAAATGTTAAGTATATAATATATAATAATTTGCACAGTTTATTTTCAAATGAAAAATTAAACAACAAATACAATATATCAAAGTATAATCACTTGCTTATAGAATCACAAATCACTGACTTGTTCGTTAAGGATAGAGGCTTACAGAAGCAATCTCCTATTTCAAATGAAAAATTAAACAACAAATACAATATATCAAAGTATAATCACTTGTTTATAGAATCACAAATCATTGACTTGTTCGTTGAGGATAGAGGCTTGCAGAAGCAATCTCCTAAGATAGAAATTTGCCCCTGCACCAGTGTAGTAGTTCAGTGGACGTCTATCTTGCAGGATACAACTATCTAATCCAAGTTCTTGGATTCTTGGCGAATTGGTTGTGATGTTTCTCTGTGAAAATATGAAAAATAGAAGTGATGGAATTGTATTTCGTTTTTTATTGTACTGCCATATTTATAATGGCGTTTTTTTGAACCATACGTAATTGTTCATCCTTATCATTGTAAACGGACGTCATTGTTTTTTTAACCATACGTGATTGTACTGCCAATCTTTAACATTTAATATATGCACCCAAACCTCTATTAGTAAGGCCCAATGTCCATAGCTTTAGCCCAATTTGTTTTAAATCATAAGTGTGGGAACACACTTATAAAGTGGACATTTCAAAGATGTATGGGCGATGTGGGACTTGAAAAGTCCCTTTACAGTCACAAGTTCCAACATGAAGAAGTTAGAGTATGAGCGTGATTCTTGCAGCCTTGTTATAATCTCTAAGTGTTTCAACTTGGTGTGAAGAAGTCTTAATATGACTGTTGGAGTAGTTCAATTGTTTTGGGACTGAAATTCTGAGATGCTCGGTTTAGAACTCATAGTTGTATAAGGATTATGGTTTTGCATTCCTTATAGGGTTGTAATATAGGGCAACCCATGTATTTGATTTCAATATAAAACACTGCTCTCACAAAACAACTCTCACTATCGTACCAATTACCTATTGTTTGGTTGAGTATTGTGGTTTTGCAAGAGAGAAGGTTGTCTTTGGAGATTGACATAGCTTCTTCTTCCATGAATATGTCTACAGGTTTGTCTACGCTCATGTTTTAATTTCTGCCGGCGCAGTATGCTTGGGTTGCAACTAGAGATACAAATCAGACATTTGCAAACAAGCCTTCTATCTGTCAAATATAATCCTAATTTATGACATCAACTGGCAAATCATATGCTGGATCGATAGCTTTCAGGCCTGGATTTTCAAGTAGGGACTGAATAGTGTTGAATATATCATTCTAGCTCAACAATAGTTAGTTAGACAGTTGAGAATGTGGCTGCGGTGTTATAGCTGTTATTGAATTAGTTAGTCATGATGGCTATATAAACTGTATTCTCATAGTTGTAAATATTAATTCCGTGTCAATACAATCAATTGTTTCTCTCTCTAAAGTCTCTCTCAAACTCTCTGTGTTCATCCATTTCTCTTCATCTTTCTTCTTGATTTTCTCTTCAATTCCCAAACACTACAATGTAGTTAACATGGTATCAGAGCCACCAGGCTCACGCCATGATTCTGGTGGTTCCGTTTTTCATTAGATTTTGTCATTTTCATCGTTTTCATTTCATTAGATTTTCTCTTCAAATTTTCTTGAATTTTCCGTCAAGTTCTTTGGTGTTTTCTTCTTCTCTCTGGTTCCGAATGGGAGCGTTATTGTGGAGATCCTTGGTGCCACCAGCGTGTTCCAAGATAGTCTAGACCTCTTGTACTCATCCGGTCTCAAGTGAGGAATCCCTTGGATTCTCTTGCCAGTAACAGGGCATTTGGGGCCACTGGCTCTCTTCTTGGTGGTCTGATAGATCAATTTCCCACCGGGGGTTTTGAAGATGCGGTGCTGGTTGGACTTGGTGGCGTAGCTGTGATGCTTCTGGTACGTGAGCCACTGCACCATTTTTTGGAGTGCTGGTTTAGCTTCCAAGTGGCTTTATTTCTTGAAGGGTTGGTCCAATTTCTTAAGGGTCTTGTTGGGTTGAATCAACAGGTTAATCCACATAGAGATCGAATTCGGTTTCCAGAGAGATGAAGCTTTGATCATTTCCAACTGGGTTTTGAAAATTCGATCAGAATCCATCACATGGGCTCTCAACAGAACAACAAATGCTCAGGTGCAAGTGTTATTTCATATGAAATTTTGTTCTTGCCAGGTTCCAAGAGCAAGATGGATCTTGGTCCTAGGTGGTACTACATCCGTTGTGTTAGATTGAATGGTCGATGATTTCTGGTGTTTCTTTGGGCGTTTTGCGATCAAGAACTGAAGATTCGGGTTTCATCTTTCTTTATGCACTCCAACTGTTTGATTGATTGTATCAGTGAAGAATTATGTGTTAATTCTTGTATTAAGGCCGATAGCCATTTATTGATTTAGAAGAATATGAAAGCCGATTGCCATTTCTTCTAAATGAAAGATGGATTCTTTGATTGAATATTGTTTGTGATTTTGTGCACTAAAAAAAAAAAAAAAGGCCTATTGCCAAGAGTGTGTTGAATGTAATTTGTTTCCTCCATAAGGCCGATAGCCGGAGTGAAAAGTTATGTCTTAGATATTGTGTGTTACTCCTTAAAGGCCGATAGCCGGAGTAACGTTCTTGAAAAGTTTTGTTTGTTGTTATTGTGTGCAACTCCATTAAGGCCGATTGCCGGAGTGTAGTTCTTGTTCCCTTTCTTCATTGAAGGCCGATTGCCGAAGAGGGTTGTGTTTCTTGATTTCTGTGATTGTAAAACTTCTTGTTTGATCATTCTCGGTTGTGAACGAAGAAGGATACTGGTCATTAATCCTTAATGCAGACTCTTGAGGGAACACTAGTTATTGTTCATGTTGGTCATTTTGCAAACATTGCGCACGGGAATTCCTCTATTGTGGCTGATAAGATTACACTGAAACTGGTAGGACCAGGTGGGTTTGTAGTCACAGAAGCTGGTTTTGGTGCTGGTGCTGATATTGGTACTGAGAAGTTCATGAGCATAAAATGCAGATATAGTGGTTTGACACCACAATGTGCATTTATAGTTGCAACTATAAGGGCCTTGAAAAATAGGATTCGTCGTGAAGGTCTTCTAGGAATGTTGACTCTGAAATATTGGAAATCTTATCGCAAAGAAAACAGTAGCTACATCGGTGTAGAAATCAGTTTGAGGGGATGACATTTTTTTTGGGAAGTTGATTGATGAGTATGAAATTGCATCGTTCTTGAGTAATTTTCAATGCGTGCAGCCATGGAGGATTAATGGTGAGGGGCAACAGGGTTCGGAGTTGCATTTCTCAAGCATTTATTCAATCTCAAATTGGGAAACCCAGTTGAGATTGAGGGGGGATGTTGAATATATCATTCTAGCTCAACAATAGTTAGTTAGACAGTTGAGAATGTGGCTGTGGTGTTATAGCTATTATTGAATTAGTTAGTCATGATGGCTATATAAACTGTATTCTCATAGTTGTAAATATTAATTCAGTATTAATACAATCAATTGTTTCTCTTTCTAAACTCTCTCTCAAACTCTCTGTGTTCATCCATTTCTCTTCATCTTTCTTCTTGATTTTCTCTTCAATTCCCAAACACTACAATGTAGTTAACAAATAGTCCCGTCAATATCCAAAGTGACTGATTGCAAATACATGCATCTACTTTTGTGTTTCGTTCTTTTCATTTGGCTGTCCCACATTTTTATTTTTCATCGTTAAAAGCATGCAACCTCTTTTTCTTGGATGACAAACGAGCCTACATGCCCTGCAAAAAACTACAATAGAACGTCACGAGATTCAGGAAGTCATAGCAACTAGGTCATGCTGACGAGAAGCATGAGCTTGATCGAAGTAAAAAGCAATGCAAATAGAAAAGAACCTGTATAGCACGATACACTTGGCACGGCGACATCTTATGACAATAAAATAAAGTCGTATGAGTTTATATTCGCATGTCATTGTTTCATTATCACGAGATGTCAATGTGATTGTGCCACAAAAACTATTCAACATGCAAATACACACAAAAAGTATAGTTGCCTCGAACTTTATCAATCTACACTCTTTGAAAAATATCTGGTTTATATTAATATCCATCCCTTCCTATATATATGGATCCACCACCATCTATTGATACCAAATTCACAACCATTAATTGTTCTAGTAGCTGGAACAAAAAAAGAAAAAGAAGGTTCTAGTAGCTTCAGCTTGCTGCAATACCAAATTAAATATGCAAATGTTGC
Organism: Malus sylvestris; assembly: GCF_916048215.2. Classification (NCBI taxonomy): domain Eukaryota; kingdom Viridiplantae; phylum Streptophyta; class Magnoliopsida; order Rosales; family Rosaceae; genus Malus; species Malus sylvestris. The sequence continues at coordinate 7,491,916 of NC_062276.1, forward strand.
TCCAACATTGCTTCTTGTTGCCACATTGCTCCTTGATAAATAATAATATGGCTCTTCGAATCCCTTGCGCCTACAAATTTGGGCATGCCAAATGTATTCAAAGCTCCAAAATATCACATCATGACCACGTCAAAAGTCGGCAGTCTGCCAATTACAAGCCAAGCGTAAGGAGTTACGATTTTGTGCAGTCCTTGAAGACTAATCATAAATTCATAATCCCCTACAAGTGATTGATCGATTAGAGAATTACAATTTGAATTAGGAAAACAATTTTTCCTCTCTTATGTGTCCATGTGCGCTTTCTGTCGTTGGAACGTGTTTTACATCATAAACCTCATGACGTTAAATTTTCTGTTATGTTGAATAAGTCTCAAATAATTGAATTGAGGCCCTTTGCCTATACATATTGAATTGCACATGCATGTAGTTAAACTTGATATAGTATCAAAGTAACTAGTCATAGACCACTAGACCGACTATGAAAATGCAGTATATATGATACAAGTTTTATCAAGCTGTATTACTTACAATTAATGACTTTTGTAGGATAATGCATACAAGGATGGGTGGAAGTTCCTGGAGGAGAAAGTGAAGCATATGATTGTTTACGGTGATGATGATATCAACATGTTGACTATGTTTGAGTTCATTGATGACATCCGACGGTTAAGTTTGGAGTATCACTTTGAGGAGGACATAACAAGAGCCCTTGATAAATTATTGAACAACATTGATGGCCAAGGAATAGACTAGAGTCTCCCCTCATTGCTCTCAGCTTCATGCTCCTTAGACATATGGGTTTGAGATCTCTCAAGGTATAATACGTGAACTTTTTGTTAGTTATTGTTACTAACCCTACCCCTAGGGGAAGTCGAATCCCCGCTGCCTCCTTGAAAGAGAGATGTCCGATATGAAATCTGATTTTAACCCAAAAAGTACTTGATTTGTGTACTAATACCTACCTTAAATCTAAACAAAATACACCTATAGTACATTTTATTGTTGTAACTTAATACTACGATTTAGTAATATTCCTCTCCACTTGTAAGTGTAAAAATGGAGAGTTTGCAATCAATTTATTCTCTCACCTCTTAGTGTAAATATATCGTTATATGAAACATTACATTTTATTGTCTACAGTTGATACCGCATATATAGTTTCATTCGGTATAATTGCATAAAAACTATATTTAGTTGGCTTCTAGCTAGTATTGCCATACGTGAGAATTAAGGAGCAAGGCATCTAGAAATATTGTTGGAGATGTAGGCTTCTCTAACATCAGTGTTCCTTATTAGCACTATACCATGTATGAACTCACTTATGCTATGTTTTAATCAGCGACTTTTAAGTTACAACGAAAATAGACTTAATGCTTTAAAATACACTTGAAGAGAACACTAGCAATGAACGGCTCAAGCAGTTGAAAAGGTGATTTTGAACCACAACAAATTTACGAATGCCCTACAAATAAAGACATTATTAAACATGGAACTTTCAAATGTACTTCTAGTCATTTTCAAATTAAGACATTAAAGTTTCTCCGTCTTATTTACTAGATATGCATATAATAACTTGTATGAAACTCAGATGTATTCAGTAGATTCGCAGACGGTAATGTAAGTTTCAAGGCATGGCTTTGCAAGGATGTAAAAGGAATGATTAGTCTGTGCAAAGTTCCATATTTTTCTTTCGAAGGAGAAAGCCTCTTGGATGAGGGCCTTGCATTCTCAACCATTTATCTCAAGAACTTGAGTGGAGCCAATGTTTCCAAAGGACTAGCAGAACAAGTGAGTCATGCATTGGAACTTCCACTGCACCGTATAATGCAAAGATTAGAAGCTAGATGGTATATTGAGCCACTAGTACAAAAAATAGTTTGCGCGACGGTGGTACCTTCGTCACACAAAGTAAAAAAACATTGCCTAAAAATTAGCCCAACGAAACCTTCATCGCGTGCCAACTGTTGCGCCAAGGCAATGAAAGCAGGGTTTGCACAACGAAGAAGCAACCTACGACGTCACGCAAAATGCCTTTGTGCGACGCATGTACCTACGTCGCGCAAAACGCCTTTATGCGACAGAGGGACATTTGTCGCGCAACCTGCGTCGCGCAAAATGCCTTTGCACGACGTAGGGACATGCATCGCACATTGTGCGATGCAGGTTGCTTCTTCATCGCACAAACCCTTGGTTTTTTTTTTTTTTGGCAAAAATATTTTTTATTTAATTTTTAATAAATATTGTAATTAAATTATAAAAAATAATTAATAAATTAAGAAAAAGTATTTAATTATAAATATATGAAAATGTACCTAAAGATGTTCGAACATAAAAGAAAAAACTACAACAAGTAGTCTTCTAGGCTTGATGCATCAGGCTACTGGGTATCGGCTGGGCGAAGTGGCTGGGAGGTCGAAGGTGGAGCAAGATCAGGTGCTGGCATTGGGATTTAGAGGCCGGACATCTGTAAGGCCTGTAAGATCATACTCATATTCTTGTTCTGGGCCGAAAACTGGGTTGCAATCTTGGCTTCTTGGGCTGCTACTTCAGCCTCCTAGGCTGATTGTTGGGCCGCAAGCTGATCTTTTAGGGTTGCCACTTCCTCCGTCAGGGCGATGACTTGTCTTATGGTCGCCGTGCACTAAGCGGTTGAACTGACATTGATGACGTCAATGATGCAAGCACCTGGGACGCCATAAAGAGTAGCCTCAGTAAGGGATTGTAGGCTCCCTAATCTTGCAGCACTCACGGCTGAAGCAGTAGGTGCTGATAATGCGGGAGGCGCATTGGTCACACCCCGACGATGAGTGATCAACTGCACCATCTATACACTTTTTGAACCATAAAAATATAACATTAGAAACTAATCATTTCTTGCATTTGAAACTAATCAATTAGTAGCCAAGGTAATATCAAATCCTTTCTTGCATTTGTTCACGTATATATAAAGTAGTATTGCAAAGGTAGAAACAATACCAGATGCACAGAAAAGTAAGAAATGTTATTAGCATGAAAAGTAATTAGATTCGAGTGCAGTCGCACCATCCTAAAATTCCTTCTTAAAAACCATTTGCAATGCATGGCTTTAAACGTCAATACCTCTCAACCACATATATCTACACCTACATGTCAAACCCTCTTAAGCGCCCCCATGATAGTTGAAGAAATGTTCAGGAATTAGTCATTGTTCACTAGTAATGTTCGAAGCAAGAAACATGAGAAAGCAAAGCACTAGAAATTTGGAGGGAAATACAACTCAGAGAAGATCAAGTAATAATAAGTTAGAGCAATTGAAAACATGAGAGGACTCCAGGACGTACCAAACTTTTGGATGGGAAAGTAATGCTTTGCAAGACAAATATCCTTGTGGTAAAGCAAACCCTCTTTGTTCTAAATATGAGTTGCCATGTGATAAAACGTAAGAAATGAGCCATTTCTCACTTAGACTCCAATAGGTCGCAAAGAAGATATAGGAAACAAAGGCAATATACAAATTAAGGGAACAAAGGCAATATACAAATTAAGGGCAAAAAGGCAATATCAAAGTTCATTACATTTAATAGTTCTCAAAGCAAATTGAAAGATTAAGAAAACACTCTAGTATTCAAGATTCATGAAGGAATTTCAAGAAAGTATCACTCTTTAAAATTGAAAAATTGAAGGCTCGTACGATGACCATGATGAGAAGCATCCTTCCCAAACTATTACTGCCCAACCATTCTTAAAAATTCTGAGATATCTTTTGCCCTTGTTTATGAACAAAAGCAAAATACTAATACCAACACTTTTTATTTGTTTTAGACCAACTTACAAAAACAAATAGGACCAAAATTTTGGAGGAAAAAAGCTTCTTTGAACAATGTATCACCCCTCCCCTCAGTTCAAATGCAGACTTTTTCTAAGTAGTATTAACTTGAAGGAGTACTGTAACGATCCTGCGTCACAACTTCCATATAGAATCCAGATGGCATATTCCATATTTGGGTTGTTGTATGAAAGCGATAGATATGAGATCAATACATAAGCAAGGCAAAGTTTGATAAATACTGAAACCCAAATAACCCAAGGATTTATACTATAGTTGAGAATAAGCCTACCTTTAGTTTGGAGACGGCAAGGAAATTCCGTAATAAGAAAGGGGATTACGAAAGTGTTTTACATCTCACAAACCCAAATCCCACATACACCCAAGCTTACATAATGCGGAATCAAACGTAAAGAAACTCTGTCCTGCATCATTACATATTCATCAGTGTTTTGTCTTCGCCAATACAAAGATTCAATACACTGATGAACAAAACAAGGAACTTTGGGTGTAGTACCTAAGAGAACTAACATATCCATCACTGCAAACACAAATATGGAATGCTATAGCATAACATAATTAAACAAGGTGATAAGTAAATAGCTGATATGCAAGTATGCAATGAAGGTCCAAATCTGCATCACTGTAATAAATTACCATCCCCATTTCTTAAAAACTTCACTACTGCAGAAAATTCTTTTAAGATGTTTGCTGGTGGTGCGTGGCTTACCAACTATTATCAAGCATAACATTACGTACTGCACCCTAAACGAGCGATGCTCACGGAAATAATCAAGCATAACTTTACTCCCTTCAAATTCAATTTTTTTTTACATAAAACCCACAATAATATATTTTTCTTACAAAAAACCCGATCCAAACTACAATAATAAATTTAAAGCTACTTAATAAATATACGTACCATTCAATTTCTTAAGTGTTCTACGTACAAAATAAATAAATTTAAAGGTCGTCGTACCCAGTGCACAAGGCTCCCGCTTTACGCAGGGTTTGGGAGAGGAGAATGTCGGCTAGCCTTACCCCCATTTATGGAGAGGCTGCTCCCAAAAATAAATAAATTTAAAACTACTTAATAAATATATATACCATTGAACTTGATGGGATACACATTCTACGAAATTAGTTTCAATGATCCAACCGTCAAACTTGTTTGTATATACTTTCAGATTGCATACGCCAAAAATTGCAAAAAAAAAAAAAAAAGCATTCAAAGATCAAGTAACGGGACAAAGTTTTCGACGGTTATAAATGAAAAATCAAAATTTAACGGTAGTTTTAACTTCGATTTTGATGATTTTTTTACAGCTACACTCCATGACCCTATATGAATACAATGAATGAATTCAATCTTTAATTTAAAATATTTACACTAGTGGATACCACAAAATCTTATGTTATACTTAACGAAAGTATAAATAAACTCCAAGTGTTGGTGAATCTATAAATTTTGATGGGTTACACATCCTATGAAACTAATTTCAACTATCCAACCGTTAAACTCGTTTATATATGTTTCGAGATCGTATACACCAAAAATTGTAAAAAACAAACATTCAGAGATCAAGTAACGATACAAAACTTTTTTACGGTTATAAACGAAAAATCAGGTTTTAACGGTAGTTTTAACTCAGATTTTGATGATTTTTTATAGCTACACTCCTTGACCCTATATGAATACAACGAACAATTCGATCTTCAATTTCCACAAATATGTTATACTTAATGAAAATATAAATAAATTCTAAGTGTTAGTGAATCTATCGTTTTAATGGGATACACATTCTACGAAATTAGTTTCAATGATCCAACTGTCAGACTTGTTTGTATATGCTTCGAGATTGCATATGCCAAAAATAAACATTTAGAGATCAAGTAACGGGATAAAACTTTTCGACGGTTATAAACGAAAAATCATGATTTAACAGTTATTTTAACTCCGATTTTGATGATTTTTTGCAGCTACACTCTTTGATCCTATATGAATACAATGAACTAATTCGATTGTCAATTTAAAATATTTACACAACGAAGGTGTGGAAAAAATCGTTGATTTTGCATGATGAAGACTGACGTCGCACAAAATTGTTTTGCGCGACGGATATGCACCTTCGTCGCACAAAAATTTTGCGCAACGAATGCACACCTTCGTCGCGCAAAATAGTTTTGCTCAATGTTAGTCTTTGTTGCGCAAAGTTCCGTTGCGCAAAATGTCTTTGCGTGATGTTTTGTTGTCATAGTTGCACAAACATACCTTACACGACAAAATTTGCTCCACGCGCAAGTTGTTGTTGCGCAAGTATGTTTTTATACTAGTGGCCATATAGTAAAAGGCCAAATGCAAAACAGATGCTACTTGAAATTGCGTAAGAAAAATTTTAATAGGGTGCGATGTACACTCCAATGGGATCTTCGACAAGTATCATGGTAACTATTTTTTCCCTATTATTTATGCCATATTTGGGAAGAGTGAATCAAACACATAATTAGGAGTACAAGGTATATGTTATACTCATCAAGTTAGTATAGGGAAATGATTCTCATTCCTTATAGCTTCTCCAACACCGCTCTTTATATTTGGCTATTAGATGAAATAAATTAGAAAAAAACAACAACGAACACAAATAAAATAAAGGGACAATTTGAATGCGATCCCTAACTATTAATATTCTTTGACTGAAACCTTGTTGGTTTTTAATTTTTTTATCGAAGTATCTGAAATTAATGTGATAATATATTTCTATGTAGGTTAATATATTTTTAAATTAAAATTTGAAATTTATAGTTGTTTGTATTAATGAGATTTTAAATAAAAAAACCCATAATTTATGGATTAAAATTATTAAAATATAAATTATACTCTCTAATTTATTGTGTGTGTGTGTGTATAAACATGGGTACATTCATCAAAATTAACAAAAAAAGTATTGTACCAAAATATGGGTACATTCTTCAAAACCACACAAAAAATAATAGATATTAGGCTTAATAATATTTCTTTGATTAAACTTGACATGAATACATTCTCAAATCAAGAAAAAGAATGTATTTATATAAGTTTAAAAATAGATTAGAAAAAATTTGAATATATGTTTTTTTTTTTTTAAAAGGGTACATTTTACATACAACAAATTGATATATTTAAGAATTGGTACATTTTAAGATTAAAAAATTGAAAAATTACATGAATGGGTGCATATAAGATTAAAAAATTCGAAACCTTTTTATAAAAAATTAAGGGATACAAACTTATTCTTGTTGCAGTCATATTTAGAATAGGAATGCAATTGTGTAAATCCTAGTGTATCTAGGTATATTTTGGAATATTCTCCTTGGTAGATATTATCCTATTAGAGTTGTAATCCTATTAGGGTAAGGATTTAACCTATCCTACAACTGTAAATAAAGGCACGATGAAGTGATACAACACACACCTCATAATTAAATATCTCTCTTGCCGCCGACCTCTCTCCTCTCTAGTCCTAAATACATTTTAATCAAATAGGCCTACAACACGTTATCAGCACGCTGTTACCAGAAGTTAAGGAACTGAAGGATTGTAAGAGGAGGTTTTCTTCTACAAAATTCAAAGGCTTTTATTTATATTTTGCTAATCAGGTACGCTTAAAACAAAGTAAGATATTTGAAACGTCCACGAAGCATGAAAACATTCCCTATGATGCATGAGCCCCCTATATTTATATTTTCCTTCCAACAATACACACACACACACACACACACACACACATACACACACGCTTCATGCATTACGCAATTATTTTGCTATGTGGAATTTGTGATTAAAAGCATATAAATAAATTAGAAGCAATTTAGGCTTCTTAAAACCCCAAAAAAATCGAAAAGAAAAAAAAAGGGAATTAATGCGGCATAGGCCGCGGTTCGTCGCCGCGCCACGACTTCCACCACCGTCGACCTCTGTGCTGGCTTGCAGCCCAGCTGCTTCGAGCACACCCCAGGATGACGTTGTTTTGACATCTGACCCATAGTAGCCATTTGGGCTTATTGCGAGCGAGAACAACCCGGCCTTCTTGGCTTGGGATCGGTTCGGATTGGGCCTACAACCCCATCTCACCTACTAGCACAGCTTGTTACTGTTTGTTGGGCTTTGCCCTCATACCCATGGCCTATCACTAGTAACTCGTGTGTTGCTGGGCTTGGTCTTGCGTCATTGGCCTGCCTGCAGTAAGCCCGTATTTCTTGCTAGGCTTTGCCAACCCTCGGCCCAACTCGTCAGCAGCTTTTGTTGCTGGGCTTGACTTGCCTCGACATAAAAACCTAAAACCCAGCCTCAGCTAGGCTTCCCCGCACCAAACCGCAAGCCAGCCTTAGTATGGGCTTGTTGCTCGGTTTTAGGACCAAACCAATAACACATGTTGTTGGGCTTACATAGATCACATGGCCCAGAGGCTTGCAGTCCTCTCAATGGCCCAATGGCCTGCAGCTGTACTGTAGGGCCCATCCTCACATCCCAGCCAACCTACTTTTGGCTTGGTCGCATTATTTTTCGACCCAATGCCAATTTTTGGCATCCCCGTGTTATAAATCATGCCTAAATAATTTTTTTGGTACTTTGGTTTACGCTAAATAATTCTAATTTAATTATCACTTGGTTTATCACCAATCAAAACTAATATGACCCATCTGTCATTATTTTGCTTCCACGATCAACCTCGTTTGGTCCCGATCTATTGAATTAATTAAAAGTGACATGCAGTCCATTAATCTGATAATTAATCCAAAATTATTGAACTGAAGATTACTTTTGGACATAACGATTCAATAATTTATTTTTCTACTTTGAACCGTTGACATCATTTCATAGTTCCGAAGCTCTTACACTTGATTTCCTGAAGCAACTCAAATCCACTACCTTTAAATCAGCATATTGCATTTTGTGTTGTTGCAGGAACCTCTCCTTTATGAACTAATCATTCATAAAACTAAATTGAACTTGTAGTTTCATATTTAGTGCCTTTGAAACCCGAAGTTTTCATTCAAAACTTACAACATGAAACCTGTAGCTTTCATGTTTAAATTAAACCAATAAATGTCTATAGAACCCGAATGTTCTACGATGTATGTCTATGGATTACCATATGACTAACCACATATTAGTGTACCATTCATTTTAGGGACATGTCGAACTTGAACAAGCTTGATTTCACCGTTCTGGAAGTATCTGAAAGAAACTACCTGAGGTAGGTTCAAGATGTGAAGCTTCATCTTACTGCAAAGGGTATTAGAGCCACCATCGAGGAACCTATCGATGCCAAACTCGTCGATGAAGTTCAAAAAGCTATCGTAATGATCTTCATTCAAAGACACATCTATGATGCACTGCAGACCGAGTACCTCGCTGAGGATGACCCACGCACCTTATGGCCTGCTCTAGCTGATTGTTTTGATCACCAGAAAGACATTTACTTGCCTGAAGTAAGACACGACTGACAACATTTTTCCAAGACTTTAAGTCTACGAATGAATACAACTCTGAAGTTTGTAGAATCTAATCATTGCTTAAGTTCTGTAAAGTGGACAATAGATGCAGATTTTCTAAAAAAGACCTATTTGACCTTCCATGCTACCAATATTGTCCTATAGCAACAATATAGGGAACATAAGTTCACCAAATATTTGGATTTGATCTCTGTTTTATTTCTCGCTAAAAAGCAAAATCAGTTTTTTTTGAAAAATTATTAAGCTCGACCCACTGGCTCGAACACTTTGCCTGAAACGCAAATGACCAATTCTAGTAACCACAAAAAAAAAACATCATCGTGGCCATGGTAAGGGGCGGCATGCCTACCCATGGGCCCAAGGTCAACAGAGCCAAGTCCTACCCAAGGGAGGAAATTTGACCTAGAAGCGCCAACCCCTTGCATCTAAAGCCTTCAAGAACAAGGGAAGATTTTGAGATATTTTCCACTCACGCCAAGGCTTCAAAGATTGTATATGTCATCAAAGATAGCTGCAGATATAAGATGGCATTCTAAAGATCGTGTAAAAGATGGTGTATTGAGACATCCAGCAGATTCCGAGCAGTGGAAATCTTTCGATCAAATTCATGAGTCATTTGGTATTGAACCTCGAAACGTACGGCTTGGTTTGGCAACAGATAGATTTAACCCTTTTGGGAAGATGAATCTTCGCCATAGTACTTGGCCAGTTCTCCTATTCCCGTACAATCTTCCTCCGTGGATGTGTATGAAGGAGCCTTATACTTTCATGTCCTTACTTATACATGGAACAACAAGTCCAGGTAATGACATAGATGTATATTTGAGGCCATTGATTGATGAGTTGCAAACACTATGGGAAAATGGTGTGGAAACGTATGATATATCTATAAGGCAAAATTTTCAAATGAGAGTTGCACTTATATGGACTATCAATGATTATCCGGTATATGCTTACATGTTAGGTTGGAGCACTCAAGGAAGATTGGCATGCCCATATTGTGCCTCTAAGACTTCACATCGCAGGTTATCTCATGAGTCAAAAATGTGTTATATGGGTTATAGACGATTTTTACCGTCTAACCACACATGGCACAAGCAAAAAAGCAAGTTCGACAATACAAGAGAGAAAACGGTTGCACCCAGTAGACCATCTGGTGATGATGTTATACAAGATCTGGATGAATTAAGAAAAATAACTCATGGCAAGTAGAACAAGCAGACGATACCTGGGTTTGGAAGGAGGCATAATTGGAAAAAACATTCTATATTTTTTCAATTACCTTATTGGAAAACACTTTTGGTGCGTCATAACTTAGATGTTATGCACATCGAGAAAAATGTATTTGAGAGTGTGATTGGCACAATGATGAGCATTGATGGTAAGACAAAGGATTCTTTAAATGCTCGCCTTTATCTTCGCGAAATGGGTATAAGGGAAAGATATCATCCAAAAGTAAGAGAAGATGGTAAGCTTGATTTTCTCCCAGGTGACTATACACTGTCAGACGATGATAATAAAGTTTTATGTAAATGGTTATCTGAATTACAAGTTCTAGATGGATACTCTGGAAATTTATCTCGATGTGTGGCTGCTGGAGAACGTAGTATTTCTGGTATGAAGACCCATGATTGTCACATTTTCTTGGAAAGATTACTTCCCTTTATAGCTCGAGAGTTATTGCCTAAAGACGTTTGTGAGCCCCTCATTGAGCTTTCTTATTTTTTCAAGGAATTGTGTGCTAAAATGTTGAGAGAAGAAGATTTGAATGTTCTTGAAAATCAAATTGCTATTACATTATGCAAGATGGAACAAATATTCCCTCCTGCCTTCTTTGACATCATGATTCATCTAACTTGCCATTTAGCATGGGAGGCAAAAATGGCGGGTCCAGTGCAATGTAGGTGGATGTATCTTGTAGAAAGGTAATGTCAATTTTCAAATATTATGTTTACATAACATTTTATTTGATATTAAATTATATTCTCTAATTTCAATTTTTACTATCTGGTTAGGTATTTGCATAAACTAAAAAGTTATGTTCATAATAAGGCTCGTCTAGAAGGATCTATTGCGGAAGGCTACTTGGGAGATGAATGCATAACATTTTGCTCTCATTATTTGCATCGAGTTGAAACTAAGTTTAATCAAAGGGATAGAAATGATGATGGAGGTCAATCGTTATCTGATACATCTCGATTACCTATTTTTTCAACACCAGGTAAATCTTTTGGGAAAGGTTTACTTGAAGAGATGGGTATCGAACTCCTTGAGGTTGCCAAGTTTTATGTCCTACAAAATTGTGATGAATGTTTACTTTTTGTTCAGTAAGAAATCTCTCATTACCATACGAACTTTCAACATTCGATCTTTTACTACTTATTTTTAGTATTACAATATTTTAATATATTAATTTAACTAACTCCTTGCTATATGCACAAAGAACATAAGAATATTCTAATGCATTCTGGTGTTAGAAATGTGGAGGAGTCACATAGGCTTCAATTTTCAAATTGGTTTCATGAGAGGGTATGTATACTATTTATGTGAAAACTATTGATTATTAGATATATTGTTTCTACAATATTTTTCTTTTTATATATGCAGATCAAACAACTATACTATGATAACAAAGTTGATAAGCAAATGCTTTCGTTAGCTCTCGGTCCGGAAAGGCGAGTAAAATATTATCCTGGTTACTATATGAGTGGGTTTAGGTTTCATACATTGCAACATGACGAGTATAAAAAAACACAAAAATGTGGAGTTATGGTTAAGGGGGGAGAATCAGATTGATAGTGTGTCTTGGTATGGAGTATTAAAAGACGTGGTTGAGCTTCGTTACACAGAAGGCAGTAGAGTTGTATTGTTCAATTGTGAGTGGTATGACATTGTGCGAAAAGGAACACGTTATAAGATAGATCGTTATGGAATAATTAGTATTAATACAACTCGCAAGTTGAATACTAAAGAGCCATTTGTGCTGGCAAACCAAGCAACCTAAGCTTTTTATGTGAGAGAGATTAAAAATAAGGCTTGGAGTTACATGGTGGAAACGAAGCCTAGAAATGTTTATGAGATGCCTAATGTTGATGATGATGATGAAATTGTGGGATAAGCTCTCATTGTGATCGTGCTTTTTTTTTTATCTGAAAATTTAGTTGCGGAAGTGATGTGGTTATACTTTGTTCAATGTCAATGACAAATGTTATGATTTAACAAAGGCATGCAAATTATTTCTTTATCATAGAATACTATATTAAGTTATACACTTTTTTGCTCAATGGTTTTATTTTTAATTTAATGGTCCAATTTTGTCCATATGTATTCTAAGTTATATGATCTATTTATTGTAGAATTTAAATTAAGCATCAAACTTATTTCAAGAATATTCAAATGACACATGTGACCTTTAGTAAATAATTGATTCCAACAAAACCATATGCCTTAAAATTTATTCTGACAAGAAAAAATTTTGTTGGAAAAATATGATTACTTCCGACAACAACTAATCACCCTCGAAAATATAAAAGCATTACTGAGAGGACTTTTTTTTCCTCAAAATTATAAAATCATTACCGAGAGGACTTTTTCTCCCTCGAAAAAACTAAATCAATTTCGTCAACATGAGTAAACCTTCGGAAATAACCATTCTATTTCCGATAAGAACTTTACTTGTCGTTAATACAACTGGCGCCAATTCTTCCCGCCAAACAAAAGTGCAATTCCGACGAAACTTGAGACTTTTTCCGAGGATATCATTTGCATTGGTAATACAAATTTGTTTCATGCCATGTTATCGACGACTCATATTTTATGGTCGCAAAATGTGCTTTTTACGACCGTTTTTTTGGGCCTTCGAAAAATCTTCATCGGTAATGACTACTTTTTTTGTAGTGAAAGCTACTGTTCAATCAACTTCCACTGAAATGAACATGTGCTACCGCTGTGGATCAAGGGATCATTAGTCATGCCTATGCAGAGCTACGCCCCAGGCCATTGCCAATTATCATTCTCGTCGTGAGTCTAACTTTGCCAATGTGGAACATCCCAAAGATGCTACCGCATCCATGGAGATATCAGATTATCAAGAGACATCAGCTCTTATAGAAGAATAAGTTTTATTCTTCTAGACATTTTTTTTTGGGTGTTTTTACCCTTAGTGGCCGAACCCATTACGAGTGGCCAGACCCCCCCTTTGTTTTTTTAGGTTTATGGTTTAATTTTTGGACAATTTTTCTAAGTCTTTAGGATAATTTGTTTGGTGGTTTTAGTTTGTTTTGAATTATGGATAATTATTTTATGGATATTATTTCTCAATTGATTTATTAAATGAATGAAATTATATTTATGCATATAACCAATTGAATTCATTTATTTCTTGGTATGACTAGTAGGGAAGTTAGTTGTCTGGTTGATAGTGCTACCACACACACCATATTGCATGAGCGATACTATTTTACTAACTTCGTGCCTAAGAATGCACCATAGACAACCCTCTTAGGATAAACAACTTTTAGTCTTTCTTGGAATCTTGGCTGAGCCCTGTAAAGCTCCAACTGTAGTTCTTGTTCTTTGGCATCCCTTTTCTTTCCCTTGGATCAAAGTGAATATAGATGGCCTTGCTAAAAGTAACCAAGTCCTGCATCTTGTGGTGGGGTTTTTCGTGATTTTGCAGGTGGGGGTTTCTCCTTGAGCTTGGGGTATTAATCCTTTTTTCTACGCAAAACTTTATGTCATCATCCTTGTTGTGGAGTTAGCTCATGCGCGGAGCGAGCAAAATTTATGGCTTAAAAGTAAATCTTCTAGTGTGATATCTTGCTTTGCTTCTGGTTCTTTTTCTCCTCCTTGGTCGCTCTGAACTCATTAGAAAAATTGTATTTCTCAATTGCAGCACATGGTTTTCCGTTGCTCTCATACTTTTTGAGAAGGAAAAATGCAGTTGCTGACAAATTACCCAATTTAGGGTTTCTCTTGTTTGACATGTTGCTCCTCCTCTTGAGATTCTTTCTTTTCTGCATTCAGATTTCTTGGGCATGTCGGCCTATAAGTTTATCTTCATTCTTGATATGTGATCTTCTGTTTTACCTAATCCTTTTGGATATTCCTTTTTGTTTTGCAGCTTTTCATGCAGGCTCTTACATTTTAGGTTTTTTTAGAGGGGTTTGGTCCCCCTCCTTTTCATTATTTTCTTTTCCAAGAGGAGTACGGCCCCCTCTCTTTTCTTGTATTTTATTTTTTTTCAAAAATGATAAGGTTTATGTTTCCCCTTTTTTTTTTGTATTTGGTTTTTATTTAATATCTGAAATGAAATGGTAAGAAGAATAATCATTCCATGCAAGGTCTGAATCAATACAAAGCCTTTTTCAGGAAATAGTTGATGGATATAAATAAAAAAAAAAAAAACTAAATTTAGAAGATAATCACTTTCATAATCATTTTTTTATGGTTTTGAGTTAGCATTCCTTTCTATACAAATTTTCTCTTGTGTTTATATATAAATATTTAGATTGCCTGATGACCTTATTTAATTCTTAATTACATACTTATGCTACCTCGTATGGGATATCAAAGCTGTAGAAATTCTCCAATTACATGAAGCTTTATTTTCTAGCTCTTTATAACACGGTGAATGAAATGGTTTATGGCACTCAAACAAAAGGAGAAAGGAGAAAACGTCATCCTTTATGACACAACATCTACCACATTACTGACACACTTTGTAATAAAAGGAAATGGATTCTCTCCTGAGCATTTGCTTAGGATCCTACTGACCCACATATAAGGGCCGTTGGATGAAAATCTAACGGCTACAATTATTATAACTTTAAAAGGACATCCTGTTTGCAGCCATTGGATTTTCATCCAACAACCATTGTGTGTGGGTCAGTAGGATCCTGAACAGATGCCCAGGAGAGAATCCATTTCCGTAATAAAAATAGTACCATCTTAATTCTCCAATTTTTTATTATTTTAATTTCAATATTATATTAATTAAAAGAACTATTATTGACACTAAAAAAGTTTAATTGTGCACTCCTCATAAGATTTCTTTAATTAAATGCAACTTATATTTATTTTGTAATTTTATTGAGTTTTAAATATATTTCAGTGGGCTGATTTGTGCAAAACATTCCTAAAGGAGACAAAGTGGTGCTAACAAGCACACACCCACATTCGAAGAAGGAAATTTATTTATTTATTTTAAAATGTCATATAAACTTATACACTTTTATAAATCTATCATATGAACTAAATTTTAAGCGATTTGTCACATTAACTTTGTGAACTCATTAATTTGTCATATAACCTTAACTCCTTTTGGTTTTCTATCCAAAATAAGTCATGTGCCTTGTACATAACGTGTGTTTAGGGTTATTTAGGACATTTTAACTCTTCAATCCCATTCTAAAAAGTTGCGTTCAACGAAACAAAAATTTAGGGTTTTCACAAACTAAAAAATGAAAATCATTATATACTAGAGTAATTTTTTTTATTCTAAATAAAAATGAAACTTAATATAATGACATGATATAATTTTGATCAAGTTTCTCTCCAACAGTATAGTCCTCAAAACACATATCACGTGTTGTGGACGTGTAGCTATCCTCTAAAACAACGGTAAACGTCAACATACATTGTTTTTACAAAGTTATTGCTCAGGGCAAACAATGAAATGAAAATGAGGTCAAATGTTCGAAATAACCCCAAACACAAGTCATGTGCCAGTATTTTGGATGGAAAACCTAATGGTGTTAGGATAAGATGACAAATTAATGATTTCAAAAACTTGATTTGATATGACAAATCGCTTAAAATTTTAATCATATGATAAATTAAAAAAGATGTATAATTTCATATGACATTTCAAAAAATTTCTCTTTGAAGAATATATTGACAATGCATGAATATCAGTCTCATTGATGGTGATGTTTGTTTATATTTATTTTCTCTTGAATGCTAATATCACAAAGCAAAGCACTGAATGCTTAGAGAATCACCACAATCTCTTGCATTGGCCATCTCTTATTTTACAGCTTTGCAATGATTTGAGCACTTCGACTATATGTGTTGTACTTAATTTCTTCTTAAGTTTTAGCTTAATCCATGATGCATGCTTCTTTTAAAAAACACTTCTAATCATAAGTGTTTAAAAATGCTTACATTAGAAGCACATTGAAATTTAATTAATAAAATGCAAGTGTATTTTAAAAGAAGTACATCCAAAAAGTGTTTCAAGTATTTTCTTTAACTCATAAGTACTTTTAACTTTTTATGCCAAATATTGTCAAAAATACATTTAATAATCCAAAAGCTGTTTTAGATATATATCTTAAAAGGAATCCGGAGAATATCGTAGAGATTCTCAAATCGTGTTCGTTTATCGTATATTATAAAGCTAGAAATCATTTTAAATACTTTTATTTAAAACTACCTATGAACATTACTTGATGAAAATTTATCACACGATGTATGATAAACAGACACAATTTAAGGATTCCCGGAATCCTCTAGGATCCTCATTCTCTTAAAAGCACTTTAAAACTGACCACTGTTACAATGCAGACAGAAGCGGAGATGGGAGAAACTGCAAACTCAATCTCGTGAATGATGCATTGCAGTCTTAATATGTCTGAGGAATATGCTCGGGAACATATACGTAATTTGGTTGGTAATAGTTGGAAGAAGTTGAACAAAGATGGTGCGGCTTTTATTTATTTATTTTATTTTATTTTATTTTTGTAACAAAAGATGGAGCTTCTGCTTCTCCATTTGTACAAAGCAATCTGAAAATGGATAATATTATTCATACATCTATTTTTATTCTCACACACTTTTATTAATTTGTGGTTATTCATTTTTTATATTCATTCGATTCGATGATAAAAAATTAAGAAAGGTGTTTAAGAATTAACAATGAGTTTGTGGCTAGCATTACCCTTTGAAAAATTAGCAACAAACCTTGCTCGGAATTCCTAATGCATATACCAATAAGAAGATGGGCATGGAGCTCGGACTCAAGAGCATTGAATCGAATCCTATCAGTGATTATAGATCCTATTTAAGGATCATACATATGTTTCGTAGTGTTGGATGGTTATTAAAAGCGAGCGTCTCTTTTCTCGAATTTGAGAGATTGTGGAAGTTAAAAGTACTATTTTTGGAGATTTTTTTTTTTTTTTCATTTCATTAATTTTTAGTTAGCTCGATAGTAGAGATTCTCTTGCATCGGTTATATATGAAGGAGCATGTAAAATTAAGCCATAACCACTCGAATAAACTGTGTTAATGATTTTTGGTATGATACTGTTACACCTTATTACTTTATTAAACACTGACGAGTTGACACAATTTCTATCTCTTCTATTGGTAAATATATTTATTGGTTATATTAAAGAGACTCAAACCCTGGATCTTAACCTACCCATACCTATCACCCTACACCGGATTAGGTTGTATAGGAAACTGGTCGATTTTATATCGGATTAGGTTTTTGTATCTTGCGAAACAAGAATGGTCTATCTCAGCGAAGCTAACGGAATACGCCCACATATCCAGAACAGGATGATGGTGGCATTGATGATCCATATGTGGAGCTTATTAACTACATTGTAAAGATGAAGAAATGGTACAGTGGAAGAGGAAGATGATAGAGAGAAAACCAGAAAGATTGTATTGATTAAATGGAGAAAATGTATACAAAAGAACTTAAAGAAATGATAGCTATACAATCCCTTATATAGCCATATAACCTAATTACAATAATACCCTTCTAACTATACTAACCAATCTTATCCTTATGACAACCTACCAACACATTTCAACTAACTATATTCTTCATTACTAAGTAACCATGTCATCACTAATGACTATGGTTAATACTCCCCCCTCAAACTGAACTTGGTGTAGCCAAGTGAAGGTTGAACGATCTAGAACGCTGAAACTGATCTGGAACTGCAAGACCAAGATGTATGCAGGGGCTGTTGTCGTTCATCAATTCTGCCATGTTGGCTATTTCTCATTTATTGGTGGTGGTTCTGTGATGGCACAGGATGTTCCAAAATACATGATGGTGGCAGGAGAAAGAGCTGTGCTTCGTGGTCTTGGTCTGAACATACCCAACAAATGTTCGACAGTGAACTGAGAAGCCATAGTTGACACTGCCAAGAAACGAAATCTACCAAGGAGAATGACACTCCCAAGAAACTAAACTACCACGGAGAATGACACTCCAAGAAACTAAATCTACCAAGGAGAATGACACTCCAAGAAACCAAATCAGCCAAGGAGAATGACACTCCAAAGCACAACACAAATCTCACACTTCTACTAAAAATACCAAATAAGGAGACTGACACTCCATGAACACAAATCATACTGCAACTTAGGAGACTGACACTCCATGAACACAAATCATACTGCAACTGAGGAGAATGAAACTCCAAATCATACTGCAACTTAGGAGAATGAAACTCCAAGATTCATAGAAAGAATGACACTTTCTTCTTTAAATTGACAAGAAAACTAATACTTGCAGAGATCAACACATCAAGACCACAGCTTCACTTCAATTAAACCTCGAAAGTACATCAAATACCACAGCTTCAACAAACACCCAATGTCGTCACCAGATCAACAGAATCGCAGAAACTCCCACACATTGTTGATGCAGAAAGAATAACACTGTCTTGAAAGATTGACATTTTCTTGACTACAAAACTTCGTATTTCTACACATCAACATATCCAATATAATATATGCAGATGAACACAAACACCCAAATCAACATATGTATCCCAGATCAATCAGAAATATCCCACTTCAACAACTTGAGAATTTAGCAACCCAGAAATCAAAAATTGACTATAATCTTCGAATTAAAGGAATAACAACACCTGAAACAATCACGAAGACACTGAGCAACCCAGAAGAATCCAACACTCTGATTTCGGAGACATCCAACAACAATTCACGAAGACTGCCACTCCATCGTTCCAACTTCGCACCTCTGCGACAACCCTCGGAGGCGATAACAGCGGAAGAATCAGGATCGGACAACACCAGAAGAAAGAAATCATGCAATAAAGAAATCGAGGCAGTGACGCAACGCGTTTTGGTGACAAGGTACGAACTGTAAGACGGATTAATCAAATCAAGACTCTTCTACTGTGCTGAGATCCAAAGGGTGCTCTGTCATGGCGTCGTTTCTTGAACTGCAATTTCATGGTTCTTTCTTCAAGTTCTAAACGATACTAACTGCGTTTGCTCCGTTTGACAAAGTTCTGATGAACCGGGTATGCAGCCTTCATAGTAACTTTTGAACTGGGAATTTCGTCAAACACCTGAAGTGCATAAGTGACATATATTTCATTGGTGGTGGTCTGCAAACACCCAAAAGCCAAAAGATTGAACTTGGAATTCCTGCGAGTCAGCAACAACTTCACAAAAAAATCAACCCATAAATCCGAGTCGTTCGAGGGAGGATCTGAGAACCCAATCGAATGACATCGCAAGAGCAGGGAACGATGGACACTGCCAGGCTCGACGACATAATCAGGCGGCTCACGGAGGTCCGATTGGCCAAGCCGGGGAAATCTTTCTTCAGCAGCCCAATTTGTCCAAGCTCGAAGCCCCAATCAAAATTTACGGTGAAACCCAGATGAAAAATTGAGGTTCTTGATTCCTGTTCTCCATGGAAATGCTTGGATCTTTTCACAACAGATTCCAGAAAACCCAGAAGAAAAGGACCATCGAGCAGCCAGAGAAGGTAATAAAGAAAAAAAAAATCCAGAGACCAAACAAAAAATAAGAACTATGAATACGCGGAAATGAAAGAAAGCAACGAAGAAAGATAGAAGAGAAATCAACCACCAAGATCCATGGCGTGAGCCTTGGTGGCTCTGATACCATATTAACTACATTGTAAAGATGAAGAAATGGTACAGTGGAAGAGGAAGATGATAGAGAGAAAACCAGAAAGATTGTATTGATTAAATGGAGAAAATGTATACAAAAGAACTTAAAGAAATGATAGCTATACAATCCCTTATATAGCCATATAACCTAATTACAATAATACCCTTCTAACTATACCAACCAATCTTATCCTTATGACAACCTACCAACACATTTCAACTAACTATATTCTTCATTACTAAGTAACCATGTCATCACTAATGACTATGGTTAATAGAGCTATGTGATTGAGGTTGTTGAGTCCATGAGGGCTTTTGAGGTATTCATATTCCGATCTGCCTTACTCTGGCCTTGAAAAATTATATTCCACAATTGGCTTAACTATGTATCTAAAAGGGCTGTTCCTCTTTGAGAAGGGATAGTTATCCAAAGACCATGTCTTTCAGAATAAATTGGAATATGTACCGTTTTGAATTCTTCTAACACGTGGCAATCTAGCCTTCTAACCCATGGCAATCCAACCTTCTAACCTGTAAATTGTGACTTTCCGCATTCAGACGCATGGAAACTCGTGGTGCTAAGACAACAATATATGATGAGTGTCACGTTGCGTGTGCACAATAAAAAACGAAGCGGCTCTTTATATTACTGAGTGGCTTCGACCTTTGGAGACACGAATCTAGAGGTAAGGCGTTCTAAATTCAACAATGAGATTATTCATAAACTCTTCTTTAAATAATGGGTATTTTCTTCCCTTTCTTCTAACTCCTCTTTTCCAAATTTGGATCAAATTATGGCTTTCACGAATTTCTGTTATACTCCACCTCTCGTATCATTCCTCACTTTGAGCCTTCGATGATTAGGATATGTAATCAAGAAATTTTGCAACACTCCCATTTGTTGGTATTAAGAATTATTAGATGAATTAAGGATGGGTCATAACCTTTCAATAGTTAATTTCGCTCCCTCATTGGGTTCTTTAGTCTTCATACTCTCCTTCACAGCCAAAAGATATTTTAAAGATGTTGTATAAGGTTGAAATTGCACCCAAATTTAAGGGTGAAAAATGTAATTTTACCCATTTTTCGTCTTCTACAAACTCCTCTTAATTCTAACTCTTGACACTCTTTATTTTGTTCAAAGGATGATATATATAATGAACAGATCCGTGGCATCACTCTTTTTACAAGGTTTTTGATACATGTTCTGTAGGATCCATTCTATAACATATTTCAATGATTCGAACCGTCTATTTTTTAGGTCTTCCATCAAAGATCATTTCTACCAAAAATCACCAAAATCTAAAACCATATGACTGTTGGATTAAGTGTTTAGGGTTCTTTGTAAAACTATTTTTAGTCCATTTTCTTCACTACATATGATTATCTTCATGGTTTTGGATATGTCTAATATTTTTTGTGACGACCTGTCCCTAATTTTCTATGTAATTTTCTCCCTGAGTGTGTCAATTGATGTTTATGCCTTTATTGGCAAACTGGAACCTGACGTGGACGTAGTTATTCAGCTTTAAATTATTTTTCATTATCGTAATTAAGTAGTACTCATTGTTACGAGTGCATGAGCACAAGTTAGACCGATTCAGACTTGTAACGAAAAAGTTAAGCTTAGTTAAAGAACGTTAACAACAGGTAGATTTGTACACATGTGTGTGTTAATTATTCAGTGTTGGAAACTAGTGTTTTTGATAAGGCACGTTAGATTTTTTCTGATTCCAAATTGTACAAAACCTTATCATTTCTCCTCTTTAAAACTGGACCCGTGACTTGTTTTTCCTTCACTAATCAATTTCACTCCTATTTTCCCTCACCCAATCAGAAATCTCTTTTCTCTTTGCCTAATCAGAATCATGCCACCTCGTAGAGCGCCACCTGTCCCTTATGAGACTAATTTTCCTGATTTTGGGAACTCGATGAGGCTATTGCTAGCGCCATTCAGTCCACACTTCATCCTTCCAAAGGACTACCCTAGAGACAGTACCACATCTTTAGATAAATAATTTCTTTGGCAATGAGGGACCCTAGAAATCCGATGTTTAGATCGACCATGTTGAAAAAACTTTGCACGTTATGCAGCGACAGAGGAATCTTCTAGCGGAGAGATGAGTCGAGACAATGACTTGGTTCTTCCGCCTGGGAATGGAATCATGGTGGGCTTAGGAGTCACGCCTATTGTCTGCTCAAGATGCCATAAATTGGGATGTTTTTAAGTGCTTATTTGAGGCTAAATTCACACATCCAAAATACAAAGATTGGAAGAAAAACGAATTCACAAAGTTAAAGCAAGGTACAATGTCAATCACAGAGTACCACTAGAAGTTCACTGACTTATCCCGTTATTGTCCTGAGAACGCTGGGAATCCCAGAGAGATGATCCGTTATTTTAAGAAGGGGACTTATAAGCGACTGCGTTCTTTGGAGACTTATACTCCATGCTCTACCTACCAAGAATTCTTTGAGGATCTGCTTCATGTTGAAGATTTCGAGAATGCTCTTGATGATAACGATGTTGAAGAGGATAATAGAAATACTCAGAAGAATAATAACAGGGGACAATCATCTTTTGCCCTTGAAAGACTCAGAATTTCAAGAGAAGAGGTAACAATTCTGGATCGTCGAGCAGTAGTTCAAGTTCCAATACCCATCAAAAGGGCGGCAAGTCCACTGGCAGTTCATGTTTTCATAATCAAATGACTCTAATAATTTTGGTGCTCAGTTCTGCCATGGATGCAATAGTCATCATTATGGTGAATGTAAGAGGGGAAGTAATAGATGTTATACATGCGGTCAGATGGGGCATAGAGCTAATCAATGCCCTCAGAGTTAGAAAACTCAGCCTCCTACACTACTACATGCAGTTCCTCTATAGCAGATTCCAGGACCTGGTACCTACCAGGAGACATGTTATAGTGGTGCTTTTCATTACTAGGGCGACATATCCCAGTATCCAGAATGAGCATATCAGTAACCATTTGATCCTTATTACTAGGGCGGCTATCCATAGTACCAGGGGGGTTATACGTCTTATCAGGGCAGTGGAGCGCAGTGGTATGGTGGAGGATAGTACTAGAATCTTGATATAGCTCTAGCATTGGTGGTTCGACCAGGCAGATTAATCAAACAAATCAAGGTTGAGGTAATCAAGGACGCAATTCAAACTAATAGACGTCATGGAGGTAAACAGCAAGTGTAGGGTCACATCAACAACATCACCATGTAGGATGCTCAGAGTAATCCCGATTTGTACAAATACAAATTACAGACCTTCTTCTTATCCATACTTCTCAGACATGGTGTTGTGAAAGTACAAATTACATACCTTGTTCTTATACATTGGACAATATAAAGACGAGGAAGAAGGTGCATACGTCAAAGTACAATTTTACCCATGTATTAACAGATAGTTAACAGAAAAATCACTTTTGGACTAAATTTGCTAACGGAGTACACCACAGGGGTTTAAATCCAAATTTTTTTAGCACATGGGCTATCTTCTGAATACCTTATGACCACATTGATCATTTATCATATTTGGCCTTTTATATCACTCCATCAATCTGTGTCTGATGAAGCAAAGTTACTATTAAGAGAAATCTGATATCATAATAGTTGAATGAGAATCAGAATTGATATATGGTAGTACTAGTAGAAATATGTTGTATAAAATTGACGGAAAGGATGAAGCAGGGGTAGGTACCAAGTTGAATTATAAATACATTCCTGCCCTTTTTAGTTACCACAAACTGATTAAATTTAGATTAATGCTTATGGTCGTTTGTATAAAATAATGAAAATTATAAACACACCATTTTTTGTCCTCATACATTCTCATTTTAATTGTGTTTATTGTTTTTGTTCAATTTATTTCATCTGATGATCAAAAAAATAAAGAGAGGTGTTGGTGAATCTAAAAAACGTATGAAAATTATCTCCCTATATAACCTTGATGGGTATAACGTAGACTTTATACTCTTAATCCTATCTTCGATTCTCTCGCCCCAAATATTGCATGTATAAGAGGGAAAAAATAGTTACCTTTATACTTATTGAAGATACATTTGGAGTGCAAATTGCACCCTAGTAAAATCTTGCTTGGCAATTTCAAGTACTATCTTTTTTGCATCTGGCCTTTTACTGTATGCCTCAATATACCATCTAGCTTCTAATCTATGCATTATGTGGTGCAGTGGAAGTTCCAGTGCATGACTCACTTGTTCTGCTAGTACTTTCAAACAACTGATTATAAGTTCACAATGAGAGATTAAGAAATACCTAAACTTACTAATCCAACTTAATGTATTTTAATTAGTAAGTATCTTATCTTAATTGAAGTATGTATCACACTAAATACTTCAATTATTTTAGTGATTTGAGAATTTCTTTTCCATTGGCATGAAATTACAAATTATGAAGTGGCTCTTTAAAACAGTAGTGGAAAATAGTTGAGTCCTTGCATAATACGTGAGTTCGAACCCTGTCGATGGCTAATCTAACATCTAATATAATAAAATCTATCGTTTGATAAAAAAAGAGAGGATAAATTACACAAAATTACCTCAACTTTAGGTCAAACAATAATCTCATACCTCACGTTTTAAAAGTTACAATGTCATACCTCATTTTACAAATTTATTGCAATGTTAGACCTCTGTTAAAAATTATGTTAATTTGTCTGTTAACTGCTGACGTGGCACATAGGTCCTACTATATTGCCCAATTGAATTAAAAATTGAATTAAAATTTTTAAAAATTAAAAATCACTTCCAATTCTCTCTCTCCCTTTTGACCAAAAAAAAGAAAGAAAAAGAATTGTCTCTCTCCCTCCTTCCAGCTCTCATTTCTCCTAATCCGCTATTCCCCCGAGCCACCGAGTGAAACCCGACCCCTAGAACCTGCTGACTTGCCACTGCAAATCGTCGCACCTGCTCATTACCGAACCATTTGCATCCCTCCATCACTTGCATGACCCATCGCCGCCGCACTTGATCTGTGATGCCCACAAGTTGCACCGTCGCCAGAACGCAGCTAATCTGAACCACCATGATCCACACCTGCTGCTGCTCGACTCATCGTAAACCCATGCCTGCATGACCACCTGTTGTTTGCAATCTGTTGTTGAGAGTTGTCTTACATTGGTGAGGGACATGGTTTGCTATGTGCTTATATGATCTTGGGTTACTCCCCATATTGCCAATTAGTTTTATGGTGGAACCCCAATTTCATTATGGTATCGAGCAACGTTGTCCACGTGTGAAGCCCAACGGCCACATGCACTCCACGTCACCCAGTTGTTGTCCACGTATAGGCTTGAAAATCCGCCATACGTGCGGGGGCGTGTTGAGAGTTGCCTCACATTGGTGAGGAACAAGGTTTGCTATGTGCTTATATGATCTTGGGCCACTCCCCATATTGCCAATTGATTTTATGGTGGTACCCAATTTCATCATATGTACCCCCTATTTGAAAGACAAACACGATGTGTCTCCTCCAGCGAATCTAAGGCACTTCGATGATCAATGTCAAGATCCACCATCACACATCTATCTATTGATCGATCCCATTTCTCCGTTGAAATCCCAAATCCATTTTTATTTCCTTGATTTGTTAGATTTAGATTGCGTTTGGTCACATTGAATAACGCCACTGCCAAGATCAGCATCACGCCGTCGTCTGGGTTCGCAGGTGGGGTGGGCGGTTGGGTTTGCCCTTTGACTCAACAGAAAACCATCAAATAGTAGCCTCCAGTTAGGTTTCAGTTTGTTCTTTGAGTTCGCCGTCGATAGGAAGAAGGGAGGGAGAGAGACGAGAGAATTGGAAGAGATTTTTTAATATTCTAATATTTAATTACTTTTTTTAAAATTTTAAAATTTAATTATTTTTTATTTCAATTGGGCAAGAGAGTGGGTCCTCTAACTGCCATGTCAGCCATTAACAGATAAATTAACATATTTTTTAACAGAGGTTTAATATTGCAACAAATTTGTAAGAGATTTGACATTGTAATTTTTAAAACATGAGGTATGAGATTGGGGTTTGACCTATTGTTGAGATAATTTTGTGTAATTTACCAAAAAAATATTAAGAATTATGGTTAAAAAAATGAGTTTATAGAAAAAGGAATAGTGTGGGAGATAAAAGGACAGGCATCAGTGACAATTGACATACAAGTTTAATTTGTGTTGTATTTGCAGGCCCTATTAAATAATTTGTTATACAACAATATTATTTACACCAAGACCATATCTAACCCCTTGGTTAAAACTTAAAAATTTTAACCTAGAAAATTTAGGTTTTAACCTATAAACAGTTTTTCTCCTTCAACTATTTTGGGTTAATTTTTTAGTTCAAGATTATTAAAGAATGAATTTAGGTTAATTTTTTTTTCTTAAAGTAACTTTTTAAATAAAAAATAATAATGTAGACTGTCTTAATTTAATTTTATGAACATTTTAACCAGTGTTCTAAAAATCGGTCTAGGAGGTGCCTAGGCGCTCGACGGATGAGCCCTAACCCAATTTAGGCCAAAACGTTCATGTAAGGTAGGGAAGATTTAGGCAGACGCTTAGGAGCTAGCTAGGCGCTCTAGGTGGTCTGGGCAGTTCTAAGCGGTTGTATAGGCACTCTGCAACTTTTACGTAGGATATGCAACGCCTAATCTCAAAGTGGAGCCTCGATTGAAATTTTGCAGCTCACCATTTCTGAGTAGAAAAGGAAAGAGAGAAAGCAAAAAAGAGAGAAACTCTTAACTTTTAAGGTATCAATCCATGGCAGCGTAATCTGGATTTGAGATCCAGTCGACGTTCTGATGACTGAAGGAAGAAGAAGAAGAAATGGAAAAACTTAAATGGAAAGAGCGTTCTGCTTTCCAACGGGTCAAAGTGTGATAATGATATGGGCTTTGGAATTCTTGGGTAGCGTGACAGAGGTGGGGTGGAGAGGTCAGAATTGAAGCACACATGAGATATTATTTGGTTTTTAATCTTTAATAAACCAACCACTACGTCTACGTGGGGTTTTTGTCATTTCAAACAGCTTGGAATATATAAATACATTATATACATACATACATATGCATACATATACATATATATATATATATATATATATATATATGCGTATGTGTTATATATTTATATAAATTATTGGGATAATGTTTTATTATGTTTTTACTTAATAGAATCACATATATATATATATATATGGTGGTATACTTATGGAAATTGTGTACCTAATTTGCAAAGAATGGATTGACTACAAGTTCATCCAATTGTGAAATGAATTAGAGAACTTTTGAGGGGATACATACAAAAAAAGAAAGAAATAAACTAGATACAACAACGTTAAATAATTTAATCTATGTCCAATCTAATGCAAGGATCATGAACAAGAAGAATTTAGTCTATAATCCAAGAATGCTCCTCATTATGATTATATGCTTACTGTTTTTTAAATATTGAACTTGTTGGATGAATGTGGTTTGTGTATTCTTCTACTTCTATGTTTGCATTTTATCATTCTTCTATTATCTATACAAGTATTTTTTTTAAGTGTAAATATGCACTTATTTACAAGATATATAATAAATTTACATAAATCTACCTAGGCCCTAGGCTCCTGCCCGCCGCCCGACTAACACCTACCGTTTTTTTAGAACCTTGATTTAAACCCAAAAATATTTAGATTCTAATAAATATTGAAAACCCACTGAACCGCCACCATTGAACTCGTAGAACACTATGAAAGAACATAAAAATGCAAAAATAAAAATAAAAATAATAATTACTTTAGCTTTTAGATTTAAATTTGGACTGTGTTTGGGCCCAAAATATTAGTTTGGGCCGAGTATAGGATCATTCTCGGCCCGGAAGGTCTTATGACAAGGGTACCATGGATCGTTTAGTGCGTGGGCCTCCAAACCTAGGTCGGTTAGGTCATGCTGCAAGACAAGTCGAGTTCCTGCGCAATAAGGAGTTTCGGCAGGGTTAATAACCCAGAAAAGAATCCGGCTCGATAAAGGACTAGGTTCACAATTATAGTGAAAATAGGACTGGTCGAGTTGGTGTTTGATCAGGAGAAGAAGACCTAGTCCGAGTAGGGTTTTAACTCGGCTTTAAAGGTATCCAATGCTATAAATAGAGGAGGCTGTGCATCATTCAAAGCCTCCAATTCAACACACAACTGCCCTGCCCAAACTCTCTCAACAACTTTGAGATTTTTATTTTCTCTTTTCGCTGACACATCTTCCGTTGGCATCAACAGCACTGTGAAAGCAACTGGTGATATCTTAAGTCGGCATAGATAGCTCTGTCATCGTAGAATCAACCAGTCTCGCAGTATCTTCCGTTGGCATCAACAGCACTGTAGCAAGGACAGTTGGTTACCTATCCAAGTCTCGGTCGAGAAGGATTTCTGAATCCTTATTGATTGAGGTCATCTCATTAGCCTTCTCGGCGAAGTGAGGTGTTACAGTTTATTGAGCTCGGCGCATTGCACGCCAAGTTATTTTATGATTGGATACTCCCAAGTGGGATTTAGAGTTCGGCATTCAGACGGCCGAATCACGTTCACTATTAAGACTTATATTCGCTTTGAGTATTTGTGCCCTTACACTTTAGTGTCGATTCGACGAGAGTTTACTCTGACGAATAACATCACTGTGACCGAATCTAAGACGGCGATTCGTGAACTTCGTAAGAATAGTAACCGTGTCTTCAGGTTCGAGAGCCCAAGAGGCCGAGACGTGTTCCTTTCTCGGCCGCAATCACAAGATGCAGAAGTCAGCTGCGCACCCAACGCAACATCAACAAATTTACTCCTCGGCCGAGCTCGGCCGACGGGTTGGCATGCCCCGCATTCACCGAATGACGTAGTTAGCTTATAGATTACTCGGCCTATGCGCCACATAGGCTTGGTAGTTTTTAGGGTCAACAGACTGTTAGATCTTTTTTCTTATCATTGGATTTGATCATATTAGATCTTAATCATTAGATTAAATGAATTTGTAAATATTAAACTAAAAAAACTACACATATATAGTAAGCCAGCCCCGCTAACTCAGGGGGAAACCCTAGCCTAAATTTGTCCTAGAAATGAATTTTTGGTTAAAACTTATATTTACCACAAGAGTTGAAGCAAATTGGGGTAAGTTTAGGACCTAAAATTTAAGTTTTACTCCAACGGTTAAAGCTACACAATAGGATCTGCCATAACATTTAGTATCAAACTCGTAATTCATGAGATTAAAACCTAAATTCTTCCATTTATTGTAGGATATTGTAGTACTAAATGACCACTAAATTTTTAAAGCCTCTTTAAATTTGAGATCATGTGCGACTACATCCTCCACCACCCCATCTGACTCACACGTCTTTATTTCATTGACTTTTCACCTGCATTGCTTTCTGTGATGCAAAATGTTGGAGACAAATTGTATGCCCTCCTATTTGGGTGCCCTTCCCATCCCCTCTTATTTGTGCGGTCACGGTTAAGTCACATCAATATTTTATATTCTTATTGTTTTTTGTCTTATTATCTCTATAAAAAAAATTAATATAAAATATTGATGTGGCTTAACCGTGACTATACAAAATAGGAGGGGATGAGCAGAGCACTCAAACAGAAGGGCAGACAATCTGCCTCCCAAAACGTCTGCATGCATTGATGGTAGGCAACAAAATGTGTGGATATCCTAGAAAGCAACGAAAAATATCTACATTGTCGTTAATTTTATGCCAAAGTAGCATTGCTTTTTATATCGCTCCATCAATCTGTTTCTGATGAAGCAAAGTTAGTATTAATAGAAATCTGATATCATAATAGTTGAATGAGAATCATAATTGATATATAGGGAAAGGGATCCTCTCAAGATCTCTTTTACCAAGTCTTTCCCATCAAATAATTCAGGTCTTTAAAATTTGATCCAACGGCTAAAGTTATTATAACTTTTAAAGTGGACCCCTGTTTGTAGCCGTTGGATCAAATTTCAAGGGCTTGAATTAGTTAATGAGGAGGACTTGGTGGAAGGGATCCGGAGAGGATCCCTTTCCGATATATAGTACAAGTAGTGCTAGTAGAAATATGTTGTATAAAGAAATAATATTTGGCTGCTTAAAAATGAGTATGAACTCCTACTCAAAACACTTCGTGTTTTAATCACAGAGCTTTGTATTTATGATCACAACTGTTCATACTATGAATCAAACCATAAAGATCATCTCTGCCAAAAATAAATTAAAACTAAGGTCGTTTAATCAATTTATTGTAGCAAATACATAGATGGTTTGTAATGCTTTACCAATACCGTTGATTTGTTTTTAAACAGTTTGATGATTAAACGGCCTTAGTTTTAATTGATTTTTGCAGAGGCAATCTTTATAGGACGATTTAAAATATAAACGGTTCTGATTATAAATACAAAGATCTATAAATTGACAACGAACAATTTTGAGAAATTTTGAATAGGAGTTCCTACTTATATTTGACTAGCCAAGTATTGTTCTTGTATAAAATTGATGGAAAGGATGAGGCAAGGGTGGGTACCAAGTTGTATGATAAATACATTCCTGCCCATTCTTAAACCGATTAAATTTAGATTAATGCTTATGGTCATATGTATATAATAATGGAAATTATAAACACACCATTTTTGTCCTCCTATACACTCATTTCAATTGTGTTTGTTGTTTTTGTTCAATTTATTTCATCTGGTGACCAGAAATAAAGAGAGGTGTTGGAGAAGCTAAAAAGAAAGTAAAAATTCTCTCCCTATATTACCTTGATGGGTATAACATATACTTTGTACTCTTAATCCTATGTTTGATTCTCTCATCCCTAATATTGCATGTATAAGAGGAAAAAAAATAGTTACCTTGATACTTCTTGAAGATACCTTTGGAGTGTACATTGCACCCTGTTAAAATCTTGCTTGGCAATTTCAAGTAGTATTTTTTTTGCATCTGGCCTTTTACTGTGTGCCTCAATATACCATCTAGCTTCTAATCTTTGCATTCTGTGGTGCAGTGGAAGTTCCAATGCATGACTCACTTGCTCTGCTAGTCCTTTGGTAACATTACGTTATTGAGACATATGGTCGAGAAGCAAGGCCCTCATCCAAGAGGCTCTTCCCTTCAAAAGCAAAAATATGAAGTTTTGTACAGACTAAGCCATGCCTTGAAACTTTCATTACCGTCTGTGAATTACTTAGTTCATCTAAGTTTCATCCAAGTTATTGTATATATATCTAGTAATTAAGATGGAGAAAATTTACACTACTACAATTCTAGCTAGTGAACACCATTCCCATTGGTGTGAATAAGGAAGAATGGGCATTGACTTGGATGGCAACTATCAATTGCCACCATGCAGCCATTGAATGGTGTCGATACAAATTTCCGCCGTCTTCAATCTTGACGAAAATGCACCTGCAAAATAATCAACACCTTTGATCAAAGACCTAAGCCTTTGGGGGGGGTTTGGCCAATGGATCTCCGATGCCTAAGTCAGTTTCTCTGAGGAGAGTAAAGGGTTTAGGGCTTTTTTTAGGGTAGCAAAAGCTTTTAAAATTTGGTAGAATATGGGGTATATATAGGGGAGAGGGCCGATCATAGTGTTAAGGTTTTACCCTACACATGGCGGCATCTTATTGGCCAATGTTTATGGAGAAATATTCTCAAGATATTAAATAGGAAATAGTATCTTGAGATAATGGAGTAATTATCCCTAACTAATTTAAATTGGGCTTACTTACTTGATCGGAGTCAATCTTCAATTGAAAATGTATTAAAGATAGGATTTGGGTAATTAATCCTTATCTTTAATGCTTTGACTTTTCCTTGCCAAGGGTAGGTGAGTTGTGGCAATCGTATTCAGCTGCTGGGACCTTCAAGGGTATGAACTACACGTGGGAGTATCAGGGGAGTCAACCCATTTATTGAGGGCAATCTTATCTTACTTGAGCAAAAGTCCACGTGTCGTCTTTAGAATTTTTGGGATTATTTTAGGCTCCACAAATGCCTCCACACCAGTAGGGCTACGCATAGAAAAAGGGCAGTAGGTGTAGAAATCCCAAGCTGCATAGGTTTGTAGGGTTGTTTCCCAATTTGAACTTGATCTCCTCTCTTGATATGGAGATAGACTTTTTCTAGGAAAAGGAAACCAATTGCCCCCAATACCTA
Source organism: Malus sylvestris (assembly GCF_916048215.2). Taxonomy (NCBI): domain Eukaryota; kingdom Viridiplantae; phylum Streptophyta; class Magnoliopsida; order Rosales; family Rosaceae; genus Malus; species Malus sylvestris. The sequence continues at coordinate 7,524,324 of NC_062276.1, forward strand.
TTTAATTTTGCCTTAAGCAGGGGATTAAATACATTTGGAGAACAATCATCATTCCAACAAGGAAGAGAGAAGCCAGAGGAGATTTTTTCCCCCTCCCCTACCTTTCTTCTTTTCTTGCCCTTGCAAAGAGTTATCTCTCGTTGTTCTTCTTCTTCATCCCACACCAAGGAAAGAAAATTTTGAATTTTCTTCCTCCTAATTTTTTGGGAGTCTTAGGACTTGAAAAATTGGCTCGGCGAGGGCCGAGGAGGCAATACTGATGTGGCAAGGATGCCACGAGGCTGCTGTGCATGGTGGCCCCGTTTTTCTATACATTTGGACCCGGCCCACCCCTAAAATTTCAAAGACCCGCCCTGCCCCGTCCCGTCTCTCTTATGAAAAAATTGAAACCGGCCCGTACCCGTCCCGACTCGTGGTTCCTATACCCGTTTGCCCACCCCTAAATCAAACCCAGAAAAAAATTGATTATCAAATCAAGTGATTATCTGGTAAATTTTGTTTTTTTTTTTTTTAAAATATCCATTAACTATTTCATGAAAAAGGCTTTGCATTGATTCATAACTTGCATGTAATGGTTGTTCTTCTATCCATTTCATATGTGATATTAAAGAAAGCGGTGTGTCATCCACACATTCCTTTTTACTTCTCAAACACCATTTTGATTTTTATCCGTCGGATCAGATGAATTAAAGAAGATCAAATGACAGAAATTAACAAAGGATGTGTGAGAAATAAAAAATTCATATAAACCTTCTGTTGGAATTATATAATTATCTATTATCCAAATTATACATCTCCTTATATAAGAAGACGTATAGTTTTGGTAATAGATATTAATCTACAAGACTACAACACTTGTTAATGATTTGTCGATTTTTTGTCAATTTTGTATTGGTATGCAGTACCATCCAATCACACTTTTTTTTTTATTATACATATTAGTATTAACCAGTCAAATGGCTTTTAATTTTTAAACACCAAAAACTATTTGGAGCTTTGAGAAATTAAATATCACATGACATTTAGATTAAATACAAACATTTTAGTCTAATACATATTGAAAAATCGAACAAGAAACTAAAATAAATGCCACTATGTTAGTGGCTAATAACCATCCAACATATTATTATTTTTTAAAGGAAAACCATCCAACATGTATAAGTGTATGTGTTATGGTCTTTAAATGGGATCGACAATCACTGATATGATTCGATTCTTTGCTCTTGTGTCTGGAGCTCCATGCCCATCACCATATTGGTATACGCATTGGGAAATCCGAGCAAGGTTTATTGCTGCTTTTACAAATTGCTTTGTAAATGGAGATGCAGAAGCTCCATCTTTGTTCAGCTTCTTCCAACTATTTTCAACCAAATTACTTATATATTGACGAGCAGATTCCTCAGAAACATTTAGACTGCCACGCATCATGCATGAGATTGAGTTCGCAGTTTCTCCTCTCTCCACTTCTGCCTGCAGTGTAACAACAAATTAATATATAGAATATTAATGTGAAGATAAACTGATGCATGCATGATGCATTAAAGTACTGATTAAAAAGAAATAAAAAGGTCGTTTGATAAGTATTATTTTTTTTTTTGAAAATTAAAAACTTGTTGTAAACTTTGTGAGTTTTCAATATAGGAGTTGATTTTTTTACACTATTTTTAGCCTCTCGCACACCGCTTTTTATTTCAAATATTAGATTGAATAAATTAAATGAAATAGTGATACAAAATTAAACAGGGACGTGTAGGAGGGAAAAAATAGTGTGTTTTTATCATTTTCCTTTCAAAATTTAGTTTGATTTTGGTTTTCAGATTTTATTTTTTTATTTAAAAACCTAAGAGTTGTACAAAGTTACTACACAAATTTTTAATCTTCAGTCTAAAAATGAAAAACTAAAATAGTTATTGAACGACTTTGAATTAAATACGTACTGCTGAAGTACTCAAATCATTGGAAAGCCGGAAAATAAGAGATGGCCAACGCAAGAGGCTGTGATGATTCTCTAAGCATTCAAGTGCTTGCTTTGTGATCTTTGGGTTGAGGAGAAAATATGTATGAACTAAGAACACCACCCCTGAGACTGATATCCATGCATTGTCAATATATTCTTCAAATGTGGGTGTGTGCTTGTTATAGCACCACGTTGTCTCCTTTAGAAATGCTTTGCACAAATCAGCCCACTGAGATATATATAATTCAAAAGATTGCAGTTAATTACTATTGGAAACTGAAGTTATAATTTAATTGGAGAATAATATGATACTAAGTAGCATTGTTGATATATATATGATAATATGAATGTGGTGTACGTACAGCTTTTGTGACATAAGGGAGAATGTTTTCTCCTTGTTCCTTTAAGGTGTCATAAACCATCTCATTCACTGTGTTGTAAAGAGCTAGAAAACAAAGCTTCATGTAATTTGGGAGAGTTTGTATAGCTTTGATATCCCATCTGAGTAGCATAAGTACGCAATTAAGAATTAATTAATAGAGTTGTTAATTAATGAAAGGCAGAGAAGAGATCATCCCGCGAAATCTAAATTTATATATATAAACACAATAGAAAATTTCTAACCTTTCAACTGCAGATGTAAAAAGCTCTAGTTCATCCAAAGTACCATAAACATCATAGACATCATCAATTGTGGTTACTAGAGCAGCCACTTTTGCCAGCCCTTTCCTGGCATGACTGTGTTGAGGTTCAAAGACGATTCCAACGGACCAAAAAAAGCACTCCATCAATCTGTCTCTGATGAAGCTCAACTTTTTTGTCAAGCCTATATCCACCCACCACCTAAATGCAATATCAATGAAGCAAATACACTGATTGAATTAAGATAATGCTTATGGTCGCAAGTATATAATTCCCTTGATGGTTTAAAACATATATACAGTTGTACTCCTAATCCTGTGTTTGAATCTTTCTTCCCAAATATAGTTACCTCGATACTTCTTGAAGATCCCTTTGGAGTGTGCATTGCACCCAGTTAAAATCTCGCTTGGCAATTTCAAGTAGCGCCTGATTTGCATCGGGCCTTTTATTGTATGCCTCAATATACCGTCTAGCTTCTAATCTTTGCATTCTATGGTGTAGTGGAAGTTCCAGTGCATGACTCACATGTTCTGCTAGTCCTTTGGTAACATTAGCTCCACTGAGGTTCTTGAGACAAATGGTTGAGAATGCAAGGCCCTCATCCAACAGGCTCTCTCCTTCGAAAGCAAAATATGAAGCTTCGTACAGACTCGACATTCCTTTTACATCCTTGCAAAGCCATGCCTTGAAACTTCCATTACCGTCCGTGAACTTACTGAATACATCTGAGTTTCATACACGTTTATTATATACATATCTAGTAATTTAGATGGAAAAACTTTAATGGTGCATGCATTTAGAAAGAGAGACTTGAAAGTGACAAGAAGAAAATTTGAAAGTTCTTTGTTCAATGTCTTAATTTGTAGGGCATTTTGTAATTTTGCCGTGTTTCAAAATCACCTTTCAAGTGCTTGAGTAGTTCGTTGTTATAGCGTTTTCTTCAAGTGCATTTTTAAGCATTAAGTCTACTATTATTTGTAACTCACAATTCTCTCATTGAAACATGGTATAAGTGAGTTCATACATGGTATTAGCGCTAATAACCAAAACTGATAGGAGGGAAGCCCGCATCTCCAAAACTATTTCTATTTTGTAGAAGCCTTGCACCTTAAGTCTCGCATATGTATCAATACAAGCTAGAATCCTACTAAATATAGTTTTGATGTAATTATACCGAATTAAAGTATGTGGTATCAACTGTAAACGATAAATGTATTTTTCTATCCATCGATATATTTACACTAAAGGGATGAGAGAATAAATTGGTTGCAAACTCTCCATTTTTGAACCTACAAGTGAAAATGAATATCACTAAATCGTAATGTTGAGTTGCAACCGATAAAATGTTAAATTTAGGTGTACTTTGTTTAGATTTAAGGTACGTACTTTCTGGGTTAAAATCCTATTATATAATTTAGATAAATTTAGTATAGATTATCTATCGTTTGTAACAATAAATAACAAAATGTTTGCGTATTACATACCTTGGGAGACCTCAAATCCATGTTGTCTAAGGAGCCTAAAGCTGAGAGCAGTGAGGTGGAGACTCTGGTCGGTTCCTTGGCCATCAATGTTGTTCAATATTTTATTAAGGGCTCTCGTTATGTCCTCTTCAAAGTGATATCCCAAACCTAACCGTTGGATGTCATCAATGAGCTCAAGCGCAGTCAACGTGTTGGTATCATCATCATCGTAATCAATCATATGCTTAACTTTCTCTTCAATGAACTTCCACCCATCCTTGTATACTTTATCCTACAATAGTAATTAATTGTAAGTAATACGTCTAGATAAAACTTGTATCATATATTGCATTTTCAAGTTCGGTCCAACGGTCTACAACTAATTACATTGATACTATATCCAATTTAACTACATGCATGTACAATTCAATATGTATGAGCTTGGCTTCAAAACAAAATTTAACATCACGAGGGTTTTGATGCATGTCACGTTCCAATGGCAAGAACTTTTTTGGGTCTTTTAAATACTAAACAAAAGGTGCAAATGGACACATAAGAGAGAAAGAAAGAAAAATTGTCATAATTAAAATCGTAATCCCAAATCGATCAATCACCTGTAGGGTATTATGATCAATCTTCAAGGACTGAATAAAATCGTAACTCCATATGCTTGGCTTGTAGGTTCCAGGGCTTCGAAGAGGCGTATTATTATGCATCGAGGAGCAATGTGGCTGAATGCAAGAAGCTGAAGCTACTAGAAGTATGTATGTGAATTTGATATCAAAAGATGGACATATATATAGGCAATGATGCACGGTATGCGTGTTTCTCGTGCTGTCTTGGTTCATATTATTTTCGATCAAGCTCATGCTTCTAGTCAGCATGTCCGTATTACTGCAAGTTTCTCGTGCTCTCTCGTTTCAAATTATTTTCGATCAAGCTCATGCTTCTCGTCAGCATGTCCTTGTTGCTTTGTTTCGTGGTCCAACATGTCCCAGTTTCTAGGACTTCTACCCTCGTGAAGGGCTAGGCCCGTTTGTCGTTGAAGAAAAAGAGGTTGCATGCTCTTAACGATGAAAATTAAAAATGTGGGACAGCCAAATGAAAGAACGAAACAGATAATTGTATTTGGAATTAGTCACTGTTGATATTGACGGGATTATTCAGTCCTCAGCTCATGTTTTTTCAATTTCTCGTGTTTTGTGGTTATGTTTTATTTTTAGTTTTAGTTATGTTACAGTCTTATATACTTTGAGAGTGGCAAGACCCACCCATTTGTTTTATTTTCTTATCTACCTTATATTACCATCCATTGTATTTCTATTTTTAAAACATAGCCGCCTCTCCACCGGTCCACCTCCAAAGTAGAGCCGCATGGAGGCCAAGTGAGGCCTAGGCCTATCTGAAAATTTATTAATATAGAGTTATTGCCTGCTAAGTTTGGCGGATGAGGATTATCTTCGGATCCTCTTTGTGGAGATGTAGATGATTAATTCATCGTGTTTGTTCACCATACATCGTCAGTCAGTTTCATTAGATATTATGTATATTTAATTTTAAATAATTTATTACTATACGATATACGATAAACAGACATAATAAATTAGTCATTTAGATCTCCACAAAGAAGATATGACTAGGATTTCAATCCAAGTTTGGTAATAAAGAGCTTGCAGTGCATTGGTCTGTGCAGTTTGACAGTTCCACCATCCCATGGGTTTGAAAGTTGTTGTCAACAACTTTTGTTTTGTTTTTTAAAACTAAACTTTATATTTATTATTAACCTTTTGTTTCACCATATGAAATCTAATTCCTTTTTTTAGTCTCATCATATAAGACAAGTTCTATACAAGTTAAAGTAGAATTCAATTAATTATGTTTGAATTGTTGTAGTCCTATTGAATTAGAAATGTGATTGTGTGAATTCTAGTGTATCTAGGAGTATCTTTGTATATTCCCTTTAGTAGTTTAATTCCTATTATAGTTGTAATCCTATTAGGGTAAGAATTTAACATTCTCTACTACTATAACTAAAGGCACAATAGGATGATACAACACACACCTCAGAATTACATCTCTCTCTTCTCTCTTTGTTGCTAACAACACCATGTCTGATTCAAATTCAATCAGCATAAACTTGCCAGCACAAATGTCATGTCAGTTTGATTCAAATTATCTTGTCAATCGTTGTATCGCAATCACAAACAGATTAAGAGGTCTCTGATTCCAACTCTAGTATCTACCATTACAAAAGTAGAACACAAAATCGAACCAAACGAAAATCATCATAACAGCCTTCGAATAAATTTCGATTTCTTCGAAACAAATCAAAGCTTCCTCCCATAAACGTGATTTCTTTTCAATTCTCCCCAACTTCATTAGAAAATTAAAGCAACAGGCACAAAGAAAATAGGCAAAACCAACATTGCATTCAATTTGAAGTGAAATTCAGCAACTTTACCATGGTCAAACGTCGAAAGTTGGTCGAGCAGTCCAGCATTACCGAAATCTCAATAAAGAAACCGAAAACCTTATCCATTATTCCCGACACGTGATCACCGCCATCATCAATAGCTTCACCTTCTTCTACAGGTTCGTTCTGAAGTTGCAGCGAGCCCGAAGTGAATTTGGAGATCTCATTGACGGCTTTCTTGTTGTTTGTAGAAAGCAACGAGAGGCCAATCTTGAAGCTTCCTGCTGATCTCAATGATGGCTTTCTCAGAACTAGTTTTATGAAAATTCAAATTACATAAAGAGCAGAGAGACTAGGAAGAGTGCACATGTCAAAGTATAATTTTACCTATGTATTAGGAGATAATTAACAAAAAAATTACTTTTGGACTAAATTTGCTAACAAAGTATACCACAAGGGTTTAAATCTAATTTTTTTTAACATATGAACTATCCTTCGAATACTTAATGACTACAAGATTCATTTTTCCAATTTGCCTGATATAAAAAGCAATGCTACTTTATGCAGATATTTTTCGTTGCTTTCTAGAACATCCACATTTTGTTGGCCATCATCAATGCCTGCAGACATTTTGCATCACAAAAAGCAATGCAGGTGAAAAAGCCAATGAAATAAAAACGTGTTCATCGAAAAAAAAAATGAAATAAAAACGTGTGAGTCAGAGGGAACGGTGGGGAACCGGATCCCCCCTCCTGAGCATAGGATGGAGATCTTCTTAACCGGATTATCTGGGTTATTAAAATTTAATCTAACGGTTATAATAATTATAACTTTTAGAGGACCTCCTATTTGTAGCCGTTGGATCAAATTTCAATAGCCCAAATGACCTGGTTAGGAGGATTCCCACCCTATGCTCATGAGGGGATCCGGTTCTGGACAGTGGAGAGGAGAGTGAAGGGTGCGGTCCCACGAGACCCCAAATTTGAAGGGGATTTTAAGATTTTTGCCATCTAGTATTATGTAATAATGTTTTATATTTAGAAAATTTATTTTATTAACACTTTAAAATTTTATTGTGTATTTCTTATAAGAGTAGTTCTAGGTATTACGAGAGATGCTAAATTTGTAAAATAAATGATATGTCATTAGTAGAGAATGAGCACGTTTATCAACGCTTTAGTAATAATCCAATCATCAATTTACATGTCATTTAATTTACAAAATTTTGTCTACAAATTTAGTCTCCCTAACATTACTCAATATAAAAATTTGGATTACAATGACATATTCTAATTGTCAATAATAACACATTAAAAAAGATAGTTCTTCAATTTTAATGTTATATATTCAAATGAAACTTTAAAGTTAAAGAGTTTTGAAGTTTTTGGTTTCAATTCCTAATAAACCTAAGTGTTAGATTGAACTATATGTTTGTTTAAATATTTTGATCAAAGTCCTTAGCCTCATTTAAGAAATTTATTGCCAAACTTAGCAGATAGTAACTATATATTAGTAAAATTTCAGAATAGGCCTAGGCCTCACCTAGCCTCCATGTCTTTGCCCCTGGAGGTGGATGGGTGGAGAGGCTGCTATGTTTTAAAAATGAGTAATGATATCCATACCATGTTTTTGTACCATATTTTCATACCACCTTAGGTGACATTTGATGTGGACAGTCACCTCATTTGAATTAATCAGATTTTTAAATTTAGTTCATTATTTAATAAACTAATAATTAAGAAAAACTAGTTAATTAAATGATTATTGTGGTATACGAGGAGTCTTTCTCTTTCATTTCCTTGGGTTTTGCAAATTTTTCAAATGATGTGGCTATCTACATCAAATGCCACCTAAGATGATATAGAAATATGATATAAAAACATGGTATGAATGGTATTACTCTTTAAAAATAGGAATATGATGGGTTGTGATATAAGTTGAATAAGAAAATAAAACAAATGAGTGGGTCTAGCCACTCTCAAAATATATAAGACCGTAACATAACTAAAACTAAATGGACACTTTAGATGCGGTCCCTAGTTATCAATATTCTTTGATTGAAACCTTGTTAGTTTTTAGTTTTTTATTGAGATCCCTGACATTAATGTAATAATGTAAGTTACTATATTTTTTAAATTAAAAATTAAAAATTGAAATTTGTAATTGTTTATATTAATGAGATTTTAAATAAAACCCATAATTTATGGGATTAAAAATAATAAAATATAAATTACACTCTCTATTATATTGTGTGTGTGTGTGTGTGTGGGTACATTAACCAATATTAACAAAAAAAAATATTGTACCAAAACATGGATATATTCTCAAATCAACGAAAAAGAATGTAGCCATATAAGTTTAAACATGGATTAAAAAAATTGAATGGATTTTATATTAAAAAAAAGGGTACATTTTACATATAACAAATTGATATATTTGAGAATGGGTACATTTAAGATTAAAAAAATTGAAAAATTATATGAATGGGATTGAGAATCTTTATATATATATAAAAAAAACTAATAGGTACAAACTTAATTTAATTTAATTTTTTATTATTTTGGAAATGTTTGAATTGAAAATTAATTAGAAGTTTAATAGAGGTGTGAGTATTAAACCCTAAATTAATTACTAATTTTTATATTAAAAAATTATATAATAAACATATAAATTCATTATCACATTATTGCTAGAGACTTGAATCAAAATTTAAGAACTAATAAGGTCTTAGTCAATGAACAGTAAGAACTAGGGACCGGATACTAATTTTTCCAAAACTAAATAACACTTAAACCACAAAACACGTGAAATTGAAAAAACATGAGCTGAGGACCACTGAATAGTCCCTTCAATATCAACAGTGACTAATTCCGAGTACATGCATGTAATTTTCTATTTCGTTCTTTCATTTGGCTGTCGCACATTTTTACGTTTCATCGTTAAAAGCATGCAACCTCTTTCTTCGACGACAAACGGTTCTACATGGCCTTCACGAGGTTAGAAGTCGTAGCAACTGGAAAAGAATCCTCGCCATTTGATATTTAATATTTAATCTCTCAGAGCTCCAAATAGTTTTTGGTGTTTAAAAATTAAAAGCCATTTGACTGGTTAATACTAATATGTACAAAAAAGTGTAATTGGATGATACTGCATATCAATACAAAATTGACAAATCATTACCAAGTGTTGCAGTCTTGTAGATTAATATCCATTACCAAAACTATACGTCTTCTTATAGAAGGAAATGTATAATTTGGGTGATGGATAATTATCTAAAACAAAGTTTATATGAAATTTTGTTTCGAAGAGGAATGGTTCTGGTTATAGGCCAAAGTCAATATGTCACATCCCTGTTTGGGCCCCCACCACATCCCGGACTTAACTCAACTGTAGTACAATATTGTCCGCTTTGGGCCCCGACCATGCCCTCACGGTTTTGTTTTTGGGAACTCACACGAGAACTTCCTAGTGGGTCACCCATCCGGATTGCTCTCGCACGAACTCGTTTAACTTCGGAGTTCCGATGAAACCCGAAGATAGTGAGCTCCCAAAATGCCTTGTGCTAGGAAGAAATGGGCATGTACATATAAGGCTTAAAGGATCCACTCCCTTGGACGATGTAGGATGTTACACAATAATAGGTGAAAATCATAACTAAAAATATCAACAAGCATTCACTAATTTTTCTTTAATATCTCATATGAAATGCTCATATATGAATATATAGGAAATCTTTAATGAAGTTGATTCCCATTTTCTTTATAAAAATGAGGATTAGTTATAGGGTCCACACCATATCGAACTTTAACGATCCAAACCCCCTATTTTTCAAGTTGCACCTCATAGATCATTCTTGCAAAATATTAGTTAAATCCGAAATATTTAAGACATCTAATTGAATTCAAAAAAATTAACAAATACTTTATTATATAAGAAACAATGAATTTTTAATTTTTAATTTTCATTTATTAAAAAGATTGAAATTTGTTATCAAACAAATTTTTAGTTTTCAATTTTTTTTTTATTTTAAAAAGTCAAAATGGTTGTTATCGTAACTACATATTATTTTTGAATCACGGGGCAAATGCAAGGTAGAAGTACGAGGAAAAACAAAGAGGATTCCCTTTGAACTTTGACCATTTATTTTAGTGGTCCTTACACTTTAATATTTACAATTAAACAAAATCTTGAGTGATTCTTCGATCAATCTAGTTGTTTTTCAACACAAATCCAATCGCTCTTCAACAAACTTCTTTTAGCTCTTCAGCTGCGATCTCAAAACTTTCCTTCAAACATTATCGATCTAGTGATAATTCATGTTCAAAGTAAGTGTGAAATTAAATATTTGACAATAAAATTTACGAAATGAATTGACCTAAAAAATAATATGAAATGAAATATGTTCAGCGTTTATATCACCCAGAATAATTGGTTGCCAACTTGCACACTAGAACCGTGAGAGCGACTGAAAGAAACTGACTTAACCTGGTATTTTTTCCTACCTACCCAGAGCACTAGGAATTAGCAGAGAGACCATCCATTTGAAAATGACTCCACCGACATTATTTTTATGTAGGGGGACCATCTGCTAGCTAGGCCACATAATTTGAAATGACTCAAGATTCATGAATTAGTAGAGGGACCATCCATTAAAATCTAGGAGTCGGTTAGCTAACGCTTAAACGAATTTAAGTAAATTTATTATATAAAATAAAAATAGATGTTTACTTAAATTTTAAAAAATTATATAGACAGCCATATCATTTGAATTAAATAATATGGATGTCCACATCAGATGCCACCTAAAGATGGTATACAAATGTGGTATAAAAACATTGTATGAATAATATTACTCTTTAACTAATCATATAACGAGTGATGTGGAACTGTTAATAGGTATCAGCACAGACCTAATGCAGCAAAAATAAGAAAAACAAAAAACCCAAAACCAATTTGAAAATTCAATAATTCGTAATATGAAATTGACATCGTCTTTCATTACAACTTAATCAATGATTTACTGAATCAATATATGAAAATAGGATCCAACATCTGGAATTTTAACACCATTCAAGTGCACTATGAATTCAACCCCAGTACACTCTACTCATTTTTATATGCTCCATCACCACCGCCGCAAAAGAATCCTCCTCCGAGTACAGCATCACCATATTATAACTCTCAGCTTCACACTACAAACCGAAAGCAAGGAAAATTTTATTTGAACAAAAAGCAGACCTTTTTTACCAATACAATGAACCAAAGTTGTTGCGCACTGTGCGTGAGACAAATTGATTCGCAGAATTTGTTTGTGTAAGGTGTGAAGAACATATGAGAGTTGGAGAGATAAGTGACCGAGAGTCAAAAGCTAAGAGAGAGATGAAATTTTTGGCGTAGTCGAGTCCATACTAAATGTATGGACTTTAACAAAGGGGTGTGATATCCACACACCGTTTTTTACTTCTCACACACCCTTCTAATTTTCGGCCGTCGGATCAGATGAAATGAAGAAGATATAACGGATAGAAATTAACAAGGGTGTGTGAGAAGTGAAAAGGGGTGTGTGGATAGCACACCCCTTAACAAACAATCAATTATAACACACCTACTATGGGTATTTAATTAAATATTTTATTCTTTGCGGTGCGGTTCGGTTTCAAAAGGTCAAAATTGAAACCAAACCGTTTTTCTTTACTGCAATTCGATTTCAATCCCAAACCATTTCAAAACCGCAAAACCAAATCGTTCGATTCAGTCCAATTTGGTTTGTGTTTCAATTTGTTTTCGGTTCTAAGTGTCCATTTATAGTACCAATTATTGTCATGATTTTATATCATTAATACTTTAATTACATAGTTATTGATATTACCGATAGTGTCATTATCGGTCTAGTGATAGCTCATGTCTAACCAGGACTACCCGGATCATCTTCAGTGCGTTGGATTCTTTTAAGCTGGCTTCATCTTCCTTGCGGGGGTCACCTGCTACCCGAGGTATTATTTCTCACAATGTGCATTGTTCCGTTGTGTGGTCTCCTCCCCCAGTTAATTGGGTTAAGGTTAATGTCGATGCATGTTGGAATCATGACTCTCATTGCGGTCAAGTCGGGATTGTGGTTAGAGATTGTTTTTCGGGTTGCCTGGCGATGAGTAGTGTTTGGGTGCAGGCGTCCTCGGTGTTAATGGCAGAAGCTATCGCTGTTTTGGAAGGTTGTTTATTGGCAAAGAATTTACATGTACGGGAGGTGGTTATTGAGTCGGATGCACAATCTATTATGCGGTCCCTCAACGCCCGTGCACTGAGCTATGATTGGGATCTTCTCCCAATCCTTAGTCGTGTTTTGGAGGTGGGGAGAAGCTTTCAATCTTGCTCCTGGTTGTGGATTCCACGATCAGCAAATATGGCGGCGGATTTTGTCGCAAGGTCTATTTCTCCGGAGATGTGTGGCTTTGGCTGGGTTGACAGACCACCATCTTCGTTAGTTGGCATTCTGAACAAAGATGGGCTACCATGTCCTCATTCATAAGGGTGGAGGGTTTTTTGCTTGGGTGGTGGTACGTTTGAGCCCTATGGACGGTGTCTTGTTCTTTGTTTCTGTTTTTGATAGTCTTGCGGGACTGTCCTCTGTGTGTTTGTTAGGCCTTTGTGCCTTTCTGGTTTCTTTGAAGCTTTTCTTATCCAAAAAAAGTAAGTATGACATGAAAGAATTTGACAAAACAAAGAATGAAATGAATGATATGACCTAAAATATAATATATATATATATATATATATATAAAGTGGGCACCCTAAAATGGTGAAACATTCAAAATACCATAAATTGCCCTTTAAGAATTTCATAAATTACAATTGAACCAAAAGAAGCTAAAGTACTTAACCATATTTTTATTTTGAATGAACTTAACCATATTTTTATTTTGAATGAATTTAATATTTTTATTTTGAATGAATTTAATATTTAAAAGTACTTAACCACATTAGTGGGTGGTTTCATATCTTTAATTCATTTCTTTTTTTTTAAATAATTTTTTAAAAATATGTAAATTAATTATTTAAATAAAATATATAAAAATGCCAATTGCCACACGCATATGTGTGTGGCAATAGGCTAGTATATTATGAAATGAAATATGTTCAGCTTTCATTCACGGAGAATATATTATTAAGGAGAATGAAGGACCACCAGATTGTAATGCACACAATGCACTAGATTAGTACTTAGCTTAGCTATTAAGCTAAGTTTGATATAGTCGGTTATGTATTGCTGACTAGGATATAATTATTGATGTATATATCCTTGTGTAATGAGATATCAGAAAAGTGTAATGAGAATCATTTTTCTTACAACCCAAATCAAGCTTTCTCTCTCTCTCTCATCAACTGCACAGATTCATAACTTCATCATGGTATCTTCGCCGGAGTCCACCGACGTCGATCCTTCACTTCCCTCATTTTCTTAATTTCTTGGATTTTTTTCTTATCTCCCAAACAGATCTTACCTCCTTCTTGCATTTTTTTTTCTGATCTCCCAAACAGATCTTTTCTCTCTCTCATGTATTCTGTCTGCAACCGCTATGGCGCCTCATCCATCCTCCTCTGATTCCTCTCCTCCAGCTACCTCTTCTGATCCTACTCCTCTTGGTGAGATCTCTACTAATGTGCCTCCATCGATTGCGACGATTACTGTTCAAAACATTGCTGGAATGGTTCCGACGAAACTCAATCGGCACAATTACATCACCTGGCGTAGCTTATTCCTTCCCGTTCTAAAGCGATTCAAGCTTTTAGGGCTTCTTACTGGAGATGATCCTTGTCCTCCTCCGTGTGTTCGTGATTCGTCTGGATCTCAGATTCCTAACTCTGCGTACGAACTGTGGTGTGAACGTGACCAAATCTTGATGATTTGGATCAACTCCACTCTTGCTGAAGATCTTCTTCCTCTGACCATTGGAATGGAAGATTCTCGTTCTCTGTGGCAGTCTCTTGAACGTCGTTTCGCAGGCGCTTCGCGTACTCATGTTCATAGTCTCCGATCTAAAATCCAGACTATTCAGAAAGGTGATGCTTCCATGACTGAGTATCTCAACACTATTAAGGACATCTCTGATAAGCTTGCTGCTGCTGGTGAATCGATTTCTGATTCAGATCTTGTGGCTTATATTCTCGCTGGTCTCCCAGATGAGTATGAATCTTTTGTTGACTCAATCGAGACAAGAACTGAGTCTGTTAATGGTGATGAACTCCATGGTCTTCTACTTAGTAAGGAGATTTCCCTTCAAAAACGCAAGACTCGACAAGGCTCTACATCCTCAAGTTCTGCACCCTTCCATGCTTATACTGCTCAACAAGGCTCGTCTGGTTCTCCTTCTTTCAGAGGCAACTTCAGAGGCAAATATCAGAATCAGAATCGCAATCAATACCACAATCGTAATCGCTTTCCTCAGAATCGCAACTTTGGTGCCAATCGCCAACATAATTCCTCTGGAGGTATTCTTGGTCCTGCTCCCTCTCGTTCCTCATTTTCTGGCGCACACTCCGGTCCCATTCCTGGACCATCCCAACCTGGACAATCCATTCTTTGTCAGCTTTGTAATCAATATGGTCACTCTGCTCTCTATTGTGGCTCTCTCTCCCAATTTGCTTCTCACCGTTCCCCTCCCATGGGTTTCAATGCTCTGACTGGATCCCATCCTCCAAGCTACTGGATTACTGACAGTGGAGCGACTCATCATGTCACTCCTGATCCAGCCTCGCTAAACTCTACCACACCATACACAGGCACTGAACAACTTTTCGTGGGTGATGGCAAAGGTTTGTGTATTTCTCATACTGGAAATGCTTTAATACGCACTCCTAATGCTGTGTTCAAACTTCATGATGTGTTATTAGTTCCTCAAGCCTCTCATAATCTCCTGTCCGTTTATAAATTTGTGTATGACAACTGTTGCTCGCTGACTTTTGATCCCTTTGGATTCTACATCAAGGATCTAAGAACTGGGAGGATGCTTTTCCAGGGCCCCAGTGAAGGAGGATTGTACCCTTTCTACTGGCATGCTTCTACTGGTGTTTCTGGCATTGCTATTTCACCTCATGCTCTAATGATTGCTAAAGCTGATATCACTACATGGCACAGACGGCTTGGTCATCCTTCAAGTCTAGTTTTCAATAAAATAGTAAATAAAGGTCACTTGTCTATTGCTGGTTCACATTCTCAGAAGTCTGTTTGTTCTGATTGTCAATTTGGGAAGGCCTCAAGATTGCCATTTTCTGTTTTACCTTGTAAATCTACTCGGCCATTTCATCTTGTTCATGCTGATGTATGGGGTCCTTCCCCTACCTCTTCTTGTACTGGATATCGCTATTATCTAATACTAGTTGATGATTTCACTAAATATAGCTGGCTCTATCCACTGCATTATAAATCCGATGTGTGTTCTGTTCTTCAGACTTTTGTTCTCAAAGTTCAAACTCTTTTCGACAACAAAGTTCAACATTTGCGATCTGATTCAGGGGGTGAGTTCTTAAGTGCTACTTTGCAAAGCTTCTTTAATCTTCAAGGCATAACTCATCAATTGAGTTGTCCTCACACTCCTGAGCAGAATGGATGTGCGGAACGCAAACATAGACATGTGGTTGAAATGGGTCGAACTTTATTATCTCACAGTGGCTTACCTTCTCAGTACTGGATTGAGGCTTTTCAAACTGCAGTATATCTCATCAATCGCCTTCCTCCTCAGGCTTTTTCTATCAGTCCTTGGGAATTACTCTTCAAAGCTCCACCTCAATATCATCTCTTGAAGACTTTTGGGTGTGCATGCTATCCCTGGCTCCAACCTTACTCATCCAGTAAGTTAGATCCAAAGAGTAAACTTTGTGTGTTCTTGGGATACAGCTTGAATCACAGCGGTTACCGTTGTCTTGATCCGGTTACTAACAGGTTATACATTTCGAGACATGTGGTGTTTGATGAAACTCTTTTCCCTTTCAAGCACTCTCTCACTTTACCTTCTCCTACTGTATCCTCTCCTTCTATTTCTTCTCCTTCATTATCTCACCCTATTTCTCTTACTATACCTATTCATCATCCTCCAACCCCTCCTGCCATTCTACAAAATCCCTCATCTTCACCTTCCTCCTCATCAGTACCCCTCCCTCCTCCCTCTTCTTCTTCTCATGTCCCCCCTCCTACAACTATCCCAACCAACCACCATCCTATGATTACCCGAGCCAAAGCCGGTATTTCTAAGCCTAAGATCTTTACAGCCACTAAGCATCATCTCTCCCCTTCCGTTGATCCACTCACCATCATTCCTCCGACCCCTACCACTTATCTTCAAGCCTCCAAGCATCCTGCTTGGGTAAAAGCCATGACAGATGAATATCAAGCACTTCAATCCACTGGTACTTGGGAATTAATATCTTCTCATCCAAGTTACAATTTAGTTGGGTGTAAATGGGTATTCAAAATTAAGCACAAAGCTGATGGTTCAATAGAACGATACAAGGCTCGGTTGGTAGCTAAAGGGTTTCATCAACAAGAAGGCCTCGATTTTTCTGAAACTTTTAGCCCTGTAGCAAAGCCGACCACCATCAGAATACTTTTGTCTCTTGCTGTGAGCTATGATTGGTTTGTACATCAGTTAGATGTCAGTAATGCTTTTCTGCATGGCTATCTCAAAGAAGATGTGTATATGGTTCAACCTCCTGGTTTTGTGGATCAGTCTAAGCCTCACCATGTTTGTAAACTCAAACAGTCTCTCTATGGACTCAAACAAGCTCCCCGAGCTTGGTATGAAGCCTTCTACAGTGCACTGGTTTCGTTGGGCTTCTCTTCTTCTTCCTTGGACACTAGTCTCTTCATCAAGAAAGACTCTTTCATCACCTTCATCTTAGTGTATGTGGATGATATCATTATCACTGGAAGTTCCCCTGCCCTCTGTCAGTCCATTATTTCCCAGCTTCAATCCTTATTTCCAGTCAAAGACTTAGGTGATATTCATTATTTTCTCGGCATTGAGGTTCACCGATCTGCAAAAGGATTGTTTCTTCATCAGTCCAAATATGCCTTGGACTTACTTAAGAAGACGGATATGCTTGGGGTCAAACCCTGCACCACTCCCGTTAGTTCCATAAAGTTGGATCACTCTGGTTCTCCTCTCATAGATCCTACTTCTTATCGCTCCACCGTTGGTGCCCTTCAATATCTTACTTGGACACGACCGGATTTGGCTTTTGCAGTCAACCAGGTTTATCAGTACATGCATACTCCCCGGACTATTCATTTGCAGGCTGTCAAACGGATTCTCCGGTACTTGAAGGGTACCCTTGACTCCGGGTTGTGGTTTACCAAAGGTCGGCAAATTCTTACAGCATGGACTGATGCTGATTGGGCAGGTTGCCCTGTGGACAGACGTTCTACTAGTGGATACTGTGTGTTTCTTGGACCCAATCTCATCTCCTTGAGTGCCAAGAAACAATGTACAGTAGCTCGTTCTTCTACTGAAGCTGAGTATCGCTCTCTTGCTCATACTGCTGCCGAACTCAGTTGGGTTTGTAAAATTCTGGTTGACATTTCCTTTCCTCTTCTGAAAACCCCGAGTGTTTTCTGTGATAACAAGAGTGCCATTGCTCTAGCTTTCAACCCAGTATTTCATGCCCGTACTAAACATGTAGAGATCGATTATCACTACATCCGCGAAAAGGTTCTTCTGGGACATATCAGTGTTCATCATGTGGCTTCCTTACTCCAACTCGCTGATATCTTTACCAAATCCCTCCCTGCTGATCGATTTGCACAGCTTCGGTTCAAGCTTTCAGTTCGCCCTTCTTCCTTCTGCTTGAGGGGGTGTATTAAGGAGAATGAAGGACCACCAGATTGTAATGCACACAATGCACTAGATTAGTGCTTAGCTTAGCTATTAAGCTAAGTTTGCTATAGTCGGTTATGTATTGCTGACTAGGATATAATTATTGATGTATATATCCTTGTGTAATGAGATATTAGAAAAGTGTAATGAGAATCATTTTTCTTACAACCCAAATCAAGCTTTCTCTCTCTCTCTCATCAACTGCACAGATTCATAACTTCATCATATATGGTTACTTGCTTGCATTCTAGAACTGTGAGAGTGACTGAAACAAACTGACTTAACCTCGTATCGTATTTATTCCTACATACCCAGAGCACTATGGGAATTAGCAGAGGGACCATCCGTTAAAAGGTGACTCCACAGAAGTTATCTGTAGGGTGACTATCTGCTGAGTTACATAATTTGAAATGATTCCAAGTAGATCTGTCATTCGTGTCGTGTTTTTCAAATTCGTGTCATTTTTGTGACATACTCTCTATCTTAATGGGTCATGTGACCCTACCTGAAATCAACCCGTTAATATTATCAAGTAATATGACGCAAGAAATATGGAAAACATAATACTAAATTAGTATATGCATACCACGTTGTCACATAAAAATTATTTCAAAACATAAAAAAAATATTTTTCTTTCAAGTATTACATACCCCAAAATAGGAGCCTAATAAAAAAAACATTAGTACATTATTACAAAATACCAAATTTTCAAGGATATGCAAGATGAAGGAAGTTGTGTTTCAAGGTTGAGAAACCTTGCACGTTTTTTACAATAAAACCCTTCAATTTTCATCAATCACAAGGGAAATGGTATTGAAACTTTATATTGACAATGTTTTCATTAAGGCTTTCCACATTAGCACTCTCTTCCACATAAACTAAACATAAAAAACCAAACATTGTAAACCATTCAAATTTGTTTGGTATTTATAAATTACTTCATATTTTTATTTTAATGTTTTTTATAATTTTTTTGATCTCACCCTTTGCCAATAGTATACTATAAAAAATAATAATACTTAAAATTTTAAATTTATATAGAATAATAATACAATAATACATATTAATATACAATATATATACTCACCCATTATGGCTATTGTATTTTATAGTAAGTATTTTTAGTAGTTTAAATAATTAAAGGGAACCCGTTATTTTACCTATAGTACCCTATAACGACCCAATTAATTATTGTATTGATCTGAAACCTATTATTTTCGTGTCGTTTATGTGTCGTGTTAACAGGTCGTGTAAAAAATTATCAGGTCTAACTCCAAGATTCAAGAATTAGAGGGATCATTCATTAAAATCTAGGCATCGGTCGACGGCATAGACTAGCGCCTAGGCGGATTTAATAGAATTTATTATAAAAAATAAAAATATGTGCCTAGTGCCTACTTTACACTCTAAAAAACTTATACTTATATTAAAAATTTGAAAAAGTCAAAACTTAAGCCATCGTGTCATTAGTATCAACAGAGACAAATGCAACAAAAATAAAAAATTGATATAAAATTATATCGTCTTTCATAACAGATTAATCAATGATTTAATGAATCAATACATGCAAATGCATGCAAATAGGATCCGGCATCTGAAATTTAACACAAAGTGCACTACGAATTCAACACCAGTATGCTCCACTCATTTTTATATGCTCCATCACCACCACAGCAAAAGAATCCTTCCTCTGAGTACAGCGTTTTCATATTGTAACTCTTAGCTTCATACTACAAACCGAAAGCATGGAAACTTTATTTGAACAAAAAGTAGACCTTTTCGACCGATACAATGAATTCAACATGTTTCTGAGTTGCAATCTCCCCCATCTTTTTATACTTCGAAATTAGGCAAAGCTGTGTTAACAACGTGTGCAAACAGAAATGGGTCAATGTGATGGTCAACGGTGAGGTAACACAAAATAGCAACTTACAAACTAAACACATTTCGCCAGAGACAAATTCCAAATAAGTAGAAAAAGCAAAGAGCAGTGATTTTGACGCTCTCATTTTCTCATTCCAACGCTCATTCTCTCGATTATCTTTGATTCATTCAATTATATAGCTAAAAAAATGGGAAAATAAGAGAAAAGAGAAGTCTGAAAGCACTAATATGGAACTATGTATACAGTTAATCACAAGTTCAAACTTGATACAAAATTGTTCAATTAACATAAGTGAAATTCATACAATCAATCATCGATCACAACCCAAAAAACGAGAATTTTTGTTTACTTGTAATTCTTGCCTGAGGTAGGAAATATGTTGGGCTTTTTCTCTGAGGGGGATTATGGGCTATTATTTTCTCTATTTTGTATTGGGCCTTGGACTTCTGGTCGGTTAAACATTTTTTTTCTAATTTCTTTTTGTCAATATCTACTATAATTTTTATTTTGGCTCCTATTATGTGTGGATGAGTAGCTATTGTGTCTAGTTCAATACTTAACTAGAATATGCCCATATAAAATGTTTGAGAAATTTTTTACTTTGTTTTTAAAATTGGATACAGGAAGAGGGTGAGAGAAAACGTGGGAGTTGGGAAAGAGGAAATGATAATATCACTTGTACATGAGGCTTAAATAAAAAACAACAAAATTTTGTTTTATGAAATTACTTGACTATCCTTAGCTTTTTTGATGTAATAGAAGACAAAAACGTATTTTTACCATCTTTTGATTGACAAAGAGGGTTACATTAATATGCAGTTTAGATTATAGTTAGCTTAGTGTATGATCTAGCAATTTTTTTTTTTTTTTTTGAGATCATTGGATACATTAAAAATATAAAGTGATTTTCACATCTCATTTCTCTCCGTGCACTCATATTTCTTTTAGCTTTTTAATTAAATAAATTAAAGAAAAACTAAGAAACAAAATAAAAAAGAAAATAGTTCATAAGGAGAAAACAAAGAGCAAAATTCGATACCCTCACTAAAATGTCAACATGGATACCTACACACCAAGTTTTCTTCACCTCATATGAAAGGGGCAAAACAACCATTATGTAAACATCTTTAATGGTGCAGGCGAATACAGAAGGCAATATTGTACTATATTGACTTACGTGCTGCTTACTCATTTGTCTCATGAAAAAACTTGGTTACTCCAGTGGACTAGGAAAACCAAATAGGCACTATGTATTATATTATTTTATTTCACCTTTTTGTTTTGTTAACACTTAAAACATGGGAAGTCAACAAAGACCAGTAGAATTCGTTCTAGATGGGACCAGAGAATAAAATTATAAATAACTTAACAACAAGAATTAAATGGTTCACCTCTTAAAATTATGTTACGTCCACTATAGTGCTCTTATATATATTGAAGATAGGCAACAGGAAGCGCTCGGTAATAGTCTAGTCTTTGTTTGCTCTTTTGTGTCCCACTGTTTATAAGAGGTATTCATCCCCCTTATATAGGCACTCAGTGAGCAGCAAAAATCTTGGCTCAAGTGTTCACCGCTTTAGCGTTTAATGATCCAAACATGTAGGCTAATCTTGCTGGCTACTCATTTGTCTTTAGATAACACGTGGTAATGAAGTGATATTTGTTTAGACGTAGTTGCATGATTTTCTGGTCAACACGTACCGAGCACTACGGTACCCCATCTACCAGTTTAGGTATGGTTTATGGTTGAGGTGATTTTATAAAAAAGTTGGGAAAGTTTTTGGTGTTTGGTAAACTTCTAGCTTCAGTTTTTTTTCACAGTTTTAGGTAAAAAAAAAGCCAAAAAACAGAAGCAGCAAAAGACAGCTTTGAAAAACTGGCTTTTCAGCTTCTGCGCAAACCTCTAAAACACGGGTGAACAGTGACCCTTTAATGAAAGTTTCTGGCAATCCTAATAGTCTACTTCAACACCAGCCAAATATCTTCTTTCCGAGAAACATTTATGCAAGGGAAATACGAGAATCAACCAGAAAAAAAAAATCAAATTGAACCTAACCCCTTTGCCCCCCTCTTTAAGAAAACATTTTCCTGAAAAATGGGTTAGAACCCTACATTTTGAGGTGGAGCTCTCTACGGGTGTGCGCAAAGTAAGTTTCTAAACTATACAATCCCATATTTACCTAAGGCATAATTTAGCTTGCTTGAAAGTGGAAAAAAGTATAAGCAACTAACTGAAAACTTTCTGGGTCAGAAATTTTCTCAGGAAACAAACAGAAGCCAAGTGAGGAAACAAACCTCAAAGCGAGTTATGGACTTCATTGAAATCGGAATCGCAGGAGGAGCGGAGGGCCTTGCGATGCTGGAGACACTGTGCCAAGTTGTTGATGTCCCTCTAGTCCTTCAACACCTTCACCAGATCGTCGTAGTACAAAATCAGCTTCGAAATTTAAGAAGCTTCTCCAATTTCTCGGAGGAAGCTTCTCCCTTCATCTCTATCATCCCTTTTCTGCTCCTCCCAGCTTTATCTCTACCAAAGATCTTTGATGATGAGGGAGAAAGTGGCGAAAAGATTGGAATTTGGTGATGAGAGAAAAAGTGAAGAAAGAGAGAGACAGAGAGGCAGTTGGACGGGAAGGAGAAAAAAAATGGAGATGATTCTAGAGAGAGAGCGTTCTAAATAAGTAAAAGAAAAGAGAAAAGGAAAAAAATGTAATAGATAGATAAACTTGGTTTTGATCATGTCACACCGTCACAACTGTTTTGCATAAAAGTTTATCAAACATTGTTATACTGCTTTTTTTTTCAAAATTACTTTTACTAAAAATTTTACCAAACACTCTGCCGCTTTATTTCACAGCTCCTTATTCTTACAACACAGCAGAAGCAGCTTTTTTTTTTTAAGCATAACAATACCAAATCAGCCCTTAGTACTGAGATGCTTTTATAAAAAAATAGGTATAAAAAAAAAAAAACTGAGCTCAAAAAAATATTTGGTAAATACTTAAAAATATCTTATTTTCACTGTTTTGGGTAAAAAAGGAAGAAAACGTGAAGCAGAAAAAAAAGCTTATTCTCACAACATAACAGAAGTAGTTTTTTTTAAAGGACAGCAACATCAAACCAACCTTTAGTCTAACAGCCCATATGTCCCTTCAAATATTTTTGCCTTTGCTGATGATCAACATATGTTTTAGACAGTAACTAAAACTTAATCACAGAACATGTGAAAAAAAAAAAACATAAACTGAGCACTGAATAGTCCCGTCAATCAAAAGTGACTAAATTCAAATACATGCATGCATTGCATATAAATTTATATGCCGTTTTTTCATTTGCCTGTCCCACATTTTTATTTTTCATCGGTAAAAAGCATGCAACTTATTTTTCACATAAACTGGCCTACATGCGCTACAAAGAAAAACTCAATAAAATGTCACATAAACTGGCCTACACGTCCTAGCAATTAGGAGATGCCGACAAAAAGCATGAATTTGATCAAAATCAACTGAGCCAAGAAAACACGATAAACACGATATCAAACTCACATGCATATGGAAATGGCGTTTCTTATCGCCTGGCCTGTCAAGCTCTACATTTGATTTTGGTGCACTGTTTCTGATTCAAGGAGTTCTCCGATTTCATTCTTAGCTTACTTTCGTCTGAATGTGATTGACTTTGTCGGCTTTACTGCTAACCTTTGATGTAACCCTTTTTCTTCTAACTATAGAATCTATTATCGTTGCATTTATAATAGAATAAAAAAAGCTTGTTGCATGTTGCCTCCTTGCTCCTCGATGCATAATAATACACCTCTTCGACGCCCTGGTGCCTACAAGTCAAGCATATCGAATTACGATTTTATTCAGTCCTTGAAGATTGATCATAATACCCTACAGGTGATTGATCGTTTGGGATACGATTTTAATTACGACAACTTTTTCTTCCCTCTCTCTCTTATGTGTCCATTTGCACTTTTTGCTTAGTATTTAAAAGACCAAAAAAGTTCATTCCATTAGAACGTGTCATACATCAGAAACCTCATGACGTTAAATTTTATTTTATGTTGAATGAGTAAACAATAATTGAATTGAGGCCTTTTGTTGATACATATTGATTTGTACATGCATAATTAAATTGAAAATAGTATCACAGTAATTAAATTGAATTGAGGCCTTTTGTTGATACATATTTATCAAGACGTATTACTTAATTATTTTTGTAGAATAAAGTATACAATAATGGGTGGAAGTTCCTTGAGGAGAAAGTTAAGTATATGATTTTTTTGCGATGATGATGATATCAACACGCTAACTACGTTCGAGTTCATTGATGACACCCAACGGTTAGATGTGAGATATCATTTTGAGGACATAACAAGATCCCTATATAATGCTAATTAGGACTTATTTTGGGGTTTAATTTCTTGATATCATTCTTCTCACCAAGGAGGAAAATATATAATGTACAAGAGTGATTTACAAGGAAAGAAACATCAAATAACCTAATTACAATCTGATTACAAGGACTCAAATAGGTAACTAAACTAATTACAAAAAGTCAACTCTCCAACACTCCCCCTCAAGTTGGTGCATAAATGTCGTTCATGCCCAACTTGATAAGAGAGTTGTAGAACGCTTAACTTGCAACATCTTTAGTTAAGATATCCGCCAATTGATCCTCTGACTTAACGAACGGGAATTGAATAATATTCCCATCCAACTTCTCCTTAATGAAGTGTATGTCAACTTCCACGTGTTTTGTTCGATCATGTTGAATTGGGTTGTGTGAGATATCGATAGCTGCTTTATTATCACAAAATAAATCCGAGGCAGAATTCGAAGTATACCCGAGTTCACCAAGTAACCTCCGAAGCCATAATAGTTCACATACTCCTTTTGCCATACCTCTGTATTCCGCATTTGCACTTGATAAAGCAACTACTTTCTGTTTCTTACTCTACCAAGTCATTAAGCTTCCTCCCACAAATGTAAAGTAACCAGATATGGACCAACGATCAGTAATGTTGCCTGCCCAATCTGCATCGGTGTAACCCTCTATTCGACAATGATCATTCTTGGAAAACATGATGCCTCTACCCGGTGAGGACTTCAAGTATCGTATGATGCGTTCAACTGCACCCATATGTGCCTCACTCGGAAAATGCATAAATTGACTAACAACACTTATTGCGTATGCAATATCAAGCCTAGTGTGAGATAAATAAATTAACCTCCCAACTAACCTTTGATAACGATCTCTGTTAGTGGGAACTTGATCAGGGTGCATGGCAAAATGGTGATTTTGGACTATAGGGATGTCAGCTGGTTTACAATCAAGCATTCCGGTTTCAGCTAATAAGTCTACAACATATTTTCTTTGAAACAGAAATATACCCTGTTTAGATCGAGCTACTTCTATCCCCAAGAAATCTTTCTAACCACCAAGATCTTTCATCTCGAACTCAGTTGCTAGGTAATCTTTGAGCCTTGAGATTTCCTCTTTGTCGTCACCCGTAACAATCATATCGTCCACATAGATGATAAGTGCCGTCAATTTCCCCATTCGACGTTTCAAGAAAAGTGTATGATCGGAATTGCTCTGCCTGAATCCATATTTCCTCATAGCCATCCAGAACCTACAAAACCATGCTTGAGGTGATTGTTTCAACTCATACAATACTTTATTCAACTTGCACACTACTCCAGGTTGTAAAATCGATGCATAACCAGGTGGAATATCCATATACACTTCTTCTTTAAGATTACCATGTAAGAAAACATTTTTCACATCAAATTGCTGTAACGACCAATCTAAGTTGGCCGACAATGAAAGCAATACTCTTACAGTATTAATCTTTGCTACCATGGCAAATGTCTCTGTATAATCAACACCATACGTCTGAGTGTGTCCCTTAGCCACCAATCGTGCTTTGTATCGTTCAACAGACCCATCAGCTTTGTACTTGATGGTGTACACCCACTGACACCCAACTCTCTTTTTTCCTCGGGGAAGTGGAACTAAATCCCACGTTTGATTTTTCTGGAATGCAGCCATTTCTTCCTCCATTGTAGTTCATCGATCGTCAAATAATGCCTCATTCAATGAACTTGGTGTGCTATCATTGGATATTTGTTGTACAAAAGCTTTGCCGGGTTCTGATAACTTCTGTGATGACACATAGTTGGCAATGGGGTATTTAGAGCATTTCGTTGTGTCCGATGAATATTGATTGGGTGGCTTTCTCTGGTTGTGCCTGAAAGGTAATTGATAATTCGGAACAATGGTATCATCAACAGGGATAGTAGAGCTTACCTCAGGAATATTCTCAGGGGTATGGTCATCTGGTGGTACTATATTTGGAGACGAGGGGGAGTAGTATCAGTAGAATTCTCAAAGTTGACAAGTGGCAGCATTGGTGCTATGGGTGAGGACGACATTGCCGTGCCTGCCGTTGATTCTGTGAGCAGCACTACGGCTGTTGTTGGCTGGGCTAGCAGCGCAGTCGCTATAAGCTTGGCTAGTGGAAGCGGAAGATCAACAGTATCACTCATGGTCTAATCCTTCTTGTTATGTCGTGTCTCCCCCTGAGGAGAAGGATTGGCAGAATCCGAAGGGTAATACATCTTAGACTCGAAGAAAGTGACATCCATAGTAACATACATTAGACGGGAATGAGGGTGGTAACAACGATACCCTTTCTAATGGAGTCCGTACCCCATAAAAATATAACGGAGATCACACGGTTTAAGTTTCGTCCGTTGTGATTAGTTAAATAATGGGAAAAATCATTATTAACATATTCATCACCATTATCAGAACGCAAAATCCATATTTTAGTAGAAAACTGTGTTTGAACCACTGCCTGGAAGGTCTTAAAAGCCGAAAAAAACATCATTTTTATGCTTAAAAAGATATAACCATGTCATCCGTGTGCAATCATCTATGAACGTTACAAACCATTGAATACCAGATGAAGTAGTAATCGGAGATGGTCCCCAAACATCCGAATGAACAAGACCAAAAAGAATAAAACTTTTATTAGAATTCAGCGGATAAGTAACACGGTGACTCTTTGCGAGTATGCAAGTCTCATATTTAAAGTCTGAAACTGAACAACCAACAAATAAATCCGGAAACATATGTTGCAAATAACTAAAAGATGGATGACCCAAACGGTGATGCCATAACCATATCTGATGCTTCTTGTGATCAACGGCTCCATGGGTGAGATTGACCCGTCCTATACTGACATCATCCATAAAATAGAGATCCCCCTTCTTAGTACCATGACCAATTATCTCCTTCGTAAGAATATCCTGTATAAGACAAAACTTTGGATACATTCACACAACAGTTCAATTGTTCAGTAACTTGGCCAGGAGACATCAATTTATGCTTTAGTGAAGGTACAAGTAATGTATGAGGCAAAGAGAGAGTAGGCGTGAGGCGCACGGTGCCAGCGCCAGTTACTGGTGAGGTGACTCCATTAGCATTTGTCATATTACATCAAAGTGGAACAGTATCACAAGCTAAATCAGTGGGATCATAAATCATATGGTCTGTGGAACCGGAGTCAATGATCTATCTGGATGAAGTAGCATCACTATTCATATTAAAAACATAACCACAGTTACCTGATGACTCCGGAGACATGTCGGAAGAACTCGAAACCGAAGGAGGATCATCTTGAGATATTAAAGATAATTAGAACATAGAGGTGGCGAGATTGGCTTGCTCATCTCGTTTCTCGTTGTTTCTGAAGCTTCAACTATTCCCATAAGTCAAGATAGCCATGCAATTAGAAGCAATTATCACAACCATGCTTCTCACTACCGTAGTAAGTACAACCACCAGCCGGGACGGGTGGTTTAGGACGACGAGGAAGGGGACCCGTGGTAGGCTGTGAGGCTGTCCTAGTAGCAAAGAGCAAGCCTTGTGTTAGGCTCGGGGCAGTAGCTTAGGGTTACAGTCCTGAGCTCGTGCAGGTGACTTATTAGGGGCGCGAGGACGAGGTGGAGTTACGGCTCGTGTGGCAGGCTGAGCCACCATGGCTGCCCCACTTAACAGCTGTCCTCCGGTATTTATCACAGCTTGTCGCATTCCCTCCCGGCGAACATAGGCAAAAGTTTGTTCGACAGAAGGAATGGGCTCAGTTTGTAGAATATCACTACGAATTTTATCAAACATCTCATCCAATCCTACAAGCAAAGTGTACACACGATTCGTTTGAACAATTTTATTAAAAATTTCAATATTAGTACCGCACTTCATTGGATTAGGTCGATGATAATCAATCTCCTGCCACAAAGATTGAAGATCACTATAGTATGTCTCCACCAGTCATCCATCTTGCCTCATGCGAGAGGCCTTGCAAGTAAGATCATAGACTTGAGATATATCGAAGCCGTCATAATACGTGCGAGCAACCGCATCCTACACTTCCTTTACTGTCGATATTCGAAGAAAGTACCCAATCAAATTGGGTTCCATAGAGTTGATGAGCCAACCCTTCACAATAGCGTTCTCCGTACACCATTTGGTGAAGGTCGAATCGTCGATACGTGGTTGGGGATCACTCCCAAACAAGTAGCTCAACTTGTCTTTTCCAGCAACAAACATCTCAACAATCTGAGACCAAGCTCCATAATTAGCACCATTGAGTTTGATGCCAATCTAAGTAGTAGACGAATCATGATGGACAATCTGTGTAACAACTTGCGGTATAGGTGGGGTAGGATTCATGGTAGGGTCGGTTAGGGTAGTAGTGTTTAGGGTTATAGTGTTTAGTGTAGGAGTAGAATCGGTTAAGATGAGGTTGTTTCCACTGTGGAGTGGTGGTAAGTTCTCCATAGGAGGGCCGAGTATGCTTGAGGAAACGGGCAGAGCAGAAATCCTAGGATCTCTGCTCTGATACCATGCTAATTATGACTTATTTTGGGGTTTAATTTCCTAATATCATTCTTCTCACCAACGAGGAAAATATATAATGTACAAGAGTGATTTACAAGGAAAGAAATATCAAATAACCTAATTACAAGAAGTCAACTCTCCAACATATAAAATATTGAATAACATTGATGGCCAGGGAACATACCAGAGCCTCCACCTCACAGTTCTAAGCTTCAGACTCCTTAAACAACATGAGTTT
The DNA here is from genome assembly GCF_916048215.2 of Malus sylvestris. Classification (NCBI taxonomy): domain Eukaryota; kingdom Viridiplantae; phylum Streptophyta; class Magnoliopsida; order Rosales; family Rosaceae; genus Malus; species Malus sylvestris. Next base: position 7,553,700 of record NC_062276.1, read on the forward strand.
GAGGTCTCCTAAGGTATGTAAGACGTGAAGTTTTTGTTATTTATTGTTACAAACGATTACACAAAATTTGTCTAAATTATAGAATAAGGCTTTAATCTGGAAAGTACTTTAATTTGTATACTAACACCTACCTTTTTTTTCATAAAAGACAATAGTATATTCCCGGTAGAAAGAAAAAAAGACAATAGTATATTCGGTAGGGGCAAAGGCCAAAGAAGCCAATAACCAATAAAGTCAGTATAATCTCGGTAGAAAGAACAAAAAGAAACCCCTTGCCCATTTACAGAGAATCCTCAACAAAGAGGTCTAAAATTGAAGGGAAGGGAAGAATACAACCATTGACAACTACTACCGATGGATATACTATAGCGAGCTAGACGATGAGCAATATTGTTGGCTTGGCATCAGACGTGGGTACAAATGTATTCAGTGATCGCAGTGAGCAGCGCCTACGTATCCTCAATGATGTGACCAATCGATGACAGGTTGATTAAAGGACATTGCAAAGCCCCAGTGATATGAAGAGAATCATCTTCAAATAATAAATTATTGAACCTGTAATTGACGTCCAAACCACGCATTCTCTAGCTGCAAGAGCTTCTGCCAAAAGAGAAGATGTGACATTACTGAAGTTTTTGCAGGCAGCTGCCACGAAGATACCTCTCCCATCTATGACGATGATGCCCACACCCTCCAGACAACAATTACGATTCTAGGCACCATCAAAATTAAATTTCAGGTGACTAGGGGGAAGAGACCATTGGGGGGGGGGGGGGAAGGGGGGGGGGGGGAGGGGGGGGGGGAATTAGACTCTGGTTACAAGGCAGATCAAAGTTACACTTCACAAACACCTACCACCACGACACAGCGAGAGAGATCGAGTTATTTGGTGGGTCACATGTCCCATTCCACAACATAGAATTTTTGCAATTCCATATACTCCAGCATATGGCCATAAACATTTCAAACTTGTCCTTGGGGAGAGAAGTCGCAAGATCCGATGCCCAAGAATAGAAGGTGGGAAGAGCCAAGAGGGGATGATAGCCTCGCACACCAGGAAAAATGAGAGTCACAGAGGATATGGATAGTGTGTTAGAGTATGAGTATGAAACATGATTGAGGGTTAGCTAAAATATTGAATGAATTCTTGTTTGGAATTGTCTTGGCAATATGCTAGAATGAATCATTTTCCTTGTAGGATTATAAGTATTTTTGGTACTACATTGTGTGAAGGATTTGGATTCTACACAGATTGGTTTTATACAATTGTAGTATGATAAGGTTTGTTCCACACGAGTTCTAATAGGAGAATGAGTTGGATTAATACTATATATAACCTCATTCACTGCTCTTGCAAATAAGCTGCTCATCTTGCACTGAATACCTATTGTTCAGAGAGCACTTTTGTTTTGTAGAGAGGAGAAGATTGATTGGTTATGGAGCTGCTATGGCTTCTTCGACTTCGAATTCTGCAGGTATGTTCACGGCAATCTTAATTCTTGGTTATAGTGAGTGTAGGTAATTCAATTGACATGTCAATGATCTGTGGTTAAGTTCTTACACTGTGGACTCTTCTTAGTGATTGCACATGACGTATAGCAGATCACATGTGATGTGTTTCATGGAGAGGTTAGCATTCGTAGGGACAATATCCCTGCAGAGTTTCCAAAAATTCAAATGGATCTTTGGTGGAACCTTAGCTTTCCAAATGGACGCGCAAAGAGAGGAAGGGGCACCTCAGATGATGACCCCGGTTGGCAAGTGAAGGCAGTATTGATCCACTCCCTCGCCACATGATAGGCTGACTTCACGAAGAATGTTCCATTGACTTCATAATGCCATACGAATCGGTCATCAGAGTTTTGAATACTAAGAAGAATGACCAAGTCTACAAAGAACTTTCATTTAAGATTCATTAGAAACGGACACGCAATTGGGTCTAGGAATAACCCATTTCCTTGGCACCACATTTCAGGTATTGAAGCCCTTGGCCCAAGAACTAGAGCAAGGAATAGAAGAATCATCCCTTGTTTACAAGTTGCTTTCAGATATGACTTGAAATTCTTAATCCGATAAATGTGTTTCAATAAATGCAGAGCAAAAGTTTTCTTATGGATATAATGTTTAATTCCTGATATTGGAGTAATGCGGTACTTTGGATATGGTGATGAGAATACTTTATGAATGCTAAGTTTGAAAGTAATGTTTATCTGTCACGTATTTCTCCTATAAAATTTGTTTACTTTAGAGAGATTTATCGGATTCGAATTTTTCCATAATTAAACGAAGAAGAAACAAAAAGAAATTTGTATTAAAACAAATCTTGAATCACGGAAGGGACAGACCCCGGTCTTGGCCATGAAACTTTAAGGTTGGTCACTTTTTGCGACTTCCTTTAATTTCCTTGACAGTGGTTGAAGACTCTCCGGATGCATCGGGTGCTGGGTCGTCATCGAAGTCGGACTCTTCTTCTTATTCTGCTTCCAAATCCAAAATTTCGTCCATTAGATGCTCAGGGGTCCGCCAAGGTCTGGTCCACTTCGGCCTTAGCTCGCCTCTCTAGCCTCAATTCGTCCCTCGCCCTCGTGAGGTCTTCCTGGTAGTTATCTTGCTCTCTAATATTAATGAGGTTGACATAATTCCTTTAAACTCCAAGGTTAATTATTTTATTCAAGATTCAAAGTGGTCTCTTCCAAGTGCCTTTACTTCCTCTTTTCTCATCTTTCGAAAAATATTCAAAAGATTTCGTTGACGATTATGCATATAGAGGATTTCTTATTTTGGACAGGTTCATGGTCGAGTAGTATTTCAGCTGATGAGGCTTTTCATTATTTCTCTTCTCATACTCCACGTAAAAAAAGGGCCAAAATGGTAATGACATCAATCTATTAAACCACGTAAGAGCTTAGTAGCTTGGAAAGCTTGTCATGGGCGATTGTTTACTAATGATTTATTGCAACAACGGGGAGTGGCCTTCATATTGTGTTTTTTTTTCTCACTATACTTGGGAACCATGTGGTCATCTTATTCTGCATTGTCCTCACACCGTTTCCTTATGAAAATGGATTTTCATTCTTTTTGACAAGCCTTATGGTCCTTGACGTCCATTTAAGATGTTTTTATGGTTCTTTGGTCTCATAAGTTTCCAAGTTTGTTCGAAAATATTGGTCCTTTGTTACTCGCAATTTATTTTGGTCACTTTGGCAAGAAGGGAACCTGATCAGGTTTTATAACAAAAAGTTATAGCATTAACTCATCCCAAAGTAATCTTTTAAGGCAATTGAGGGAATCAGCTTCTATTGCTTTTTCTTCTTTCATTGGTTGTGCATCGATTCCTTATATTCTCTTTGTTAGAAATTTCATCTCTTTCTTTGGATGCTCTTAGTTTTGTGCTTGTGTTTTGGCGTCCGCTTGCCTTGGGATAGATTAAGGATAACAAATATCCATCTTGTAAATTGAATGATCATGTGGGCAGTAGTGGTGTTTTTCGTGATTCCAATGGTCTTTTCTTAGCGGCATTTGCTTGCTCATTTTCTTATCCAAGTACAAATTGTTGCTCAGATTTTTGTGGGATAAGCAGTGGCATTAAATTTGGTTAGAGACAAATTCTATGTATGTCGTCCATCGTTTTTATGAGCTCACTTTATGGATGTCCCATAGTTTTTCAAAGTTTCTTGGGCAAATTGCTTATGGTATATTACTCGCTTGCGCTTTCGTTTTTCACACATTTTCAGTGATGAAAATGGTTTGGCGTATTCTTTTGCTAATTGGTGTAATAAATAGTTGTTTTACATGGTGAGACTTGGCACCTGATTTGGACTTTATTTTTTCATTTGAGGTAATTTGTTTCGAATATTGTTTGTAGATTGTCTTTTAGAGAGGTTTTGGTTCTTTGTCTTTTCTTCAAGTTTAAGGAGTGGTCAAATTTTTGTTTCCTCCTGGTTTCTTGTTTTATGAAGGGTAATCTGTTTGTCCCCCTTATTTAGGTGTAGCTTTTCTTTTAAGATTTTTGTCCCCCTGATTAACTGTAACTTTTATTTTTAATATCAATAAATTTTCCTCATACTGCAATGTTAAAAAGAAAATCTGAAAAAAGATCGAATAATGCTATTCACAAATCAATTTTTACCTCCCACACACCGTTGTTAATTTTAGCATTTGATACTCTTCAATTTATTTGATCCGACAATCAAAAATTGAGAGACATGTGAGAAGCAAAAATAGATGTGTGGATTGCACTACCTAAAAATTTATGCTGCTGAAACATTTCCTACATCAGAAATCTCATGAAGTAGAATTCTCTTTCTATTATACAGGTCAATAACTAATTGAATTGAGACTGTTTACCCACAAAAATTGAACTGTACATGTGATTAAATTGAAGACAATATCAATGTAAGTAATTAGTCTTAAGCCAGTAAATCAGTATATAATGCAAGTATTATCAAGAAACGTACATTTTTTTTACTTACAATTACTATTGTAGGATGAAGTATATAAATATGGGTGGAAGTTCCTTGAGAAAGTAAAGCATATGTGATTACGATGATGACAATATCAACACGCCGACAACTCACCAAGCAAACAATGAAGATCAAAAGAACATTGTAATGTTGTCTAACTAAAAATTAATATAAAGTAAAAACCTGAATCATGTTGGCACTGGAGGACCCAAGAAACAACATCCTCCAAATTCAAAGCGTGGAGTATCACCACAGTATGCTCCACTCATTCTTATATGCTGCATCACCAGAGCCTCAAAAGAGTTCTTGCTCCGAGTACAGGATCATCATATTATTACTCTTCAAAGTACAAAACTATTCTCCGCCCTAAAAATATAAAACAAAGGGCTAGAGAAATCATTTACCAACCATATTTTGTAAACCATATGATGTGGAAGTTGATAATTAGATTCCTTATTTAAATCACTAAATAAGGTATCCAACCGTCAACCGCTATATTATATAGTTTATAAAATATGGTCTTCCTAATATTTTTTTTAATACAACTCTATTCATCATATTATAAGGGGAATTGTTCTAGTTATATAGGTCCAAAGTTGATAACATAGTTAATAAATTCGTGTATAAGTATGTATACATTTTTCTCAATCCCTAATTCCAACAGAAACAGCAGCCAAACAAGTGAATCTCAAAGGCCAAGACCCAAGCATGTAAGGCCATCTCCAACCGAAGGGTCCAGAGGGCCAGAAGGCCGAAAATAGCCCTAAAACCGTCTCCAACCGAAGGCTAGGCCAGAGGGCTTGGGAATCTGGGAGGGCCCCACGGGATCGGAGAGGGCTGGAGGGCTGGCTGCTTTCGGCCAGCCAGCCAGCCCCGGGCTGGCTATTTTTTTTTTTAATGTTTCTCATTTCTGTCGGTTATAATCGACAGAAATAATATAATATATATAATATATATTATTTCTGTCGGTTATAACCGACAGAAATAACAATTTGAATTTAAACTTCCAACGGCTAGCGCCACTAGCCGTTGTAAACCTTTTTTTTTTTTTATGAATTTAAACCTTTTTTTTTCTTTTTTTTTTCTATAACTTCCTATAACTTCTATTTTACAAAATTTGTTTCAATTTTTTTAATTCTATTTTTTTCCTATAACTTGTATTTTACAAAATTTGGTTCATATTTTTTTCATATAACTTCTATTTTACAAAATTTGTTTCATATTTTTTTTAAATTCCATTTTTTTCCTATAACTTCTATTTCACAAAATTTGTTTCATATTTTTTTTAAATTCTATTTTTTTTCCTATAACTTCCTAAACCATTATACAACATTAAATTAAATTAAGTAACATGAAACAACATTAAACAATATGAAACAACATTAAATAACATTAACCAACATAAAAATTATACAACACTAACCAACATGATTTTTAAATAAAATTAAGTTGTAGTTTTTAAATAATAAATTATGTTTGGCCCTATGGCCCTTTGGCCCTCGGTTGGAGACGGTTTTTTGTGACAGGGCTAAAACGAGCCCTCTGGCCCTCTGGCCCTCGTTTGGAGACGGAGGCAAATATGGCCCTGTACTGTTCATTAAAATATTAATATCTTGGATAATCTTGGAGGGCCAGATGGCTAAAACGAGCCCTCTGGCCAGCCATCAGTTGGAGATGGCCTAAGTAAATCATGAAAAATATCGTGGGCAAAATAAATGATAAAGCTTAACAACCAATTCTGATGGACATCATCTTAGTTCAACAAACCTTAATCACACAGTTAGCAGCTAGACTCTGACCATATCATTAATTGAAAAGCCCTATCAACATATTCGGATAAACCTTAGTCAACATAGTCAGGAGACACCCAAGATATATAATATATGTCCTTATGGAACTCATTAGTCACGTGATCAATATGATAAAATAATGTGAGATATTTCTGATGGGAGAATCTCCTGGTCGAGGCCGCTTAATGACAAGTGTATCAATTATTGATCGGAATGTGATATCCACACACCCCATTTTACTTCTCACACACCTTTTAAATTTTCGGCCGTCGGATCGGATGAATTGAAGAAGATCAACAGATAGAAATTAATAAGGGTGTATGAGAAGTAATTTGGAGTATGTAGATAGCACTATGTTGGTTATATTACCAATTAAGTAGTTAATGATATTTAAAAATATTAAGTGAAAAGCAACTGATAAGGTCATTATCATTCTCCTAGTTCATGTGCAGAATATGGTAGCTTAGTGAGAAATGTAAGTATGAAATGAAAGATCACAACAAAGTATGAAACGAAATATTTAGCCAAAGATAAATAAAATCTTTACTAACTAGTCATATATCAATGGTCAATTTTTCTATGGGACATAATCAATGAAATATTTATAATAAGGCTTATTATAGTAACACTCCATAAATTGTTGAATAAACCATATATACTTCATACATTCTGTTTATACCATATTTAGGGCCTCGTATTTAGATCTCGTACAAATACTCAGGGGACTTAAATGTAATTATGGGATAAAGGAAGGGGCAAATATGTAATAAAGTGAGGAGTCCTTATTCTATAAAAGGACCCCTCACCCTCACAATTGGGGGGGGGCCTCACTCTCACTCTCAAAGGCCATTTCTGGAGCCTTCTCAGCCCTTTCAACGCTCTCACTTCCAGAGCTCTCTCTCCCCCTCACTTCTCAGAGAAATATAATACAATCAGTGTGGACGTAGCCCAAACCTTGGGGTGAACCACGATAACTCTTGTGTCATTTACATTACTTGCAGATTCACGGTCGGATTTACGTTGTTCCAAGACCATCCGGTTTTGTGCATCAACATTTGGCGCCGTCTGTGGGAAACGACACAAAAAATCATGTCGGTTCTCTTTCATTTTTTCATCAAATCTCACCACCGTGAATCTGCAAAAATTTGCAAAAACCTAGAAACAGAAAAGATCCAGATCTCAAAATCACTCATCTTTCTCTCTCTCTCCAGCACTCAGTTTTGGTCCTCTGTAAACATCAAGGGCCAGATCTCTCTCTGTGATTTATGTAGAGATCAATATCTCTCAGTAGGCATCAAGGCTAAGTCTTTCTCTTTCTTTCTCTCAGAGTGAAACTCAGTCCCTCACTGGCCAATAGAGTGAACAGCTACGCCTATTCGCCCTAATTGCAATTCAAGGCTCCGGAGCTCTACCTCAGCATCTCGTTCGAAAAGGTCTTCTCGACCCAGCTCGCCGACGACCCGCCCGAGTCAACCCAGTTACTCGTCGTCAGCAACCCTCTGACTCAACAGTTCCGAGTCCTTTCTCCGCTCGGCTCAGCTTGGTCGCGCCACGGCTCGGTCCCCGTTGACTTCTAAACCCGAGTCATGGTCCTCACTGAGCTCTACTTCTCCAGTTCAAACCAGTAGCTCAAGTTCTCACTGAACCTCCCAACAAAACCACATACAGTCCCTGTTTCCTGAAAAATTGAAACTGCGAGTTCTGTCGCGACTCTAGTTTTCCCGGCGAGAATATCTCCGTTTACGGCGAAGGAACCGATGTGGCAATTGAAGAAGCAGACTCACCGCTACGCCTATTCGCCCTAATTGCAATTCAAGGCTCCGGAGCTCTACCTCAGCATCTCGTTCGAAAAGGTCTTCTCGACCCAGCTCGCCGACGACCCGCCCGAGTCAACCCAGTTACTCGTCGTCAGCAACCCTCTGACTCAACAGTTCCGAGTCCTTTCTCCGCTCGGCTCAGCTTGGTCGCGCCACGGCTCGGTCCCCGTTGACTTCTAAACCCGAGTCATGGTCCTCACTGAGCTCTACTTCTCCAGTTCAAACCAGTAGCTCAAGTTCTCACCGAACCTCCCAACAAAACCACATACAGTCCCTGTTTCCTGAAAAATTGAAACTGCGAGTTCTGTCGCGACTCTAGTTTTCCCGGCGAGAATATCTCCGTTTACGGCGAAGGAACCGATGTGGCAATTGAAGAAGCAGACTCACCAGTTGCAGATGGGTGAAATAGGAGGAAGGGCAGAAAAAACATCTCTATCCATTCCTCATCCGGGATTTGCGAAATCACGAAAAGTATCATCTACGACATTTGAACTGTGATCATAGTTGTTGTGGAAATACTAGTCTAGTGAGCGCTGCAATTCAGAAACGTGTTTAACGAGTTATTCGAGATGAGAGATGACAAGAGGAATAAATCAAGAAGAGGAGGGGAAGAGAGGAAGCACACGCGTCGCCGTGCGAAATGTCACATTACCCAGAAACATATATTGTCATCACCTGCATCAGTTGAGCAAACCAAGTGGGCAAACTTGCCCCCGGAGTTGCTTCTCGACATAGTCCAACGCGTTGAAGCTAGTGAGACTTCTTGGCCTGCTCGGAGGGATGTGATTGCTTGCGTTTTGGTTTGCATGTCGTGGAGGGAGATTACGAGAGGGATCGTCAAAATTCTAGAGCAATATGGCTGGCTTACCTTCCCTGTCTCACTCCACACGGACCAGGGTTTGCACGGGCCCCACACGGACCAAGCCTTTCAGCGAGGATCAGACCTTCAAGATAGGGACTTTTGCAGAAACTTCCCAGACGAGCTCGACATCGTGATCCCTACGATTCGAAATCTGGACTTCTTGGAGATGTGGCGGCCGTACTTCGAGCCTTACCACCTGATTATCGTCCAGGACCACCACTATGAAAAACGTTGACCAGTACTACTCCTTCGGTTTCAGCTTCGTCATCGCGGTCGTCATCGGTGCAGAGGAAGGTGGGTTTTTCTGAAGGAGTTTCTTCACCGGAGTAAGAGTGAAGGCCGTAGCAGCAACCACAAGTTCCGGTCTTCGATGGAGTGCTTCGCCGCGAAAGAGAAGAAACCGAATCTCTCTCTGGTTCTCATTTATTTATTATTTTGTGTCAGATGATTATCTCTCTCCGCGTCTTATTCGCTGCGGTGCTCAATCATCTGTCTATGGTTGGAGTAATCCAAAAGTGTGGAACCACAAAATGTTTAATGCGGACAAAGTGTGGTGTGTGGACCTGCAAGCCTGGTGAACTCAATGATGGATCTACACCAAAGAAATCCAAAGAAATCCAAGCTAGGATCCACGGTGTACCCTTTTCCCCAGGTTTCTACATCTGTGGTGGAGCCTTACAACAGCGTTCTCTCAACCTATTCTCTGCTGGAGCACACCAATGTATCTGTGTTGCTTGACAATAATGCCATCTACGACATCTGCAGAAACAAAAGCAAAAAAGAAAGACAAAAGCAAAAGAGGTGCAAGCTGTCACCAATGAGTCATATTCGTCGGTTCAAGCAAGTCAAAAGCAACAAAGGTGCGGAGATAAAGAAAAGCAGAAAGCATGGCTACCCTTTCAACATGAGATTTGCGGTGGAAAAGAGCAAAGCAGAAAATATGGCTACCCACTGAGATAATTACAAAAGAGAAAAGAAGACAGAAACAAAAGCAAAAGTAAAGCAGAAAAGAAAAAGAGAAAAGAAGAAGAGAGTGCAGCAGAAAAACACTGCAAAAACAAGTAATAAACACCCCACCCGAATGATGTAATTTATTTTTATTATCTTTCGGAGACATCTGTATAAACCCCATCAGAGGGTAATATATATAAACCCCATCAAAGGGTCAAAAAAAAAAAAAAAAAAACAAAAAAACAAAAAAAACAAAAAACAAAAAACAAAAAAAAAAAAAAAAAAAAAAAAAAAAAAAGGAAAAGCCCAAAACAAATGGGCTGACATGTTGTGGAGGGCAAAGGCCCATAGGCCTGAAATAGCACCAACCAGGTCATCAAAAGTACGCCCAGTACTCCGCAATTATTCGGCAACCCGCCGTTATTACCACCAACCAGGTGATCAAAAGTACACCCAGTACTCCACAATTATTCGGCAACTCGCCGCTATTACCACCAACCAGGTGATCAAAAGTACGCCCAGTACTTCAAGTCATACATGAGCATTACTCATGTCAATCATACATAAACATTCATGAGCATCACTCATCCAATCATACATAAACATTCATGAGCATCACTCATGTTAACATTCATGAGCATCACTCATGTTAACATCCATGAGCATCACTCATGTCAATCAAACATAAACATTCATGAGCATCACTCATGTCAATCAGCTTCAAAGACTTCATTTACAGAGCTCTAGCTTCAAAAGCTTCATTTACAAGAGCTCTAGCTTCAAAAGCTTCATTTACAGAGCTCTAGCTTCAAAAGCTTCATTTACAAGAGCTCTAGCTTCAAAGACTTCATTTACAGAGCTATAGCTTCAAAGCTTCACTTGCAAAGCTTCACTTACAAAGCTTCAGTGCAGGGTATACAAATACCGCCTCCGAACAACCGCCACTTCGGCCCATACATGGATTCAATTTGAAGTCTCCAGCCAACAGACTCTATTGACCGAAGACTTGGGGGACTACATTATGTACCATATATTGGGCCTCAACTGGGCCTCATAAAAATACTTGGGAGACTCTAGCCCATCACTTATGTATTGAGGAGCGAGCCCTTATTCTATAAAAAGGGACTCCTTCACTTTTAGAGAGCACTCATAAAAATACTTGGGAGACTCTAGCCCATCACTTATGTATTGAGGAGCGAGCCCTTATTCTATAAAAGGGACTCCTTCACTTTTAGAGAGCACTCATGAAAAATACTTGGGGGACTTAGCCCATCACTTATGTATTGAGGAGCGAGCCCTTAGTTTATAAAAGGGACTCCCTCACCACCATTAGAGAGCATCGCCGCCTACTGAGCAACCGTCTCACTGCGAGCATCAACTCTAACCCATCACTTATGTATTGAGGAGAGATCCCTTATTCTATAAAAGGGACTCCCTCACCTTCAAACGCCACAAGTCGAGCCAACCAAGGCAACACAAGCTACAAGCAAAGCGGCCTCGCAACATGTGCTACTTATAGTTGAGCATCATTTCACTTTAAGCACCGCCTCATATCAAGTACCAGTTCAAGACGACATCTAGTTACTTCGGCCCACACATGGACTGAATTTCAAGTCTCCAGCCAAAAGACTCTCTTGACTGAAGACTTGGGGGACTACTGTTTATACCATATTTAGGGCCTCGTATTTAGATCTCGTACAAATACTCAGGGGACTTAAATGTAATTATGGGATAAAGGAAGGGGCAAATATGTAATAAAGTGAGGAGTCCTTATTCTATAAAAGGACCCCTCACCCTCACAATTGGGGGGGGGCCTCACTCTCACTCTCAAAGGCCATTTCTGGAGCCTTCTCAGCCCTTTCAACGCTCTCACTTCCAGAGCTCTCTCTCCCCCTCACTTCTCAGAGAAATATAATACAATCAGTGTGGACGTAGCCCAAACCTTGGGGTGAACCACGATAACTCTTGTGTCATTTACATTACTTGCAGATTCACGGTCGGATTTACGTTGTTCCAAGACCATCCGGTTTTGTGCATCAACACATTCCACATTTGCTTTTTCACTTAAAATTTATGTTAATACATCCCGCATACTTTCCCATAATACCCCCACACCCCACATTCTCAATATACACCTTATATTTTGTACATGCAACCTACCCTTTTTTTATACACCCCACATTTCTCAAATCTTATAACACTCATTTTTAACTTTTAGGGACTGAATCTAACCATATAAACGTTTAGTTTGCAGAAAGATTTCAAATCATTTGAAAGTGGCAACGCCTAGAGTTGCTGGGCAACATATGTAGGGCATCCCTGTACTAAATTTTGACTAATTACAGCAGTACCATTTGATGATGTTCTTGACTCGAACAAGTTAAAAGCACTTCTTTGGCGTTTATCTAGAAATGATTTAAAAGAAAGGAAAATACAAACCACGAGCTAGTGACCTAGTGGTAAAGGGCAGATTACGAGGCTTCCTTAAAACTACAAACTAGAGGTCTCGGGTTCGAAACCCGATGTTGGTGTGGAAACCAGACTTGTGGCCAAGAAGAGGTTGAAATGCCTCTGTGAGTCTTCCCAGCCCCCGGAATGGATGGATAAATGTGGCTTGCCACCATTTGTCTCCCTTTTAATAAGAAAAAAACCACGAGTTGGTGGTTTGGTGGTAAAAGACTGATTACGAGGCTTCCTTAAAACTAGAGGTCTCGGGTTCGAAACCCACTACTGGTGTGGAAGCCAGACTTGTGGCTAGGGGGAGGCTGAAATGCCTCTATGAGTCTTCCCGGCACCTAGAGGTGGTGGATAACCGTGGCTTGCCACCAGTTGTCTCCGTTTTTTTAAGGAAAAAAAAATGAGAGAAAGGAACCCCCGGAGGTGGTAGATAATTGTGGTTTATCACTAGTTGTCTCACCTTTTTAAGCAAAAAAAAAAAAAAAAAAAAAAAAAAAAAGAGAAAGGAAAGTGCACTAACCGAAAGCCCAATAATTAAAAAACCGGATAGTTCATGCAATATATTAATGTAAGTTTATCCAAGAACTAATCATATATATATTGTTTTACCATCAACCGAGACATAATGTGGTTTATAAAATATGGTCTAATACGCCTATTATACAAAGATGATAACATAGAATTAGTAAATAAAGTCGATAACATTTTCTTCTACAACGTCGATAACATAATTAATAAATTTGTGTACAATAAGCCTATTATAATCTCTAGCAACAACAGCTAAACTGTTGGAAAATAAAAATGAAATTTAGGGATATGATTTAATTAAGTTTGATATGATTTGATTTGGTCTAGTTTCATTGTCTGGTTGACAAATGATTGTTTTGATTTATTTCCTAGTATTGCTCTTTTGTAATCTTATAAATACCTTCTTATGAAGAAGAATAAAGAATTGAAGTAGTATTTGAGAATTGTGAGATTGTAGAGAATTCTTATATTTGTCTTAAACCCTTTATTTTCAACTTAGTATAAGAGCAGAGTTCGATTCTTGGTTGAACTTTGTTGTGAGCGCTTTCCTATGGGTGCACGAAGCCAATTTTCTTTGTGCACCCACAGGTCATGAACTTGAGGGTGAAAATTGTCTACTATTGTGAAACAAAGAAGAAGAAGTTTCTGCTACCATGAAGAAAAAAAAAAGGAAAGAAAAAAGTTGTGGTTCCGTTGCCTTGGAGAAGAGATTGGAAGAAAAACAAAAGTTTTGTCAAGGTAGGATACGTTTCCTATGACGAAGACTTTTGGGTTTTGTTTTATTTATTTTTTTATTTAGTTTGATTATGAGTTTCAGGAAGAAAATATACAAGAAGGATGAAACAAAAAATTGAAGAAAAAAAAAACTTGGTATTAGGGCTTTTGAAACGAAGCATTAGTTTCAATTGGACTTTCGAAAGATTAGCGTTTGTTCCAATTGAACTTTCAAAAGGAGGCGTTAGTTCCATCATATCAAGAGATTTATTTATCGGACTTTCGAAAAAAGACATGAGTTCCAATTGGGCTTTTGAAAAGATTAGTGTTAGTTTGTTCTAGTTAGGCTTTCAAAAAGAGATGTTTGTTCTCGTTAGGCTTTCAAAAAGTGGCGTTAATTCCGATGATTATGATTTGTTCTAGTTGGGCTTTTAAAAAGATTGGTATAGTTCCAACTAGGCATTCAATAAGAGACATTAGTTCTGACTGGTTGTAATTTGTTGAGCTTTTGAAAAGATTGGCATTAGTTTTAGCGTATCAATGAAGATTTTCTTCTTGGCAAACTCATGATTTCACACCATGAGTTTGACGGGGTGTTGGAAAATAAAAAGGAAAGTATTTAGGGATATGATTTAATTAGTGATTTTATACGATTTAATTAAGTTTGATATGATTTGATTTGGTCCAAGTTTTCTTGTCTTATTGACAAATGGTTGTTTTGATTTATTTCGTAATATTACTTATTTGTAATCTTATAAATACCTTCTTATAGAGAAAAATAAATAATTAAAATAATATTTGTAAAAAATTCTTATATTTGTCATAAACCTTTTATTTTCATTTTCAACTCAAACAAGTGAGTCCCGAGGGCCAAGGCCCACATATTCATATGTCCTTGCTCCTTAGTCACCTGACCAACATTATGAAATAACGTGAGATATTTCTGATGGGAAAACTCGTGGGCGAGGATGCTTGATGACAAGTGTACCGATTATTTATTTACTTCAATTAAGTAGTTATTGATGTTTTAAAAATATTAAGTGGAAGGCAACTGATAACGTCCTGTGCAAAATATGGTAGCTCAATGGGAAAAGTGAGTGTGAAATGAAAGATCAAAACAAAGTATGAAATATAAATGACTGAATGAAAATGACTTAAACCTTTATTTATTCCTATCAATCCAGAGCACTAGTGGAATTACCAGAGGACAATCCATTAAAAAATGACTCCACGGAAGTTATCTTACAACCAAATATTTTACAATCTCGGAAATAAAATAAAAAGAATATAACTAAAACATATTATTAAATGACAGTTCTTTTACTTTTTATATTTATGAGCATTTTTATTTATTTATAAGTGAAATGACTTCACTCGATCCTCATAAATGACAAGTTCATCAATACTTAATTCTGGCTAGCTCATTGTTTGACTTAGTCCAAATTTCCTAATGTAGAGATCGTTCTATAAATTCAAAAAAAAAGTGATATTCGCATACCCATTTAGCCTATTGAATGAACAAAAAGAAAATTAATGAATAAGGAGAAAACGGCGTGAAAAAATCACTACCATGACTAAAATATCAATATGCATACCACAACTATACACCAAGTTTCCTTCTTTTTTTTGGGTGAATGCACCAAATTTCTTGATCTCACACCAAATTTCTTGATCTAACAAAAAGAAGGCAAGAGGCAAGAAATAGAGTGTGAAAATTATTTGGAATAAAATCCATATATTTCTTGTAAAAATGAACTTGTTTCAATGAAAATGCTTTTCCTTTTCGGCTGTGTTTGTTTTGTGGGAAAATGGGCTTGAGAATGGGAAGTTGTTGCATCTCCATATTTGGTACGTTCATGCTTGGGAAACGACTGCCTTGGCCGTGTGAAAATAGAGGGAAAAGTGATGCCCTCCATCCACCTTGGAAAATCATTTTCTCACTCAAGGGAAACCAATACAAACCATTGATAACTTTTTTTATATGACAAACCTACCCTCATTAATAATTCAAAATACCTATTATATCTCAAAAAGGTGGTAGTTCCTTGTTTCATTCCCATTACTTCCAAATATAAAAAAATAAATAAAAATTCATATCTCGTCCTTATGATAAGGCATGAGAATTTATCTCTCACGAATCTATTTCTACATATCAACTGTAATATTTGAGTAATGTTATACTTATTAAATTTGTATCATCTCTACAATAGAGGAAAGACTCATCAATAATGGAGGAGAGGTAATTTAACTGTGGTTTGAAAATGTGAAGTGTAGATTTCTATTATTTTATTATATTATTTTTTCTTTGTTCTCTATGTCAATCATGTAATTAGGCTACACTCTACTTTGAAGATTATTTCTTGTCAATATTTTATCATAATCACATGGATATCAGTATATACTACTAACTAAGAAAAACTCCACAATTAGGGTTGGTAAAGTACCTAACCGAGTATGTTGTTCTAGAGCCTTTGGATTGATATATTATCTTTACTATTGTAGAAATATTAAATGTCACGTGGGACAAAGTGAAGATGTATAATACATAAACAATTGAAATATCATATAATCTGACATTAAAAGCTAAACCTTGAGAAGATGCATCGAACCTGCAGTAGCATATATACGCGGTATCACTGCCTATATATAGGTCCAAACTTTTGATAGATATCAAATCATTCACAGGCATATACATTCAAGTAGTTTCAGTGATGCATAATAACACGCCTCTTCGATGCCCTGGCACCTACAAGCCAAGCATATGGAGTTACGATTTTGTTCAGTCTTTGAAGATTGATGACAACCCCCTGCAGGTGATTGATCGATTAGGGATTATATATGATTTTAATTAGGACAACATTTGTTTCCCTCTTAGGTGTTCATTTTGGCCTTTTGTTCGGTCCTTGAAGATTGATCACAATCCTCATAACGTAAAATTTTGTTCTATGTTGAATGGGTCTATAAGTATTGAAATGAGGCCTTTTGCCTATACATATTGAATTGCACATGCATATAGTTAAATTGAATACAATACCAAAGTAATTAGTCGTAGGCCATTAGACTGACTTTGGAATTGCAGTATATATGATACAAGTTTTATCAAGATGTATTGCTTACACTTAATTACTTTTGTAGGACAAAGTATACAAAGATGGGTGGAAGTTCCTAGAGGAGAAAGTGAAGCATATGATTGATTACAATGAAAATGATGATAATGATATTATGAACACGAAAATTTCGAAATTTCGATGTCTACAGATATCAACACGCTGACTGCACTTGAGTTCATTGATGATATCCAACGGTTAGGTTTGGGATATCACTTAGAAAATGACATAAGAATAGCCTTTAATAAAATATTGAACAATAGTGATGGCCAAGGAACATACCAGAGTCTCCACCTCACCGCTCTCAGCTTCAGGCTCCTTAGACAACATGGGTTTCAGGTCTCCCAAGGTATGTAATACGTGAGTTTTTTGTTATTTATTGTTATAGATGATAGACAATCTACAAATAAAGACATTAGACATAAAACTTTCAAATGTACTTCTAGTCATAACTTGTATGCAACTCAGATGTATGCAACTCAGATGGAAGTTTCAAGGCATGGCTTTGCAAGGATGTAAAAGGAATGTTGAGTCTGTATACAACAACAACAACAACAACAAAGCCTTTTCCCACTAAGTGGGGTCGGCTATATGAATCCTAGAACGCCATTGCGCTCGGTTTTGTGTCATGTCCTCCGTTAGATCCAAGTACTCTAAGTCTTTTCTTAGAGTCTCTTCCAAAGTTTTCCTAGGTCTTCCTCTACCCCTTCGGCCCTGAACCTCTGTCCCGTAGTCACATCTTCGAACCGGAGCGTCAGTCGGCCTTCTTTGCACATGTCCAAATCACCGGAGCCGATTTTCTCTCATCTTTCCTACAATTTCGGCTACTCCTACTTTACCTCGGATATCCTCATTCCCAATCTTATCCTTTCTCGTGTGCCCACACATCCCACGAAGCATCCTCATCTCCGCTACACCCATTTTGTGTACGTGTTGATGCTTCACCACCCAACATTCTGTGCCATACAACATCGCTGGCCTTATTGCCGTCCTATAAAATTTTCCCTTGAGCTTCAGTGGCCTACGACGGTCACACAACACGCCGGATGCACTCTTTCCATCCAGCTCGTATTCTATGGTTGAGATCTCCATCTAATTCTCCGTTCTCTTGCAAGATAGATCCTAGGTAGCGAAAACGGTCGCTTTTTGTGATCTTCGCTAGATTGCTCCGATCATTAGTGTGGATAAGTATATAAATGGATAAAGATAGGAAAGCAAACACAAGATGTACGTGGTTCACCCAGATTGGCTACGTCCACGGAATAGAAGAGTTCTCATTAATTGTGAAGGGTTTACACAAGTACATAGGTTCAAGCTCTCCTTTAGTGAGTACAAGTGAATGATTTAGTACAAATGACATTAGGAAATATTGTGGGAGAATGATCTCGTAATCACGAAACTTCTAAGTATCGGAGTGTGGTGTCGTCTTGACT